>NW_006788130.1:1346119-1391494 GCF_000442215.2 Lipotes vexillifer
AGGGAAAGATAATACGTAAAGAAAAGTGGACCAAGGAGAGTTGACTAAAAAACTCACAAACTAAGCATTGCAGCACACACATTTAAAGGTGCTTTCAACATCTATACTCGTAAGGAAATTTCAATATAATTTAAAATTAAAAGTTCACATATACAAAAGCCAAGAAATTTTAGTTCTGGAGCTCTATATGAAAAAGTAAAATATACCATTACCATAATTCAAGGATGATATATACAAGATTTAGAAAAAGATCAATTAAACCTATTGAAAATAATGAGACAAATCTTTGTCTAGTAAATGGTAAGACTTTTCATGTTACTTTGTTTATTGAGAAAAACTAAGCTCTGTAGGAATGATTCAACATTTGTAAAATAGAAAAGGGAACAATCCCTTATTTGTACGTGTGTGTGCACACACGTGCGCATGTGTTTATGAGCTTGAGGGTATTGCTACTTTGAGGTGATAGAAGATGGAGAAGGAGAAGATTGGCAAAGGAGAAGAAGAAGAAAGGTATCAGAATTGGAAAGGAAGAAGTAAAATTGTCTCTATTTACAGATGACATGATTCTATATAGAGAAGCTGGATTAATTCTTAACTGAAAACAATATCAAACTATTTTTTAAGTAATGCATACACATTGAATATGTGTATGGCAAGGATTACAAGTCGAGATAGATAAACATGTTTGAGGTCTGTACAAAGCTAGTTTTGGACTTTCATCATCTTACTATCTATCGTTTCTACAATAAACTATTACTTTAAAAATAGTTATATTACTTTTTATCTTATGCATATTGCACATATTCAAACATCTTGTTAACTGAAGAGGTCCATTAAATAGAGCTATAAAAGTTATCTCACAGGGTTTATTAGCCTTTCAAGTGCAGCTTAATCCCAACTATTAGTCACTTTGGAAAAATAACTCCATTGTTTTCTCATACTAATAAAGATGTTCATTCAAATTGTCAGCTAGGATAGATATAAGAAATCAATTTTAGCTGTGAAATTACAGTTTCACCTGCCAGTGGTCTAGGAATATCACTTACTTCATTTCTCATTCTGCGATATCTACAAGATATAACTTGGCATTTGAAATGCTATAAAATATGTGTATCAAGGAAATACTGGAACTTAGGTTTTATCAGAAAACCTAGATTTCAGATATGTTTCTGTTTCCTCAATAATGTATAATTACTCATTTCAATTAACTGGTTTTGAACCCAATCACCACATCAACAAAATTCATTGATTACATTAAATTATTAGGTTAGCTCCCAGATCTATAAAGATATAGTTTCTTTTACATTTATGCTTTTAGTGAATTTCAATTTTCATTTATAAAATAACAGCCACTATTTTAAAAGTTTTTGTATAAATTTCACTGAGTGTGAGAAATGCATTGATATTGTATTTCTGGGGGCCATTTTTCCCCATATATCTGAAAAGTCATTAATATATTCATGCCTTTTGATCTTGCTACTCTATTTCTAGAAAGTTATTCTAAGGAACTAATTAGAAACACATGGGAAGTTTTCTCAACAAGAATTTTTACCACATGTTTTTACTGTAATATAAAAGAAGAAACCAATTATATGGCATTTAATTGATAGTGTATCATGCAGTTATTTTACAGGATATTCTAAAGTTCTAAAGTCAAACTGATACATACCATGGGGAGCAAGAAGGGTTCTGGATTAAGTATGGTCTCTGCCTCACACATTACATAGTTATTTCTAAATTATCTGGCTAAGACCATATTGATCTGGGGCCTCTCTGAGAAACATGTAACTTCCAAAGTCTATGTCAAGGTGTGACTCAAGATAGGTCCTGTATTAGTTTGCTTGGGCTGCCATAAAAAGATACTACAGACTAGTTGGAATAAAAAATAGGAATTTAACTTTTCACAGTTCTCGGGGCTAGAAGTCCAAGATCAAGGTGTCAGCACATACGGTTTCCCCTGAGGCCTGTGTCCTCAGTTTGCAAATGGCTACCTTCTCACTGTGTCCTCACATGGTCTTTTCTCTGTGAGCATATATTACTGGTGCCTCTTCCTCTTCTTGTAAGACACTATCATGTTGAATTTCTGCCATATCCTTATGATCTTATTTAACCTTATTCACCTCTTTAAAGACCTTATCTTTGAATATAGTCATATCAGAGGTTAAGGTTTAAATATATGAATTGGTGGGGGGTGGGGGGGAAAATTCAGCCTCTAAGTCCCAATGTTCTCAATTAGTCAAACCTATTCAGATATTTTGAAATCTCCAGTGGGTGCAGCCAGTGACCCCTCTCACACTTTCCTCAATGAATAGCCATTTCTGTAAGTCCTGTGAAAATTCCAAATGCTCCAGCTGCCCAGTGCTTTCTCCAGAATTACCTGGGCACTCCATGCTTCAGTAAATAAAACTTCAGTTCTGACTGCTAGGGGCCTCCTTGACCCTGTTCCAGTTCCATGGCAAGCATTAGGCCTGGTTGGTTAGGATTAATCATATTGTCCCTCCTTCCTGTAACAAGGATTTTAACAAGAGTTTTAGATGATTCATACTGCCTGAGATGACAAATATTTAGAAGCATTAAAATATCAGCAGAGTTAGTATAAAATGTGACTATAACCAACGATTATTTGTGTTCCTATTGCTTATTCTTAGACAAACACTGAAATTAGAATTCAAAATTAAGTAATTAATTAACATGCCAGATATACATACAGAGGCTAAAAGAACTAAAACAATATCTAAAATATGCTGCTTACAAGAGACTCACTTTAGCTTAAGAAACCATGAGGCTGAAAGTATAGTAATCAAAACAGATTTTCCAAACAAATAGTAACCAAAAGAAAGCATGAGTGGCTATATATATGTCAGACAAAATAGATGACTTTAAGTGCAAAACCATCACAAGGGACAAGAGAACATCATTAGGTAATGAGAAAAGGGTCAATTCATCAAGAAGATGTCATGGTTGTAAAAATATATGCACCCAACATGGAAGCACATAAATATATAAAGCAAATATTAACAGAACTGAAGGAAAAATTAGATAACAGTACAATAATGATGGAAACTTCAGTATCCCAGTACAATAATGATGGAAACTTCAGTATCCCACTCTCAACATTGAATCATCCCAACAGAAAATCAATAAGGAAACAGCAGACTCCAATAACCCTTTGATCAAGTGGAACTAAGAGGCATACATATAAGATTCCATCCAAGAGCAACAGAATATACATTCTTCTCAAGTGCACACAGAACATTCTCAGGATAGATTGGAGATTAGGTCACAAAACAAGTTGTAACAAATTTAAGAAGACTAAAATCATATCAGGTATCTCTTCTAATCACAATGGTAAAGAACTAGAAATCAATAATAGGAGGAAAATTCACAAATATGTGGAAATTAAACAAGACAATGCTGAACAACCAAAGAGGCAAAGAAGATATCAAAAGGAAAATCAAAAAATACCTTGAGACAAATGAAAATGGAAACACACCATACCAAAACTTATGCAAAAGTCATGCAGCAAAAGGAATTCTAACAGGAAGTTTATAATGACAAAAACTTACATTAAGAAGAAAAGAAATATCTCAAGTAAACAACCCAAATCAACTCAAAATGGATGAAAGATTTAAATATCAGACTTGCAACTGTAAACCTACTAGAAAGAGAAAAAGGGAGAAAGCTCCTTGATACTGGTCTTGGCAAGGATTTTTTTTTAATCTGATACAATATCACTTCACAACTGTTGAAATGGTTAATACCAAAAAGACAAAAGTTAACCAGTGTTGGCAAAAAAGAAGCCCTGGTATACTCTTGGTGAGAATATAAATTGGTATAGCCATTATGAAAAACGCTATGGAGGTTCCACAAAATATTAAAAATAGAACTATCATATCATCCAACAATCCTACTTCTGGTTACATACATGAAAGAAATGAAATCAGTATCTTTAGGAGATATGTGAACTCCCATGTTCATTGCAGCATTATTCACAATATCCAAAGTTTGAAAACAACCTAAATGTCCATTGATGGACAAAGAAAATGTGGAGTACATATCCAATGGAATATCATTCAGCCTTAATAAAAAAAAAAAAATGGTGATCCTGTCATTTGTGACAACATGGATGAATCTGGAAGACTTTATACTAAGTAAAATAAGTCTGAAACAGAAAGGCAAAAAGTGCATGATCTCAGTTATAGGTGGAATTTAAAAAACACAAACTCATAAAAGAAGAATAGAGGGGTGGTTGCTGGAGGCTGAGAGGTAGGATAAAATGAGAGATGTTGGTCAATTGGTAAAAAGTTTCAGTTATGCAGAATGAATAAATTCTGGAGAAAAATGTACTGCATGGTGATTATTGTTAAAAATATCGTATTGTATACTTGAAATTTGCTAAGAAAGTAGATCTTAAGTGTTCTCACCACACACGATAAAAAGCTGCTATGTGAGGTGATGGATATGTTAATTAGCTTGATTGTGGTAATCATTTCACAATGAATGTGTATATCAAACTACATTTTATACACCTTAAATATATACAATTTCTATTTATCAATTATACCTCAACAAATATGGAAAAAAAAAACAGCCCTTAAGTCCACAATAGCACTCTAATTTCTAAGTGAGCCAGAATATTGATTTACTATTTAAAACAGTTCATGTTTATTTTTCTGTTACTTATACCTAAAATGATACTAACAGATGCAGCAGGACAATATGATATTCAGGAATTAAAAATGGCTTTATTATTTCAAAGATATTATTCCTTCTAGTTTTATTAAGTTGTATATGAGGGTGAACAAAAAATAAACCTGGGAAATAAATAATCTGTCAGGCCTTTATCAAAACATAATCTTTCAGACCAAAACGTGTTATGTTTAACAGCTTGAACTTATGGAACAAGAGACTGGGTTACAATCCAGATTCACTTTTTTGCTGTTGATTATGTTCTTTTACAGGTATTCTGAGGATTAAATGAAATATTTGTAAAAAGTTTATGAGAACATTGCTTGCCATGTAGTATGGACTCAATAAACATTGGCTATTTCTGTCTTTAGAATTGAGAGTATGCTCATTTTGTGTGTGTGTGTGTGTGTGTGTGTGTGTGTGTGTAGTATAGAGTTTATTGTTTTTGACATCTTTATTGGAGTGTAACTGCTTTACTGTGTTGTGTTAATTTCTGCTGTATAACAAAGTCAGTCAGGAGGGCAGACAGCAGAAGCAAGAAGAACTACAATACGGCAGCCTGTGGAACAAAAACCACACTCACAGAAAGATAGACAAGAAGAAAAGGCAGAGAGCTATGTACCAGATGAAGGAACAAGATAAAACCCCAGAAAAACAACTAAATGAAGTTGAGATAGGCAACCTTCCAGAAAAAGAATTCAGAATAATGATAGTGAAGATGATACAGGACCTCGGAAAAAGAATGGAGGCAAAGATTGAGAAGATGCAAGAAATGTTTAACAAAGACCTAGAAGAATTAAAGAACAAACAAACAGAGATGAACAATACAGTAACTAAAATGAAAAATACACTAGAAGGAACAAATAGCAGAATAACTGAGGCAGAAAAATGGATAAATGACCTGGAAGACAGAATGGTGGAATTTGCTGCTGTGGAACAGAATAAAGAAAAAAGGATGAAAAGAAATGAAGACAGCCTAAGAGATCTCTGGGACATTAAACGCAACAACATTGACCTTATAGGGGTACCAGAAGTAGAAAAAAGAGAGAAAGAACCCGAGAAAATATTTGAAGAGATTATAGTCAAAAACTTCCCTAACATGGGAAAGGAACTAGCCAACCAAGTCCAGGAAGCACAGAAAATCCCAGGCAGGATAAACCCAAGGAGAAACACATTGAGACACATAGTAATCAAATTGACAAAACTTAAAGGCAAAGAAAAATTATTGAAAGCACCAAGGGAAAAATGACAAACATTCAAGGGAATTCCCATAAGGTTAACAGCTGATTTTCTCAGCAGAAACTCTACAAGCCAGAAGGGAGTGGCATAACATATTTAAAGAGATGAATGGGAAGAACCTACAACAAAGGTTACTCTACCAGGCAAGGATCTCATTCAGATTCGATATAGAAATCAAAACCTTTACAGACAAGCAAAAGCTAAGAGAATTCAGCACCACTAAACCAGCTCTACAACAAATGGTAAAGGAACTTCTCTAAGTGGGAAACATAAGGGAAGAAAAGGACCGGCAAAAACAAGCTCAAAACAATTAAGAAAATGGTCATAGGAACATGAATATTGATAATTACCTTAAACGTAAATGGATTAAATGCTCCAACCAACTCTCTGAGCGGATACAAAAACAAGATCCATATATGTGCTGCCTACAAGAGACCCACTTCAGACCTAGGGACACATACAGACTGAAAGTGCAGGGATGGAAAAAGATATTCTATGCAAAAGGAAATCAAAAGAAAGCTGGAGTAGCAATACTGGTATCAGATAAAATAGACTTTAAAATAAAGAATGTTACAAGAGACAAGGAAGGACACTACATAATGATCAAGGAATCAATCCAAGAAGAAGATATAACAATTATAAATATATATGCACCCAACATAGGAGCACCTCAATACATAAGGCAACTGTTACCAGCTATAAAAGAGGAAATCGACAGTAACACAAAAATAGTAGGGGACTTTAACACCACACTTACACCAATGGACAGATCATCCAAACAGAAAATTAATAAGGAAACAGAAGCTTTAAATGACACAATAGACCAGATAGATTTAATTGATATTTATAGGACATTCCATCCAAAAACAGCAGATTACACTTTCTTCTACAGTGCACATGGAATATTCTCCAGGACAGATAACAACTGGGGTACAAATCAAACCTCAGTAAGGTCTTTTGTCTCTTTAGGTAGGTTTATTCCTAGGTATTTTATTCTTTTTGTTGCAATGGTAAATGGGAGTGTTTCCTTAATTTCTCTTTCAGATTTTTCATCATTAGTGTATAGGAATGCAAGAGATTTCTGTGCATTCATTTTGTATCCTACCACTTTACCGAATTCTTTAATTAGCTCTAGTAGTTTTCTGGTAGTATCCTTAGGATTCTCTATGTATATTACCATGACAAACAGTGACAGCTTTACTTCTTTTCTGATTTGGATTCCTTTTATTTCTTTTTCTTCTCAGATTGCCAAGGCTAACCCTTCCAAAACTATGTTGAATAAAGGTGGTGAGAGTGGGCAACCTTGTCTTGTTCCTGATCTTAGAGGAAATGATTTCTGTTTTTCACCATTGAGAATGATGTGGGCTGTGGCTTTGTCATATATGGCCTTTATGATGTTGAGGTAGGTTCCCTTTATGCCCACTTTCTGGAGACTTTTTTATCATAAGTGGGTGTTGAATTTTGTCAAAAGCTTATTCTGCTTTTATTGAAGTTATCATATGGTTTTTCTCCTTCAATTGGTTAATATGGTGTATCACATTGATTGATTTGCATATATTGAAGAATCCTTGCTTTCCTGATATAAACCCCACTTGATCATGATGTAAGGTCCTTTTAATGTGCTGTTGGATTCTGTTTGCTAGTACTTTGTTGAGGAATTTTGCTTCTATGTTCTTCAGTGATATTGGCCTGTAATTATATTTTTTTGTGACATCTTTGACTGGTTTTGGTATCAGGATGATGGTGGCCTCATAGAATGAGTTTGGGAGTGTTCCTCCCTCTGCTATATTTTGGAAGAGTTTGAGAAGGATAGGTGTTAACTCTTCTCTAAATGTTTGATAGAATTCGCCTGTGAAGCCATCTGGTCCTGGGCTTTTGTTTGTTGGAAGATTTTTAATCACAGTTTCAATTTCAGTGCTTGTGATTGGTCTGTTCATATTTTCTATTTCTTCCTGGTTCAGTCTTGGAAGGTTGTACTTTTCTAAGAGTTTGTCTATTTCTTCCAGGGTGTCCATTTTATTGGCATAGAGTTCCTTTCAGTAGTCTCCTGTGATCCTTTGTATTTCTGCAGTGTCAGTTGTTACTTCTCCTTTTTCATGTCTAATTCTATTGATTTGAGTCTTCTCCCATTTTTTCTTGATGAGTCTGGTTAAGAGTTTATCAATTTTGTTTATCTTCTCAAAGAACCAGCTTTTAGTTTTATTGATTTTTGCTGTTGTTTTTTTCATTTCTTTTTCATTTATTTCTGATCTGATCTTTATGATTTCTTTCCTTCTTTGGGGTTTTTGTTGTTCTTCTTCTCCTCTCTCTAATTGCCTTAGGTGTAAGTTTAGTTTGTTTATTTGAGATTTTTCTTGTTTCCTGAGGTAGGATTTTATTGCTGTAAACTTCCCTTTTAGAACTGCTTTTACTGCATCCCATAGGTTTTGGGTCATCGTGGTTTCATTGTCATTTGATTCTAGGTAATTTTTTTAATCTCCTCTTTGATTTCTTCAGTGATCTCTTGGTTATTAAGTAGCATATTGTTTAGCCTTCATGTGTTTGTATTTTTTACAGATTTTCTCCTGTAATTGATATCTACTCTCATAGTGTTGTTGTTGGAAAAGATACTTGATACAATTTCAATTTTCTTTAATTTACTGAAGCTTGATTTGTGACCCAAGTTATGATCTATCCTGGGGAATGTTCCAGGAGCACTTGAGAAGAAAGTTTATTCTGTTGTTTTTGTATGGAATGTCCTATAAATATCAATTAAGACCATCTTGTATAATGTGTCATTTAAAGCTTGTGTTTCTTTATTTATTTTCATTTTGGATGATGTGTCCATTGGTGAATGTGGGGTGTTAAAGTCCCCTAGTATTATTGTGTTACTGTCGATTTCCTCTTTTATGGCTGTTAGCATTTGCCTTATGTATTGAGGTGCTCCTATGTTGGGTGCATAAATATTTACCATTGTTATATCTTCTTCTTGGATTGATCCCTTGATCATTATGAAGTGTCCTTCTTTGTCTCTTGTAATAGTCTTTGTTTTAAAGTCTATTTTGTCTGATATGAGAATTGCTACTCCAGCTTTATTTTGATTTCCATTTGCATGAAATATCTTTTTCCATCTCCTCACTTTCAGTCTGTGTGTGTCCCTAGGTCTGACGTGGGTTTCCTGTAGACAGCGTATATACGGGTCTTGTTTTTGTATCCATTCAGCCAGTCTGTGTCTTTTGGTTGCAGCATTCAATCCATTTACATTTAAGGTAATTATCGATACATTTGTTCCTATTACCATTTTCTTAATTGTTTTGGGTTTGTTTTTGTAGGTCTTTTCCTCTCTTGTGTTTTCTGCCTAGAGAATTTCCTTTAGCATTTGTTGTAAAGCTGGTTTGGTGGTACTGAATTCTCTTAACTTTTGCTTCTCTGTAAAGGTCTTAATTTCTTCATCGAATCTGTATGAGATCCTT
This sequence comes from Lipotes vexillifer, assembly GCF_000442215.2. NCBI lineage: Eukaryota > Metazoa > Chordata > Mammalia > Artiodactyla > Lipotidae > Lipotes > Lipotes vexillifer. Next base: position 1,355,500 of record NW_006788130.1, read on the forward strand.
GCTGTATAGAGTAATCCAGGTTGTATGTTGTTCCCTTTCATCACTTTAAATATGTCCTGCCACTCCCTTCTGGCTTGCAGAGTTTCTGCTGAAAGATCAGCTGTTGACCTTATGGGGATTCCCTTGTATGTTATTTGTTGCCTTTCCCTTGCTGCTTCTAATATTTTTTCTTTGTATTTAACTTTTGATAATTTGATTAATATGTGTCTTGGCATGTTTCTCCCTGGGTTTATCCTATTGGACTCTTTGCACTTCTGGGACTTGATTGACTATTTCCTTTCCCAAGTTAGGGAAGTTTTCAACTATAATCTCTTCATATATTTTCTCAGACCCTTTATTTTTCTCTTCCTCTGGGACCCCTATAATTCTAATGTTGGTGCTTTTAATGTCCCAGGTGTCTCTGAGACGGTCCTCAATTCTTTTCATTCTTTTTTCTTTATTCTGTTCTGTGGCAGTTATTTCCACTATTTTATCTTCCAGGTCACTTATCCATTCTTCTGCCTCAGTTATTCTGGTATTGATTCCTTCTAGAGTATTTTTAATTTCATTTATTGTGTTGTTCATCAGTGTTTGTTTTCTCTTTAGTTCTTCTAGGTCCTTGTTAAACGTTTCTTATATTTTCTCCATTCTATGTCCAATATTTTGGATCATCTTTACTCTCATTACTCTGAATTCTTTTTCAGGTGGACTGCCTATTTCCTCTTCATTTGTTTGAACTGGTTGGTTTTTACTTTGCTCCTTCATCTGCTACATATTTCTCTGTCTTCTCATTTGGTTTAACTTTCTCTTTTTGGAGTCTCCTTTTTGCAGGCTGCAGGGTCATAGTTCCCATATTTTGGTGTCTGCCCCCAGTGGGTGAAGTTGGTTCAGTGGCTTGTGTAGGCTTCCTGGTAGAGGGGACTTGTGCCTGTGTTCTGGTGGGTCGGGCTGGATCTCGTCTTTCTGGTGGGCACGGCTGCATCCAATGGTGTGTTTTGTGGTGTCTCTGAACTTAGTATGACTTTAGGCAGCCTCTCTGCTAATGGGTGGGGTAATGGGTGGGGTTGTGTTCCTGTCTTGCTAGTTGTTTTGCATGGGGCCTCCAGCACTGGAGCTTGCTGGCCGTTGGATGCAGTTGGTCTTAGTGCTGAAACAGAGATCTCTGGGAGGGAGATATTACATGGGGCCAGGAGGTCTTTTGTGGTTCAATGTCCTGGACTTTGCTCTCCAATCTTGGAGGCTCAGGCCTGACACCCAGTTGGAGCACCAAGATGCTGCCAGCCACACAGCTTAGAAGAAAAGTGAGAAAAGGAAGAAAATAGACAACAAAAAAAGAAAACAGATAGAACCCCAAACCCAATGGTAAAAGCAAAACTAAACAGACAAAATCACATGAAGAAACATACACAAACACACTCACAAGAAGAGAAAAAAAGGGGGGAAAAGTAAGATAAAATAAAAAAATAATAAAATTAAAATAAAAAAAAAGTAAGAGAGCAACCAAACCAATAAACAAATCCACCAATGATAACAAACACTAAAAACAAAACTAAGATAAACATAAAATCAAATCAGACACAGAAAGCAAACCCCAAGTCTACCGTTGCTCCCAAAATCCACTGCCTCAGTTTTGGGAACATTCATTGGCTATTCAAGTGTTCCACAGATTCAGGGTTTATCTAGTTGATTGTGGGGATTTAATCTGCTTCTCCTGAGGCTGGATGGAGAAATTTCCCTTTCTCTTCTTTGTTCGCACATCTCCTGGGGTTCAGCTTTGGTTTTGGCCCCGCCTCTGCATGTAGCTTGCCCTCAGGCGTCTGTTCCCCATTCAGACAGGAGGGGGTTAAAGCAGCAGCTGATTAGGGTTCTCTTGCTCACTCAGGCCAGGGAGAGGGAGAGGTATGGTGTCATAATTGGAATGCAGGGTGAGCCTGCTTCTGCAGAGGAGTGAGTTGAAACAGTCTGAGGCATGCCCTGTGTTCTCCTGGGGAAGTTGTCCCTGGTTCACTGGACCCTGGCTGTGGTGTGCTGCACAGGCTCCCAGGGGGTTGTGGGTAGTTACCTATGCTTGCACACAGGATTCTCGGTGGCTGCAGCAGCAACGTTAGTGGTTCATGCCCATCTCTGGAGGTTGCTTAGGCGGTGCTCTGCCGTCTCTGGGCACATGAAGCAGGTAGCCCATCTTTTCGTGCGGCCTGAAACAATGGTCTCTTGCTTCTCTGGCAGGTTCAGATTTTTTCCCGGACTCCCTCCTGGCTAGCTGTGGTGCACTAGCCCCTTCAGGCTGTGGTCACGCAGCCAACCCCAGTCCTCTCTCTGGGATCTGACCAAAGCCCGAGCCTCAGCTCTCAGCCCCCACCCATCCCAGCAGGTGAGCAGACAAGCCTCTCAGACTGGTGAATGCTGGCCAGCACTGATCCTCTGTGCAGGAATCTCTCTACATTGCCCTCTGCACCCCTGTTGCTGCACTCTTCTCTGTGGCTCTGAAGCTTCCCCCCCTCCCCAACCCCCGTTCCCACCAGTGAAGGGGCTTCCTAGCGTGTGGAAACATTTCCTCCTTCACAGCTCCCTTCCAGAGGTTCAAGTCCTGTCCCTATTCTTTTGTCTCTGTTTTTTCTTTTTCCTTTTGCCCTACCCATATACGTGGGGAGTTTCTTGCCTTTTGGGAAGTCTGAGGTTTTCTGCCAGCATTCAGTAGGTGTTCTGTAGGAGTTGTTCCACATGTAGATGTATTTTTGATGTATTTGTGGGGAGGAAGGTGTTCTCCACTCTTCTGCCATCTTGAAGGTCTCCTCGAGATTATGCTCATTTTTAAGATTATCATTAAAAAGAAATAATTATTAAAACCTATTTTTAGACAGAAATTATCTTCAAGTATATTTACATGAACTCACCACAGATTTGTAAAAATTTTCATTTGAGAAACACTGATGTATAGAAAATTACCTTGTTCAAGAAATAGCTGTCCAGATAGATTTGTGTTTCCTTTTCCATTGTGTACAGTTATTGCTGGGAATAGGCCATTCAGCCAAGGACTCTGTATTCCAAGTGCCCTTGTGATTAGATGCTATTATGTTTCTCACCAAAGAAATATTAGTAGAAATGATGTTACTGTGTAGCAGAGAATTTAACTTTGCTCAAAGAAAGGTCTAGTCTTTGCCTTTGGCCCCTAAGAGATAATTGCTGAACCCTTGGGATGCCCTACCTCATAAATGTTCCTCTGTTTACTGGAGGGCTTTGGGCCATGACAAATAGTCTAACTATGTGATTTAGCATGAAATCTTTAGTTCACATTACATGAGCTTGACCACTGGAGGTGGAAAGGTGGTTGGAACTGAGGTCAACCATGTAGGCAGTCAACCAGGTCTTGTGATATTCTCCAATAAAAGCTCTAGAGACTGAGGCTTGGGTGAGCTAACATGGTGGCATATTGTCACACATCCTTGCTGGGAAGTTAGCATTGTCCATGACTCCACTGGAAGAGGACAAACAGAAGCTCCACACATGGAACTTTCCTAGACTCTGCCTGGTAGTGTCTTCCCTTGACTACATTTAATCTCTATCCTTTCCCTGTAATAAACCATAACTGTGAATGTAAAAGCTTTCAATTATGAATCCTTCTAGCAAATTATTGACTCTGAGGATAATCTGAGGGCTGCAAAACTCTTCAGGTGTTGTCAGAAGTGAGGATGTTTTAGTGGACTATTCCCTAACCTCACTGTCAATTTCTGGCTAAGGAGTATAAGAAATGTGTGTACCTTCTCTTAGCTTAAAGCTTGTTCACAAACTTGATCCAAAGTATTTTTGACCCTAAGGGCAGATAGATCTTTAAGATGAAAGGAGTCTGGTCCATGAAACAGGCTTGTGGACAATTAGTGGGAATGCTGCCCACTGACCAGGAACATCCAAATGACATTGTTTTATGAGCAAAAATTGAACTTCTCTTTATTTAATTGAAATTATTGCTGATATTATAACAGTATTGGCATAATTAATACACTCCTTATCAAGGTTTTAATATTTCTTTGATTGAGACGCATTCTTTGAAAAAATGACATAAGTTTAAACAAAAAATAAACAAACTTGTTGCAGACATATCAAATAGTGTCTGTTACTATAATATGTTGACTTTGGAATCCATATTTTCTTGACTCTTTATGTCCGGAGTTCTGGTAGATGCATTTAGGTGTTTTGGGGGTAGCAAAACTATTTTACTAGTAGTGACTATTCTACTCAAGTGAAAACTATAACTTTCTTATCACTTATTTCTTTCAATTATAAATATACCTCCACATTAAATTATAATATGAATGAGCAAAAATTATCTCTACATCCTCTATAAATTATTTTAAAAGAACATAATATTTTGAAATTTATTTTAAGACACCAAACCAAAAAAAAAAAAAATTAAAGACATTAAAATTGTCTGTCCACAACTTGGAATTTAATTCTACTTCATTGTTTCATTATTTCAACCAATATCAATTGCCACTTAATTTACCCTAACTCTGTTTTCCTCTTATTCCTATTAGAATTTCCTTTGAAGCTTCCTGGCCATTGAAATGCCGCCCCAGGTTTTGGCCTCTATGTAGCCAGTAGTGTTTCAGATGTCAATACAACAGGCTGTGAAACAGAGTTTCATTAGCCTGAAAAAGGTGATTTATTAGCTTGCCTTCTACAAGTTTGAACATTCAATAGCTGCTAAAAATCTGCAAATAAAATAACACCGTTCTCTACACTGAAACTTTAAATATTTTTTTAACTCATTATGTTCAAAAAGTAGCTTCCTCATACAATGTTTCAAGCTTTTATATTAATTATTGACTATTAGAAGATGATAAATAGATAACAAGAGGAATTCTTTTATATCTGTAGTTAGAATTATGAATATGTTTTGGTCTTATTGGTTTATTTAAAAATCAATTCAAAATTGTCAGTAGATATCCATTCACTTGATGGTATAACATTTTGCTAGGCTTAAGAAATAATAAGCAATATATATCAAATGAAAATGGGCAATCTACTTTCCGTGGTTCCCTTTTACAGTCGAGTTATTTAATAGGAATTTAGAAAAGTGAACTTAGGAAACACAGAAAACTTCCTAAGCAAGTAACATAAAAATGTTTTTTATTTCCACATCTCATTTAAATATGACATACAATCCTAGTTGAGAATTTCAAGTTTTCACTAGAGTTTGTGAAGACAGAGGCACTATATCTATCTATCTATATGATCTGAAAACAAATTCAAGCTTTTTGGATCAATTCTTTTGAAAATATACTGTCATGAAAGTTTTATTCATTTAGAAATTCTTGCCCATACTGATATTGCACCAAATTATTGGTGTGTACTCTATAAAATTTTGACTAGGGAGAAATATGATTCAAACCCTTTTAAAATTCTTTTTGTTTCCTTGTAACGTTTCTCTCTTACAATGTTTGTTCATGTCAATGAGAAAGAATGGCCTGAAGCTTTTTACATTCATAGCTAAGTCAAGAATCACCTAAAATACACTTTAATAATAATGTGATTCTCCCAAATCCAGCCCTGCCTTTTTAAAAATTAATTTTTATAGGAGTATAGTTAATTTACAATGTTGTGTTAGTTTCTGCTGTACAGCAAAGTGAATCAGTTATACATATACATTTACCCACTTTTTTTAGATTCTACCCCCTATAGGTCATTACAGAGTACTGAGTAGAGCTCCCTGTGCTATACAGTAGGATTTTATTAGTTATCTATTTTATATATAGTAGTCTATATATGTCAATCCCAATCTCCCAATGCATTGGGGCCAACCCTGCCTTTTAATAACATTGATTCTGGATCAACACTTCCATCCCCCTCAGGATCACTCACGTACCCATATGTGCCCACTTATGTTGTAGTGATTCCCTTGAGACTCCTATTTTTACTATTTTTCATTTCAAAACCTTGTTACTGTATGTAGTTAAACCAACAGTGTTTGTGTTTACCGTCTCATCACCACAATTCTCTTGATTTCCTTTCCTTCATGTACCCTCATTCTTTCAACTAGTTCCTTATCTTGGTATATGCATGTGACTATGTGCTTTCCAGTCTAAAGTACAACCTTACAATAGCAATTTTACCACGACTCCTCTTCTACGTATGGGATCCATTCCACTGCTTGCTAAGGAGATCTTAGGAGCTAAACTTTCCTCTTTGCACTCTACTCTCAGTGTTTTCCCAAAAGGCTGAGAGGCGGGGGGGATGTACCAAGGAAGCCAAAAACCAGGAAAGGCATTATAACATTGGTACAAAGTGGAGGTAGCAGTAATAGGAGTTGACTTATGTTGGAAGATGTGCAGATACTCATATATGTTTTATTCCATGTCTTGCTCCAGTTCTGCATTTCTCAGGAATGTATTTCAAAATATCTGCAGATGTTATTGAATACCTCTGACAAAATATGTAAAGATATTAGAAGGCCAATATAGACTGACCCTTAGCCCAGATAACATAACCAAACCTTTTTAAAAGATATGCTTTCTGACCTTTACTTTCTCATCATCCATCCTCTCCTTCAATAATGAAGAGTTCCATCAGATGATTTCATTGACTTTCTATAGCTAAGATGATTAAGAATGACAATCTTTGTCCTAGCTGCTACCCACAGTCTGTGACTCTACTGAGCATCCTCTCCTTTTACCTATTGGCTTGTAGGAAGAAACCAGGTTTTTCTATTTTTTAAAATTATTTGTTACCACCTCTTTGTTTATTCTGTCAGATTCTCTTCTTATATTTATTTGTTCAGAGTTCCATCTGTGATACATTTCTGATGATTCATACTTGTTCTATAATATTTTGTCCACGCCTCTGGCTCTATACTACTGATACATGTGTGACATCTAATATATATTTCCAACTCAGGTTGAGCTAAAATTGTATACATCAGGATACCCCTTAGATAATTTCACCTGAAAGTTTCCTCAAAGTTTAACTTCAATATGCCTAAAATTAAACTCCTTATCCTTTTTGCTAAATTTGCTTTTACTGCCATATTGCCCATCCTGTTGATGATGTCCACAAAGTGGATGATATCCACTTTGACCAGATATCCATGGGCATTATGTTAAGTGAGATAAGCCAGTTACAAAAGGACAAATACTGTATAATTCCACTCATATGAAGAAGCTAATGTAGTCAAATCATAGAAACAGAAAGGGCTGGTGGTAGGGGGAGAGGGGCAATTAATGTTTAATTAGTATAGTTTTAGTTTTGCAAGGTGAAAAACTTCCAGAGATGTGTTGCACAACAATGTGGATATACTTAACAATATTGAACTATACACTTGAAAATAGTTAAGAGAGTAAATTTAATGTCATATGTATTTTACCACAATAAAAAATTAATAAATGAATAACTGGATAATTTAGAACTAAATGCTTAAAAATAGAAGACACTTATATTTACACATATATTTTATTTGTCTAGACATATAGAAGTCAGCCTAGAAGCCATAATCCTCACCTTATTTGAACACTTAAATTTGGAATAAGTGTAAGAGATGCTTAGGCACCAGGCCTATGTTCATAAATCCCCTTTTCACTTTATAAGAAAACCATGGATTAATTTTCTAATAACTTTCCCTTCGTTATTATAGTAAGCTAAATAATAGCTTACAAAAATGTCAAGTCCTAATTCCTTTAAATGTTACCCTACTTTGAAAATGGGATTTCGAAGATGTGATTACATTAAGAATTTTGAGATGATGAGATTATCCTAGTTTAGCCTGGTGAACTTTAAATGGAATCATGAGTGTCCGTCTCAGAAAAGGTTCAGAAGGAGATCTGACAGCACGCACAGAGAAGACAATATGAAGTCAGAAAAGAGTGATGTCCCCAGGAGCTAAAAATGCTGGCAGCCACCAAAAGCTCAAAGAGACAAGGAATGGATCCTCCCCACGAGCTTCTGTAGGGAGTGTGGCCCTACTGGCATTTTGATTTTAGCCTAGTAACACTGATTTCTTACTTCTGGCCTCCAGAAGTGTGAGAAAATAAATGTAAAATGTTTTAAGCTTACCCAGTCTGTGGTAATTTGTTTCAGAAGCTACAGGAAAATAATACAGCTGCTAACTTCATAGGTATATGAGTCGTGCTTTGAATGCAAACAAACAAGTAAAACCCATAAAATAAATGATACAGACTGAGTCAAAAAGAGCTAAGAAAGAAATGAACTAAGAACCCAAGGGATATGGTTAGTATCTGAGAAAGTAATTTGGTTATAGTATTAAGTATGCAGCAATTTGCGTTTGGCTAAAGGAAAATTAATTTCCAGGGTTTTCATATTATCATGCGTAAATGATCAATTATCATTTTAAAAAACGTAAGAGCAACAGTGAAGTAATTGAAGTGAATGGATAATTATTAATACAGTTTAAAAAGTTGCTAAAATTATTGCTATGAATCTAACAGCATGAGTCACTTACAGTCTCCAAGGTTTTCTTAAAATAGAGACCATGAATGAAGTTGCTAAAAAGGATATATATATAAGCACATACCATATATCATATTGTAATTTTTAAAAGAGATCAAAAGTATAGTCCTTAAGAGCAGAGAGTCTGGTACTAAAATTTCTCTGTCTAAATCCCAGTTCTATTATTTACCAGCTGTGTGAACTTGGGTAAATTACTTCACCTTTCTGTGCCTTGGTTTATTCAATCTGTAAACTAGTAATAAAAACAGACTTCACTGGGTCCTCTGTGAATTAAGTGGGCTGATATTTGTATAATACTTAGAACTATGCCAGGCATTTAGTTCTTTTAAAATGCCTGTTAATAAATAAACAAGAGAGACTAAAGTACTCCATTACCACTCAGGGCACAACCTAAATTTATGATTTTTAAGACACACTGGTGATTTTAAGAAGTTTTACCAATTTTATAAAAGTCTTAGTCTGTTCTGACTATTATAACAAAAATATCACAGACTGCATGGCTTAAATAACAAACATTTATTTCTCACAGATCTGGAGGCTGGGAAGTCCAAGATCAAAGCACAGGCAATTTCAGTCTGATGAGAGTCTGCATACTTGTGCACAGAAGACTGTCTTCTCCCTGTTTCATCACATGGTAGAAGGTGTGAGGGAGCCCTTTGGGGCCTCTTTTATCAGGGCACTAATCCCATTCATGAGGGCTCCACCCTCAAGACCTAATCACCTCCCAAAGGGCACACCTCCAAATACCATCACTTTGTGGATTGGGTTTCAACAAAAGAATTTGGTGGAACATAAGCACTCAGTCAATAGCAATAAAAAGCTGCTAGTTTGGGAAAACTAAAAGAAAGATAAAATAATACTCCCATATTAATGCTATGTATTAGGAGTAACTTGTTTCAGAAATGTTAACATAGAAAACAAATATTGAAAACAGGAAATAGCCTGATCAGGGCATGCATGCCTCAGGATGGTGTTGGAGAACTATAGATGAATCATGACCTTGGACTCTTCTTTCTTTAGAATCCATGTAGGCAACTTTACTTTTGTTGAGATATTCTTCCTTTGTAAATGGCAGTTCGATTGAAAATGTCATAGCCATCTTTTACACTGATCTATTTTCAAAGTTTTTTTTAATTAACATTTCTGAATAGACAGGTAAATCTCTTATGTGCTGATTTTAACAATTCATCTTTTGGAAAGGTAGCATGTCTCTAAATTTTAGGTATACTTTTCTGTAACCTCTTGAATCAACATGACTAACATAAAATTTCAGGAATTTAATTTACTGTAGAAAGTGAGTTAACCTAATAAATCATTCATTGTATTTTCTTTCTATTCACTCTCACCCTTCAGACATCATGGGACAATAGACATTATGATTTTAGCAACTGCTGTATTGGGAAACTTAATTGTGGCTTTGTTATAGCAAGTGCCAAATATATCTGATTGTGTACAGGAACTTTTGCCAGGGGAAAGTGGCATTAATTTTTAAATCTCTCTGAACAATGAGTATATCATTGTCTTCAGCAATGTTTAAAGTATTTTTTACTCTTCTAAAATCAAAGTGTTTGGATCAAGGGTGAAAATTAAACTTTTAAGCAATGATAAACACATATATTTCTTGTTACCAGCACATGCATTTGCATTCCTAAATTATATGTCATTTGCTTTATCTGGAATGTCCTCTCAAACCCTCTTAATTTATTAAGATCCTTCTCTTATTTCAAGGCTCAGCTAGAAGCCATCATCACCATCAATATTTTCCAACCGCTTTCACCCAAATAGAACTTTATTATTTGAATCATTTTGCACATGAGGTCATAAAAATTTTAAAGTTGAAAAAGAACTTAAAGCACAAGTAGACATAACTTTATATGGGAGAAATCCAGGTCCCAGAGGAGTTAAGTGGCTTCCCCACTGCAACAAAATGCTTAGCGTACACACACACAAAATTAGAGTTCCTGGCTGCTATTTATTATTAAAATAGTAGTTTTTATATTGTATATTTGTGTTTTTAGGGGCCCATGAAAATCAGTCAGGTGCTGCTGAAGAGGTCAATGGTGTTGTTGAATGACCAAGGCTTAGTTTCCCACATGATACTTCAAACTAGAGTGCAAGGATCATTTTAATTTGTACTGTTTACATGAGTTTCAGTTAGAAGAAATGGTCTTATTGTTAAAAAATAAACTGCTACATTGAAATTTTGCTCATTTCCATGTACTTTTTCCTTTGTGTTGCTCTCTAGCTATCATTTATATATCCGTTCATCCATCCATCTATCTGTATGAGTAGATAAGAAACAATGTATATTTCCTGTCACATGATTTTAATGTTACTGTCTTCAAAGGGAATGACAATGCCTTATATCATCTCCCACCTACCCAGTTGATTGACAACTGCCTAGAATAAACTATGTATTCAGTATAATTTCTGATATTGATGATAATGAGAGTAATGAAATCAGCTGAAGTTGAAACAGTATGTAAACTTTATATGTATCAACATTTGACATAACTGACATCAACATTAATTAATGAAATTAATGATTCATTGAATGAAATCAAATATCATAGAAACATGCCTTATAAAGCAGAGTACAATATGCATATGCTCAACTATATTAAAGGCAGTTTAAGATCACCTTAATAAATAACATTCTATCTAGTGTACCTATTCAGCTTTAAATTATAACTCTAGAAATTAAACATAATGATAATGAAAAATTAACTCTGTGGGTATTGAAAGAGTCAAATTTATAAGGTGGCCTTTTGAAAATGTGTGCATGTAACTTTGTCATCTGTCTATAATGAAGGGACTAAAACTTACAATAGCTGATATAAAATTTCTATTTCTATCTCACATAATATTGAAGGAATACATAGTTAGCCCAGCAATAATGGGTAGCTGTTTCATTTCTCATTATGTGGTTTTTATCTTTGGATCCATGGCTTTTCCAGGTCCTAACATAATTTTTGTATCCCAGCAAGTAAGGAAGGGATAAATGTACAAAAAACTGTTCAACCATGTTGCTTTGAAGAAAATGCAGGGTCAGCTTCAGGGATGTGCCACCGAGTTAGATTCCAAGGACCCCAGACTTAGAAGAGCCTCATGCTTGAGTTAATGCTCTATTGTCATGATCTTGAAATTATTAATTTTTTAAAAGGCCCCCGCATTTTCACTTTTGCATTGAACCCTGAAAATCTGTAGTTGTCCTTGTTAGACTGACCCAGACACATTACTTCTTTTCATCTCTTATTTGCCAGAATTTGGTCACATGACCACAACTAATCCTAAGAAATGCTAAGGAATGTACTATCTTGCTGGCAGCCAATGCCTGCTAAAACTCAGGAGTTCTAATATTAAAAGAAGCAAAGAATATTGCTGCAAATGGCATTATTTCATTCTTTTTTATGATTGTGTAATATTCCATTGTATATATACTTACCACATCATTTTTATCCATTCATCTGTTGATGGACACTTAGGTTGCTTCCATGTCTTGGCTATTGTAAATAAGTGCTGAAATGAACATCTGGGTCCACATTTGTTTTTGAATTAGAGCTTTTGTCTTTTCTGGCTAGATTATCATACTAAGTGAAGTAGGTCAGACAGAGAAAAGGCAAATATTATATGATATCTCTTACATGTGGAATCTAAAATATAGTACAAATGAACTTATTTACCAAGCAGAAACAGACTCACAGACATAGAAAATAAACTATGGTTACCATAGGGGAAGGAGGGGAGAGGTAAATTGGGAGTATGGAATTAACAGGTACACACTACTGTATATAAAATAGATAAACCACAGGCATTTACTGTCTAGCACAGGGAACTATATTCAATATCTTGTAATAAACTATAGTGGAAAAGAAGAAAAAAGAATATAAACATATGCATATATATGTATAACCGAATCACTGCTGTACACCTGAAACTAATACAATATTGTAAATCAACTATACTTTCATTTAAAAAGGAAAGGATGAATATTACTTATATGTAGTGAATTCAACCACACTGTCTGCATTTTCCTTTTTCATTCCCAGAACATAGCAATAGGACAGGCACATGGTTGGTGCTTGGCATTTTGTTGTTGTTGTTGAATAAATGAACATGTGGATCAATAACTGAATCAACAGAACAGAAACAAACTTAAAACTTTCAATTTTAGGTAAATGCATGCATGCCATCAAGGCCACTAAGAAAATGAGACTGGTCCAATCTAATAATTAATATATCAGGTAAACATTTCCAAAGATTAGAAAATACTTCCAAAATTTTGGCTCATGATAAGCAAAAGTAGATAAGTAATAGTCCTGTGGATTTCTAGTTTTATAAGTATAAATCATATTTGATCAAACCATATGTTACAGAGGTTTAAAACCTCATGTTCTCTAATCACTCAGTATGTTCTGTCACTCCTGGAAAAAGAAGTCTTAATTCAGACACATTTAGATGTCCTAACTTCCTCTTTGTAACCACCTTAACTAAGAGAAATATGTTTTTTAAAAAGAGGCTTAACATGACCTAGTGGCTGCTGTTTTGGACAGTATAGCATTTGGCTGGCAAGTAAGAGATAGAAGATTTATATTTTACATGTGAAGCCCCATTAGAGGATTAATAAAGCACAGAGATGGTTTTATATAAAGAAGAGAATTTTTTTTTTTTTTTTTTTTTTTTTTTTTTTTTGTGATCTTCTAGAAAAAATTTTGCGGTACGGGGGCCTCTCACTGTTGTGGCCTCTCCCGTTGCGGAGCACAGGCTCCGGACGCGCAGGCTCAGCGGCCATGGCTCACGGGCCCAGCCGCTCCGCGGCATGTGGGATCTTCCCGGACCGGGTCACGAACCCGTGTCCCCTGCATCGGCAGGCAGACACTCAACCACTGCGCCACCAGGGAAGCCCTAAAGAAGAGAATTTTTTAAAAATTTCAAATAAATTTGCTCTTAACAAAATAAAAAGTAAATATAAATAAATAAGAAGTTTAGAACAATTGCTACGTGATGCTAGGTACCCAAATGTAGGGTGATGCTTATAAAAATCACTTAAACACAAAAATTATAGCAATATAAGGTCAGTATAGAGCAAAAGAATTTTATGTGCCGAAATATGTGCTCTGTTTTATATGCTATTACAATAGCATAAGGTAGCTAACGGTCATTTTGATTACTTAGCGTACTTGTACGTGAAATTTAGAAAAAGTTTCCTCAAAGAATTATAGCAAAATTGCAGCAAAATTACAGTGAAGAAATAAGCGGAGTGTAAAGTTTGCATTTCATATAAAAAACTATTTAGCTCCTGCTAAGTTACTGAATAAAATGATTCTCATTTTATTGTAATTTAATTACCTCTTTAAAGTTCCTGTCTCCAAATACAGTCTCTTTCTGAGACTGCACTGCACAACCAGGGAAGTCTTCTATAATCTTTTGATTAAACGTTAGTCTTTTAGTGGATCTCTGGCTCCGGTTGTGAACAAGTGTTTTTCTTTAATGGTATAGCTTTCTTGCCACCAGTTACACAAGAAAAGAAGTTTACTGGGGACTAGAATAAGCATAATCCCCTTCCATCAGATGGGATAAGCTCTGGTAAAAGCTTTTCACCTGGAGAAAGCTCTGGGCATATTTCACGATGACTTCTCTTCCCCATTCTCTGTCAGACGTGGGTGGTTATCCTTTTTGATCTTCACGATGAGGACCAGTTGGGGTTCCAAAATGTAAAATTTACAAAAATGGAAGGCAAGCTAAGAATGCCCCCAGGAGATTCTTAACATTGTGCTGGACTAAACTCAGCTTCCAGTAATTCATCAAAATTACTATTTAGATCTTCCCACCGGTTTGATTCCAGCAGCTTCTGTTCCAGTTAAGAATATCTTGGCTTTTATTCTCTAGATGCACTTGTTTCTCCAGATATGAGGGTTGAGGTTTGTTCTGAAAACACAGTTCTCTAATAGATTCAATGAAAGTCACTTATTTTAAGTTAGATCCATTTTTTTCTTACTCTGTGGAGAGAAGTGATGACTTCCAAGCTCTTTATATGTTAACATTGAATCTGGAAGTCAAATTATGAGGTTTTATTTTATATATTTAATACATTATTATTTTACTGCATATTATTTTCCTATGAATTTAACATATAAAATTTAATTATGATCATATTTGATTGAGATGATATTGCATGATTTAATTTTTAAGAGTTTAGAAGACTCCATCAGCTTTCTGTATGAAATTAGATGGTTAGTACAGCCAATGTTAAATTATATAAAGTAAACAGGATGGAAGCAAAGCATAGAAAATAAAATTTATGAATTATGGTCAAATTTTATTTGTATAATTCCACTAACCCTCTCATCATTATAGATACAAAAGTAAAAGAGTAAAGGCCCTTTCTACCCAACCCTTTCTGTTCTGTTTTTTTGTTGTTGTTGTTTTTTTGTTTTTTTTACCATACTGAGACACTAAAGACCAGTGATAAGATTAAAAATTCTTTGTATGCTCAACACCTAACACAGTCTCTGACATATATTAGCAAATATTTATATGATAAATCAATAAGTGATTTAATAAACACTGATAAAAAATGAAATGAATCAAATGCAAAAAAATAGTAAGCAGTAAACTGGAAAGTGAATGATTATCAAGGCCTTGACACTCTATATTTACCTAAATTAATTTTAAGTAATTCAATTAAATTTTGAATAAAATGTACATGTTAGAATTTCTAAGTTAACAGCAAGTGAGTATTTTATCATTTTAGACTAAATATAGGCTATTAATATTTGTAAAAATCTTTCTAGGAAAAAACATCACAGATGGTAATGTGGTAAGCTGGATAGTAGAAATTTGTGTTTTTTTCCCCTTATTTCTCTTTTTTTTTAACCAGTCCAATATTGATTAATAACAACAAAAATAACAAAACAATATTTGAATTCCTTTAGTGGGGCATCACTCTACAATTCCCTTCTTGCTATTATTTTGCCTTATATGTTTTAATTTCCTGGTGAAACTGAATGTATTTGTGATTAGTATATCTGATTTAGATTTTTGCTATTTCAAAAGAAAATAGCAGTTACATACAATGCAAATTGATGAGAATACTTTTGTTAGAAAGAGGCATTTATTAAACTGTGAATTTAGTATAGGAGATAAGAGCCTACCTGGTAAAGTTGTTTTGTGGAGACAGAGAACATAAAAATGATGTATTTTATTAATTATTACTTATTAGAATTTTTCTGGCCAAATTAAACAAGACAATGTAACACACTAGAGTGTAGATTTCCTTAACTCAAGAAGATCATAGCAGAATTTTCATAAGTATTATTGAAACAAGACATTTAACACACTCAATACTTCCTTATACCTAATAAGTAAAACTCCTTTTAAGTATTTTAATTTATCTCACGCATTTTACAACTATAATCTGCATTTAAAAGATTTAATATAATATTTTTTCATTAGTTTTAATGTTTAGAAGTTTTCTTTTAAAGAAAGATATGCTTTTATATTTATTGAAGCTGTGTATAATTATTATATAAATATTATAGAGCCTGAAAAGCCAGAAAATTATTTGGCATGGCTAAATTTTATTTTAAAAAGTACATAAGTGTTATTATGTTTTTTTAAAATAATGATGCTGCCGGCCTGTCTTTTACCTTAGTAGCCTCAAAGTGGAGGAGGGCTGTCCACTACAGGAAATAGCATATAGCAACCACTTACTTTAAAAGATTTATAAAGTAGTGCTTAATAATAACACAACTGTTCCATGGGCTTCCCTGGTGGTGGTACAGTGGTTAAGAATCTGCCTGCCAATGCAGGGGACATGGGTTCAAGCCCTGGGCTGGTAAGATCCCACAAGCTGTGAAGCAATGAAGCCTGTGCACCACAAGTACTGAGCCTGTGCTCTAAAGCCCACGAGGCACAACTACTGAAGTCCGCGTGCCACAGCTACTAAAGCCCATGCACCTAAAGCCTATGCTCCACAAGAGAAGCCACTGTAATGAGAAGTCCATGCACCACAACGAAGAGTAGCCCTCACTCACTGCAACTAGAGAAAGCCCGCACGCAGCAACGAAGACCCAATGCAGCCAAAAATAAATAAATAAATAAATAATTTAATAATAAATTAATTAATTAATTAAAAAAATAACACAAGTGTTCCAGTAACTGTGGTTTTCCACCAAAAATACTTTATTTAAAAAAATTAAATATATTAGCTTTCTTGTATGAAACGCAAGGGAATAAATTTCTTGGGAAAGTTATTTCATTTCCCATCTTCTTCCCTTTTAGGTTGGGTAGTATGGGTGGCTCTTTAAGAGAAAGACATATAAGTTTATATTTAAAATGAATGTTTAAATTATCAATTTTTATTAAATGTTAAAAGAAGAAGTGTCTCAGATGAATGATACTGAGATGTAGCAGTGGAAACAGTCATACGTTGCTGATATAATGACTAGTGAATATTATTGAAAGGACTGAATGATGATGTTCAAATTTAGAAGAAAAATGAGGGCTATCAATCATATAGTGTTAACTTTTAGCTGTGATGATTTCAAATTTACTATAATTTAAAGAATGCAGAAACCAAAACAATCTTGAGAAAGGAAAACAAAGCTGGAGGTATCACACTCCCTGATTTTAAACTATACTACAAAGCTAAAGTAATCAAAACAGTATGATACTCCCACAAAATCAGACACATAGATCAATGAAACAGAATAGAGAGCTCAGAAATGAGCTCACACTTATACAGTCAATTTATCTATGACAAAGAAGGCAAGAATATACAATGGGGAAAAGACAACCTCTTCAATAGATGGTGTTGGGGAAACTGGACAACTACCTGCAAAAGAATCACTGAACTACTTTTTCACATCATATACAAAAATAAACTCAAAATGGATTAAAGACTTAAATGTAAGGCCTGAAACCATAAAAGTTTTAGAAGAAGACATAGGCAGTACAGTCTTTGACATCAGTCTTAGCAATATTTTTTTTGGATATGTCTCTTCTGGCAAGGGGGAAAAATGTGACTACATCAAACTAAAAAGCTTTTGCAGAGTGAAGGAAACTATAAACAAGACAGAAAGTCAACCTAATGAATGGGAGAAGATATCTGCAAATGATATACATTTGACCCTTGAAAACCATGAGTTTAAACTCTATGGGTCCACATGGATTTTTTTCACTAAATTTGTATTACACTACTACACAATCAGGCATTGGTTGAACCAGAGGATATGGAACCAGGGATACAGAGGGCCAACTGTAAAGTTATACACAGATATTTTACTTCACAGAGGGTCAGTGTCTATAAACCTTGTGTCATTTGAGGGTTAACTATATTCTAAAAGGGTTTAATATCCAAACTATACAAATAATTAAAAAAAGAAAACCAACAGAACCACCAAAAGTATACAAAGGACACATACAACTCAACATTAAAAAAAAAAACCCTCAATTTAAGAAATGGGCACAGTGGATTTCCTAGTATTAGGAGCTACCTGCATGTGCCCGGGACAGCAGGCTGGGTCCTGGCACCCACTCATGGATTTCCAAGTAGGGGGAGTTCAGATAAACCCACACATCTATGGCCACTTCAACTATAACAAAGGAGGCAAGAATATACAGTGGAGAAAACAAAGTGTCTTCAATAAGTGATGCTGGGAAAACTGGACAACTAAATGTAAAATAATGAAATTAGAACATTCCCTAACACCATACACAAAAATAAGCTCAAAATGGATTAAAGACCTAAATGTAAGGCTGGACACTATAAAACTCTTAGAGGAAAACAGGCAGAATACTCTTTGACATAAATCACAGCAAGATCTATTTTGATCCACCTCCTAGAGTAATTAAAATAAAAACAAAAATAGACGAATGGGATCTAAATAAACTTAAAAGCTTTTGCACAGCAAAGGAAACCACATACAAAACAAAAAGACAACCCTCAGAATGGGAGAAAATATTTGCAAAGGAAGCAACCAACATGGGATTAATCTCCAAAATATACAAACAGCTCATGCAGCTCAATGCCCAATAAACAAATAACCCAAAAAATGGGTGGAAGATCTAAATAGACATTTCTCCAAGGAAGACATACAGATGGCCAAAAAGCACATGAAAAGATGTTCAACATCACTAATCATTAGAGAAATGCAAATCAAGACTACAATAAGGCACCACCCCACACCAGTCAGAATGGCCATCATCAAAAAATCTAAAATGAATAAATGCTGGAGAGGGGGTAGCTTCAAGATGGCAGAAGAGTAGGATGTGGAGATCACCTTCCTCCCCACAAATACATCAGAAATACATCTATATATGGAACAACTCCTACAGAACACCTATTGAACACTGGCAGAAGACCTCAGACCTCCCAAAAGGCAAGAAACTCCCCACGTACCTGGGTAGGGCAAAAGAAAAAAGAAAAAACAGAGACAAAAGATTAGGGATGGGACCTGCACCAGTGGGAGGGAGCTGTGAAGGAGGAAAGGTTTCTACACACTAGGAAGCCCCTTTGCGGGCAGAGACTGCAGGTGGCGGAGTGGGGAGTTTCGGAGCTGTGGAGGAGAGAGCAGCAACAGGGGTGTGGAGGGCAAAGTGGAGAGATTCCCGCACAGAGGATCGGTGCCAACCAGCTCTCACCAGCCCGAGAGGCTTGTATGCTCACCCGCCGGGATGGGTTGGGGCTGGGAGCTGAGGCTCCGGCTTTGGTCAGATCCCAGGGAGAGGACTGGGGTTGGCTGTGTGAACACAGCCTGAATGGGGTTGGTGAGCCACAGCTAGCTGGGAGGGAGTCCAGGAAAATGTCTGGAGCTGCCGAAGAGGCAAGAGACTTTTTCTTGCCTCTTTGTTTACTGTTGTGCGAGGAGAGGGGATTAAGAGCGTTGCTTAAAGGAGCTCCAGAGACGGGCGAGAGCCGTGGATATCAGTGTGGACCACAGAGACGGGCATGAAACGCTAAGCCTGCTGCTGCCACCACCAAGAAGCCTGTGTGCAAGCACAGGTCACTATCCACACCTCCCCTTCCAGGAGCCTGTGCAGCCCGCCACTGCCAGGGTCCCAGGATCCAGGGACAACTTCCCCGGGAGAACGTACAGCGTGCCTCAGGCTGGTGCAACATCACGCTGGCCTCTGCCGCTGCAGGCTCACCCCGAATTCCGTACCCCTCCCTCCCCCTTACCTGAGTGAGCCAGAGCCCCTGAATCAGCTGCTTCTTTAACCCCGTCCTGTCTGAGGAAGAACAGACACCATCAGGCGACCTACATGCAGAGGCCGGGCCAAATCCAAAGGTGAACCTCAGAAGATGTGTAAACAAAGAAGAGAAAGGGAAATTTCTCCCATCAGCCTCAGGAGCAGCAGATTAAATCTTCACAATCAACTTGATGTACCCTGCATCTGTAGAATACCTGATTGGACAACGAATCATCCCAAGTTGAGGAGGTAGACTTTGGGAGCAATGATATATATATTTTTTTCCCTCTTTTCCCTTTTTGTGAGTGTGTATGTGTATGCTTCTTTGTGTAATTCTGTCTGTATAGCTTAGCTTTTACCATTTGTCCTAGGATCCTGTCTGTCCATTATTTTAGTTTAGTTTTTTGTTTGTTTGTTTGTTTGTTTTAGCATAGTTTTTAGCACTTGTTATCATTGGTGGATTTGTTTTTTGGTTTGGTTGCTCTATTCTTTCTTTTCTTTAATTACTTAAAAATTTTTTTAATAATTATTTTAATAACTTTATTTTATTTTATCTTCTTCTTTCTTTTTCTCTTTGTTTCCTCGCTTTTATTCTGAGCCATGTGGATGACAGGCTCTTGGTGTTCCAGCCAGGTGTCAGGGCTGTGCTTCTGAGGTGGGAGAGCCAAGCTCAGGACATTGGTCCACAAAAGACCTCCCAGCTCCACGTAATATGAAACAGTGAAAATCTCCCAGAGATCTCCATCTCAATGACAAGACCCAGCTCCACTCAACAACCAGCAAGCTACAGTGCTGGACACTCTATGCCAAACAACGGGCAAGACAGGAATACACCCCCATCCATTAGCAGAGAGGCTGCCTAATATCATAACAAGGTCACAGACACCCCAAAACACACCACCAGACGTGGACCTGCCCACCAGAATGACAAGATCCAAACTCATCCACCAGAACACAAGCACTAGTCCCCTCCATCAGGAAGCCTACACAACCCACTGAACCAACCTTAGCCACTGGGGGCAGACACCAAAAACAACAGGAACTACGAACCTGCAGCCTGACAAAAGGAGACCCCAAACACAGTAAGTTAAGCAAACTGAGAAGACAGAGAAACACACAGCAGATGAAGGAGCAAGGTAAAAACCCACCAGACCTAACAAATGAAGAGGAAATAGGCAGTCTACCTGAAAAAGAATTCAGAATAATGATAGAAAAGGTGATCCAAAATCTTGGAAATAGAATGGAGAAAATACAAGAAAGGTTAAACAAGTAACTACAAGAACTAAAGAGCAAACAAAAAGTGATGAACAACACAATAAATGAAATTAAAAGTTCTCTAGAAGGAATCAACAGCAGAATAACTGAGGCAGAAGAACGGATAAGTGACCTGGAATATAAAACAGTGGAAATAACTACTGTAGAGCAGAATAGAGAAAAAAGAATGAAAAAATTGACACGGTCTCAGATACCTCTGGGACAACATTAAACATACCAAAATTTGAACTATAGGTGTCCCAGAAGGAGAAGACAAAGAGAAAGGGACTGAGAAAATATTTGAAGAGATTAGAGTTGAAAACTTCCCTAATATGGGAAAGAAAATAGTTAATCAAATCCAGGGAGCAAAGAGAGTCCCATACAGGATAAATCCAAGGAGAAACATGCCAAGAAACATATTAATCAAACTATAAAAGTGTGAATACAAAGAAAAAATATTAAAATCAGCAAGGGAAAAACAACAAATAACACACAAGGGAATCCCCATAAGGTTAACAGCTGATCTTTCAGCAGAAACTCTGCAAACCAGAGGAGAGTGGCAGGACATATTTAAAGTGATGAAGGGGAAAAAACTACAACTAAGATTACTCTATCCAGCAAAGATATCATTCAGATTTGATGGAGAAATAAAAATCTTTACAGAGAAGCAAAAGTTAAAAGAATTCAGCACCACTAAACCAGCTTTACAAAAAGTCCTAAAGGAACTTCTCTAGGCAGGAAACACAAGAGAAGGAAAAGACCTACAATAAAAAACCAAGACAATTAAGAAAATGGTAATAGGAACATACATATCAATAATTACCTTAAACGTAAATGGATTAAATGCTCCAACCAAAAGACATAGACTGGCTGAAGGGATACAAAAACAAGACCCGTATATATGCTGTCTACAACAGACCCACTTCAGACCTAGGGACAGATACACACTGAAAGTGAGGGGATGGAGAAAGATATTCCCTGCAAAAGGAAATCAGGGCTTTCCTGGTGGCGCAGTGGTTGAGAGTCTGCCTGCCTGTGCGGGGGAGACGAGTTCGTGCCCTGGTCTGGGAGGATCCCACATGCTGTGGAGTGGCTGGGCCCATGAGCCATGGCCACTGGGCCTGCATGTCCGGAGCCTGTGCCCCACAGTGGGAGAGGCCACAGCAGTGAGAGGCCCGCGTACCGCAAAAAAAAAAAAAGGAAATCAAAAGAAAGCTGGAGTAGCAATTCTCATATCAGACAAAAATACACTTTAAAACAAAGTCTATTACAAGAGACCAAGAAAGACAGTACATAATGATCAAGGGATGCATCCAAGAAGAAGATATAGCAATGGTAAATATTTATGCACCCAACATAGGAGCACCTCAACACATAAGGCAAATACTAACAGTCATAAAAGGGGAAATTGACAGTAACACAATCATAGTAGGGGACTTTAACACCCCACTTTCACCAATGGGCAGATCATCCAAAATGAAAATAAATAAGGAAATATAAGCTTTAAATGATACATTAAACAAGATGGACTTAATTAATATTTATAGGATATTCCATCCAAAAACAACAGAATACATTTTCTGCTCAAGTGCTCATGTAACATTCTCCAGGATTTGTCATATATTGGGTCACAAATCAGGCCTTGGTAAATTTAAGAAAATTGAAATTGTATCAAGTATCTTTTCCGACCACAACGCTATGAGACTAGATATGAATTATAGGGAAAAAATCTGTATAAAATACAAACAAATGGAGGCTAAACAATACACGACTTAATAACTAAGAGATCACTGAAGAAATCAAAGAGGAAATAAAAAAATAACTAGACACAAATGACAATGAAAACACAATGACCCCAAACCTATTGGATGCAGCAAAAGCAGCGCTAAGAAGGAAGTTTATAACAATACAATCCTACCTCAAGAAATAAGAAACATCTAAAATAAAAAACCTAACCTTACTCCTAAAGCAATTAGAGAAAGAAAAACAAAAAACCCTGCAAAGTTAGCAGAAGGAAAGAAATCATAAAGATCAGATCAGAAATAACTTAAAAAGAAATTAAGGAAATGAGAGCAAAGATCAATAAAACTAAAATCTGGGTCTTTGAGAAGATAAACAAAATTGATAAACCATTAGCCAGACTCATCAAGGAAAAAAGGAAAAAGACTCAAATCAATAGAATTAGAAATGAAAAAGGGGAAGTAACAACTGACACGGCAGAAATACAAAGGATCATAAGAGGTTGCTACAAGCAACTATATGCCAATAAAATGGACAATCTGGAATAAATGGACAAATTCTTAGAAATGCACAACCTTCTGAGACTGAACCAGGAAGAAATAGAAAATATGAACAGAGCAATCATAAGCATTGAAATTGAAACTGTGATTAAAAATCTTCCAACAAACAAAAGCCCAGGACCAGGTGGCTTCACAGGTGAATTCTATCGAACATTTAGAGAAGAGCTAACACCTGTCCTTCTCAAACTCTTCCAAAATATAGCAGAGGGAGGAACACTCCCAAACTCATTCTACGAGGCCACCATCAGCCTGATATCAAAACCAGACAAAGATGTCACAAAAAAAGAAAACTACAGGCCAATATCACTGATGAACATAGATGCAAAAATCCTCAACAAAATAGTAGCAAACACAATCCAACAGCACATTAAAAGGACCATACACCATGATCAAGTGGGGTTTATCCCAGGAATGCAAGGATTCTTCAATACACGCAAATCAACCAATGTGATATACCATATTAACAAATTGAAGGAAAAAAAACATATGATCATCTCAATATATGCAGAGAAAGTTTTCAACAAAATTCAACACCCATTTATAATAAAAACCCTCCAGAAAGTAGGCATACAGGGAACTTACCTCAACATAATAAAAGCCATATATGACAAACCCACAGCCAACATTGTCCTCAATGGTGAAAAACTGAAACAATTTCCAGACAAGGTTGCCCAGTCTTACCACTATTATTCAACATAGTTTTGGAAGTATTAGCCATAGAAATCAGTGAAGAAAAAGAAATAAAAGGAATCCAAATCAGAAAAGAAGTAAAGCTGTCACTGTTTGAAGATGACATAATACTATACATAGAGAATCCTAAGGATGCTACCAGAAAACTACTAGAGCTAATCAATGAATTTGGTAAAGTAGCAGGATACAAAATTAATACACAGAAGTCTCTTGCATGCCTATACATTAATGATGAAAAATCTGAAAGTGAAATTAAGAAAACAGTCCGATTTACCATTGCAACCAAAAGAAAAAAATATCTAGGAATAAACCTACCTAAGGAGATTAACGACCTGTATGCAGAAAATTATAGGACACTGATGAAAGAAATTAAAGATGATACAAACAGATGGAGAGGTATACCATATTCATGGATTGGAAGAATCAACATTGTCAAAATGACTATACTACCCACAGCAATCTACAGATTCAATGCAATCCCTATCAAACTACCAGCGGCATTTTTCACAGAACTAGAACAAAAATTTCACAATTTGTATGGAAACACAAAAGACCCCGAATAGCCAAAACAATCTTGAGAAAGAAAAACGGAGCTGGAGGAATCAGGCTCCCTGGCCTCAGACTATACTACAAAGCTACAGTAATCAAAACATTATGGTACTGGCCCAAAAACAGAAATATAGATCAATGGAACAGGATAGAAAGCCCAGAGGTAAACCCATGCACCTATGGTCACCTTATCTTTGATAAAGGAGGGAAGAATATGCAGTGGAGAAAAGACAGCCTCTTCAATAAGTGATGCTTGGAAAACTGGACAGCTACCTGTAAAAGAATGAAATTAGAACACTCCCTAACACCATACACAAAAATAAATTCAAAATGGATTAAAGACCTAAATGTAAGGCCAGATACTATCAAACTCTTAGAGGAAAACATAGGCAGAACACTCTATGACATAAATCACAGCAAGATCCTTTTTGACCCATCTCCTAGAAAATGGAAATAAAAACAAAAATAAACAAATGGAACTTAATGAAACTTAAAAGTTTTGCACAGCAAAGGAAACCATAAACAAAGCCAAAAGGCTACCCTCAGAATGGGAAAAAATATTTGCAAATGAAGCAACTGACAAAGGATTAATCTCCAAAACTTATAAGCAGCTCAATATCAAAAAATCAAACAACCCAATCCAAAAATGGGCAGAAGACCTAAACAGACATTTCTCCAAAGAAGATATACAGACTGCCAACATACACATGAAAGAATGCTCATCATCATTAATCATTAGAGAAATGCAAATCAAAACTACAATGAGATATTTTCTCACACTGGTCAGAATGGCCATCATCAAAAAATCTACAAACAATAAATTCTGGAAAGCGTGTGGAGAAAAGGGAACCTTCTTGCACTGTTGGTGGGAATGTAAATTGATACGGCCTCTATGGAGGAGAGTATGGAGGTTCCTTAAAAAACTACAAATAGAGCTACCATACGACCCAGCAATCCCACTGCTGGGCTTTTACCTTGAGAAACCCATAATTCAAAAAGAGTCATGTACCACAATGTTCATTGCAGCTCTATTTACAATAGCCAGGACTTGGAAGCAACATAAATGTCCATCAACAGATGAATGGATAAAGGAGATGTGGCACATATATTCAATGGAATATTACTCAGCCATAAAAAGAAACGAAATTGAGTTATTTATAGTGAGGTGGATGGACCTAGAGTCTGTCATACAGAGTGAAGTAAGTCAGAAAGAGAAAAACAAATACTGTATGCTAACACATATATATGGAATCTAAAATCAAACAAAAAAGTGGTCATGAAGAAGCTAGGGGCAAGGTGGGAATAAAGACACAGATCTACTAGAGAATGGACTTGACGATAAAGGGAGCGGGAAGGGTAAGCTGGGATGAAGTGGAGAGTGGCATGGACATATATACACTACCAAATGTAAAATAGATAGCTAGTGGGAAGCAGCCACATAGCACATGGAGATCAGCTTGGTGCTTTGTGACCACCTAGAGGGGTGGGATGGGGAGGGTGTGAGGGAGAGAGACGCAAGAAGAGGGAAGAGCTATGGGGACATATGGGGACATATGTATATGTATAACTGATTCACTTTGTTATAAAGCAGAAACTAACACAGCATTGAAAGAAATTATACTCCAATAAAGTTGTTAAAAAATATAATAATAAAAAAATAATGCTGGAGAGTGTGTGGAGAAAAGGGAATCTTCCTACACTGTTGGTGGGAATGTAAATTGGTACAGCCATTCTGGAGAACAGTATGGATGTTCCTTAAAAAAGTAAAATAGAACTACCATACGACCCAGCAATCCCACTCCTGGGCATATTTCTGGAGAGAATCATAATTTGAAAAGATACATGCATCCCAGTGTTCCTCGCAGCACTATTTACAATAGCCAGGATATGGAAGCAACCTAAATGTCCATCAACAGGGGAATGGATAAAGAAGAAGTGGTACATATATACAATGGAATACTACTCAGCCATAAAAAGGAACAAAATAATGCCACCTGCAGCAACATGGATGAACATAGAGATTTTCATACTGAGTGAACTGTCAGACAGAGAAAGACAAATATCATATATTTCTTATATGTGAAATCTAAAAAAAAAAAAAGGGTACAAATGAACTTATTTACAAAACAGCAGTAGAGTCACAGGTCTAAAAAGCAAATTTATTGTTACCAGGGAATAACAGGTGTGAGGAATAAATTTGGACATTGGGGTTGACATATACACACTACTATATGTAAAATAGATACCTAATAAGAACCTGCTGTATAGCACAGGGAACTCTACTCAATACTCTTTAATGGCCTATATGGGGAAAGAATCTAAAAAATAAAAGAGTGGATATATGTATATGTATAACAGATCCACTTTGCTGTACACCTGAAAGTAATACAACATTGTAAATCATCTATACTCCAATAAAAATTTTAAAAATAAAAATATTAAAATTTTAAAATGGGCACAGGGCTTGAATAGAAATTTTTCCAAAGAAGACATGTAGAGAGTCAAAGACACTCAGTATGAAAAGACACTCAGTATCACTAATCATCAGGGAAATGCAAATCAAAACCACAATGAGATACCTCCTCACACCTGTCAGAATGGTGATCATCAAAAACACAACAAATTACAAGTTTTGGTAAGGATGTGGAGAAAAAGGAAGCTTCATGCACTGTCGGTGGGAATGTAAATTGGTGCAGCCACTATGGAAAACAGTAAGGAGCTTCCTCAAAAAATTGCAAACAGAATCATACAATCTAGCATTTCCACTTCTGGGTATCAATCTAGCATTTCCACTTCTGGGTATTTACCCAAAGAAAACAAAATCACT
Organism: Lipotes vexillifer; assembly: GCF_000442215.2. Lineage (NCBI taxonomy): Eukaryota > Metazoa > Chordata > Mammalia > Artiodactyla > Lipotidae > Lipotes > Lipotes vexillifer. The sequence continues at coordinate 1,382,749 of NW_006788130.1, forward strand.
AATTTGAAGAGATATATGCACCCAAATATTCATTGTAGCATTATTTACAATAGCCAAGATATGGAAGCAACCTAAGTGTTCATGGATAGATGAATGAATATAGAAGAGAAGATGTGATATATGTGTGTGTGTATATACATATAAAGAGGGTATTATGTTAAGTGAAATAAGTCAGACAGAGAAAGACAAATACCCTATGATCTCACTTATATGTGGAATCTAAAAAACCAACCAACAAAACAAAATTAAAAGACTCATAGATACAGAGAAAAAATGGGTAGTTGCCGGAAGGAAGGAGGGTAGGGAAGGTGTAATAGCTAAAGCAGTTTAAGAGCTACAAACATCTAGTTATAAAATAAATAAGCCATGGGGATGTAATATACAGCATAAGAAAAATGGTCAATAATATTGCAATAACATTGTATGGGGACTTCCCTGTGGTCCACTGGTAAAGAATCTGCCTTCCAATGCATGGGAAGTGGGTTCGATCACCAATCAGGGAACTAAGATCCCATATGCTGCGGAGCAACTATGTCCATGCACCACAACTACTGAGCCAGTGCACCTCAACTAGAGAGCCTGCATGCCACAAACTACAGAGCCCATGCACCCCGGAGCTCACGCCACAACTAGAGAGAAGCCCGTGTGCCGCAACGAAGAGCCCATGCGCCGCAACAGAAAGATCCCACATGCCACGATGAAGATCTCTCATGCCATAACAAAAGACCCGATGCAGCCAAACAAAACAAAACAAAACAAAACTTTGTATGGGAGGTTATGGAAGTAATCATTTCATTATATATGCAAATGTCAAATCACTATGCAGTACACCTGAAACTAACCTAATGTTATATGTCAACTATATATTCTTTCTCAGTTGATATAATTTATTGCAGTTAGCACACAGTTTAAAAATACACCAACACGGGCTTCCCTGGTGGCACAGTGGTTGAGAGTCTGCCTGCTGATGCAGGGAACACGGGTTCGTGTCCCGGTCCGGGAAGATCCCACATGCTGCGAAGTGGCGGGGACCATGAGCCATGGCCACTGGCGTCCGGAGCCTGTGCTCCGCAACGGGAGGGGCCACAGCAGTAAGAGGCCCGCGTACTGCAAAAAAAAAAAAAAAAAAAAAAAAATACACCAACACAGCAACAGTACAAAATTAACAGCACTGGAGTTCTTCCCCCCTCAGGAAATACTAACCAAAAAAACAAAAAAGGACTGCATGAGGTTCAAATAATTACAAATAGGAGCTTTTTATTTTAAAGAATCTTTAAATTTAGAACCACCTTTCACATTATTCATTCACTGAACCAATCAGTTATTGGGCTTATACAATGTGCTATGTACTGGAAACTTTGATTTCAGGCTTGTCACTAACTGCACATATTAAAGGTTTGTAAAAAAGAATATGAATATGTATGTATTCTGCCTTCTGGAATCTACAATCCATTAGATATATAAAATATTAAGTTCAGTAAAATATCAAAAATGTTTTTTAGCATTTTTACCTTGTTGCAATTGGGGTGTAAAAGGTAATGGTTCCTTTTGCTAATGGGAAGATGAAGAATAAATTCAAATATGAGAATTTTTCATCTGACTCATGAATGAGAATTACTGTTATTATTTTTTTAGAAGGCAATCAAGGGCTAGAGGATGGAAGAATGTCACAGGCTGAATGGAGAATGCTGCATAAGAAAAAGTCTGTAGTCCTGAAAAAGCATGTCACCTTTGCACTGAAAGCACGCTTATACAGGTAGCTTATAGTTCCGTGTGAAATAAATGCTTTTGAAGAGGAAGACAAAGAAATAGCCAAGGACTGGATTAAGAACGGAATTACATGCCAAATAAAGGGTAATTATAACGCTATTTTGTAGAGAGATGTCTAACATTTTCATTTTAAAAAGTTTATAATTTAAGAGTTCACTCTGGTGACTGGGTGGAAGTCTAAAAAAGTATGGAGACCAATAGTGAAGAATGGTACTGTGGGCTTCCATGAATATAGCACACTCAGCAATATGAAAAAAGAAAGCTCCCTAGTAAACACTTAAAACTGGCAAATTAAATAACTATTCAACTATCCTTTTAAGCAGAGCTAGCAAGTAAGAAAGCAAAAGAAATTGTCAGAGCCCCCAAGTTAAGCAGAAGTGGAAAAGCAGAGGCTGCTGTCAACCTTGGGATAACGGAGGAAGCGTGGGGAGGTTGGTGATAGCGGAGGGGGAGCAATTGGAGTCTTGCTAAGCAATTAGTTCAGATTTTAACCACAGTGTACGAACATCAGGACAGACCTTGAAAATGTATAAATAAAAACTTTCAACGTGCGGGTAACAAAGTTGAATCAAGATGGCAGGATAGTCTCTCACCTAGAAAACATCACTTTAGAGGTGAAGCTCTCAGGCAAAATAAGAAGTAGGAAAGTGTCACACCTTGGGGCTGCACTGTCAAAAGGGTATCCATTGGCAACGTGTGATTTTGACCCCTAGAAATGTGGCTGGTCCAAACTGAGATGGGTGTAAATGTAAAATATATACCCGATTTCCAAAACTTGGTACCAAAAAGTAATATAAAATATTCCTTTATTAACAATGTTTCTTACTGATTACATTTGAAATGATAATATTTTCAATACACTGGTTTAATTAAAATATGTTCAAATTTATTTCTCCTTTTTAAAAAAATATGGCTACAGGAAAATTTTAAATTACATACATGCTTGCATGTGTGGCTTCAATTATCTTTCTATTGGACTGCTCTGTCCTGGGGAATAATCTTTTAACACTAGGGATCTCTCTGGCTAGTCACTGTATTATTTTTTGGTGATAATGTTAACTCCCTAAGCGACTAGAATTTAATTTCTTCTTTGCTTTTGCTTTAAGATATAAATTTAATTATTGAATCTCCTTTTCCAAATAGAAAATCAAGTGATCCAGCCTGTATGAACCATCTTCCTCTTAATCATTTAAAATGAGAATTTTGTTATAAATGCCATTTTCACAACTACTACACTATATTTCTGGATATTTTATTTTTTCCACCATTTATACATTTTAATGTCTGTTGATGAAAGTTCCCACTAACTAGTCTCATTTTCAAATTGATTGGTTTGTTCACAACCATTTGTTTCCCCAAACATATTTTTAATTATTATGTTTATAATAATGAGATTCTGTTAAGATCTTATTTAATTGGAAGTAAAAAATTACTTTGAGATAAGAGTTTACACCTTTTACACTATTGATCTAATTTCTGAAAGCATGTATGCATTTTCCAAACTGTCAGTTTAGTTTGGTATTTTTTCTTCGCAATGATTTTATTTCTTATATTTCTCTGGTTAAGCCCCTGTCTTTTACATTACAGTTTCTTCATTAAAGACTTTGTCAACTTATGGTGAGAGAAATATCCAACTACTTTAGAAATAAGAGTTTAATGGCTTATTCTTTGCTATAAAAACTGAGGCATTTTTTTGTTCCCATTACAAACTCATCATTGGTGGTTTATCTAGAAGCATTTAAAACATTTATTATTGTTATTTTTATAATAGTTTTTATGTTAATTATGCTGGATCTCTTAAATACTAAGTATATAACCTACATAAATGTAGAGTATAATCACTCTACAGAGAAATTTTTACTTATTTTTTCTTTCATTGTAATGATTGGAATGGATATATTTTAAAGGACCTGCCCATGTTACTGTAAAAGAGCAAAAAAAGCTACGTTTCAAAATCAACAAGGTGGGAGATACCTCTTTAAATAGTTCTGTGTAAAATGATTAAATTGATTTCAGTTTTTTTGTAGTATATAGCTAAGTTTAAAATGTATTACTGCTGGCACTTAGAGTGCCGTAGCCTTGTTTTTTTCTACAAATCCTTTTTATGGGCTCATTTTTTCCTATTTATTTATTCTTGCACTTTTGAAAACCCTTTCAGGACTGCTTAATGCCCATAATAATGGTGACTGGAGGCATAGACAAGTTAGACACTCGTGGTTATGTCACTATGTTACCTCAAAATCCTTGAATTCACTACACCCTCTGAACAGCGCTTTACTTACTGTACATACTGCAGAGACATTTAATCAAGTGTTATGCAGTATGGTTATTATGTGGTAGTTGTACTGTAGAATCATAGAACAAAACAGTACTTCAGTCATTAAATGGTTAGTCTGATTGCCAGCACGTGAGATTAATTTCAAGTGTGGAATTTTTGCTTTGGATTGAATTTCATTTATAAGTACTAATTTACCACACTTGGCTGCATGACCTCAATATCAAATGATCTGACGTGGATATTCTCATTCATCAGCCATTGATAGTTCATTAAAATGGCTAATGTTGCCTTCATGTAAAAGAAATGGAGATGCTTGTAAAAATGTTCAGCTAAGGCATATTTTCCAAATATTAGAATATTATGGGGGTGATTGAATTATAATTTGTCTTTCTATCTCTGGGAAAGCCTGGAGATAGAACTATAACTCTGCGGACGTAGATGGAGAGGGGAGGAAAGTAGAACATCGATCGCTGTAGAAAAGTAGTCCGGTGAATGGGCATGGCAAAATGTAAAGTCTCAGGTTTTAAAAATTCAGATGATTGCACTATTATTGCCAAAGAATACCACATGCTTAACATCCCTGACGCTGAGTTTTCAAATTATAAATACCTTATTTATGGCCAGAGGGAAGACGCATTTTTCCTAAAGGTTTATCACTCCAGTTAAATGATCCAGGCACCAAAGCAGAATGAGGTTGTTATGTTCGTTTCTCTAAGGTTGACTTATTTGGTATGTTCTTTTCAATTGTCACATTGATTTGGGAGACCTATATGTAGCTTCTTAAAAATCTTAGGCCCAGTTTGTTATTTAAAAGTTGTATTTTCTACTAGGGTTCCAAACCTTTCAACTTTTCTTCCAGTTGAAGTCCTATATTCTGTAACTCCCACTTCACAAATATATATAGTGTTATTTTGTTCTCAAATTGTTTCAAATTATTTATTTTCTAGGTCTGTTCAACCTGAAGATATCTTAAACATCCTCCATAACAAAAGAAGGAGACTCATTTACAAAAAGGGGACATATCTGATTAGAGGGCAGGGCATGGTCCTGGTTCCTTCCAAAATAGTTCTTCATGTTAGAGGAAGAGGGTCTGGAGACACCCCCTCGCGTGGGCCTCGGTTCTTGGTAAGGACGCGAAGAAGAATCTGAGGTCTTACCCGTTGCAAGAGAGTTTATTGAAGATAAGGAGAGAACATCTCAAGAGAGAGGTGGGCCAGGCCAAGGAAGGCAATGGCCCCGGAAGGCTGGGGTGTAGAGTTTTTAAGCAAGGTTTTTGCATAATCTAGGAGGTAGTTTATTGACAGTCTTAATTGACAGCTGCCGTTTATATAATAAGAGGCTCTGCTGTGCATGTACTTCCCATAATTCAGTCTGCCTGTTATAATTAGATGTATGTATTCATAGAATATTTATGAACATTTAATGAGCCCAGTGGCCGCCAAAGGTTATCTAAGGACATGATGGCGTGAGGTGTGCGCATGTGCCAGAGTGGGGAAAGTCCCTCAGTCGGCCAGTGGGGGATTTTTCCAGTGCCCTATTTTGGAGTACTGATGGGGGCATGTTTGGGGCGGCGTTAGCATATAACTTGGCAGGATTAGGCGGCTATTGGACGTTCAGCCCACGGGGCACCTTTCGTTGCTCATGGCTAACTTCTTGCCTAACATTCATATCGTGATAAGAGTCACAAAAAAAGGGAGGCGGGAGGGAAATTACTTTTCTTCATTATTTAAATCAGAGAAGACCACCAGCTATTTCAGCATTTTTTTTTTTTTTTTGAGCTGACAATGATCATTTGAATACTGATTTAACTTGCTAAAAATCAACTTGAGGTTCCAGGGACAGGAAGGCAAATCAAACTTATGATAATCATCAAAATAGCTAGAGGAATAAGAGATGTTCCTGGAAAATCATATACTCAATAAATTGTGAATTTTCAGAATTTCAAGTTTCATTGAATTTATTAAGTTCAATTAATCCCTAATTTGGAGACCTACATTAGAAATATCAAAAAAGAAATCAAATACCCTGTCTTTTAAAATATGATTTTACATATATATATTTCAACTTTTGCTCAAAATAACATTTTGAGTAAAGTTATTTTTATTAAAAATCCTCAAATTCCTAAAGCAATAATGAGCAAAAATGTTTGCATATAGGCAAATTCAGGAAAAATGAAATGTTCACAGACTGCATTTTTTCCCATATGTTGGCAAACAAATGCTGAATTAAACTAGATTATATTGTCTATTGCTTGTTGGACACTACTGGTTAACATATGAGAAATAAAAATACAAAAAGATGTTGATCCCTTACCCTTTAAATCTGTACAGGACTTTAGAATTTGGTTAGTAGGTTTATTTATATTGTATTCATGTTATCTTACACCCGGCATTCAGAGAAAGACATTCTTATTACTTTCCACTTTCAGGGGAAAAGCAGACTCAGAGATACAAAGGACTCACTGACTGACACTGTTACCAAGACAGTTAGAATGAAGATAATTTGATCCTATCCAGTTGGACTTTTGTGCCAACACACGCCAGGCACAAGAAGGCTCAGGATAGACCCGTAGTCATGTACTTCCTTACCTGTGGCTGTAGGAGCTTCTCTCTCATAAGTCAGTCAGGGCAGAGCAAGCTGAGCAATAAAAGAAGTAGCATTGCTGACATTTTCCTTAAGTTCCAGGGAATGATTGCTGTTCGGAGTCCACTGGTGACCACACATGTTGCTCAGGTGGTTTCAGGGATCAGTGGTTCTGGACATCTGGGCCTCCAAGATGCTTCTGGAAAAAGTTTTAGTGGCAATTCTGACTTTTACAGCAAATGTCTTTTTAAATGTATGATCTATATTTCATAAGCTTGGTCATTTTGTGGGTGACTGATTTTGGATGATACATTCTGGTTTATTTAATTACTCCGGTGTACTGTGAAGGTATGTGTTTTATAATGATTTAGACCTCAGTTTCATAAGAGATTCTTGTTTTGCCATAAACCTTTGCATGTAATGAGATTAAATACAGAAATAGGATGGTTCATTTAAAACTCACTGGCACAGTGAAAAGAAGACAGATTCGTTGCAGAAAAGTTTGTGTTGGAATCCTGGTCTTTTAACTTGGTTTGTGATCTTGGGGAAATTGACAAACCACTCTGAGCCTCTGTTTCTTTGTTCTTCTTCCATCAAGAACATGGGAATAATAATCTATAGCCTAGTGTTGTCAGAATTAAATGAAAAGAATATTTATTATGATATCAGAAAGATGGTGTTAAATAATCGTGTATATTTTCAACTGGATTACCTATAATAGCAAAAGTAAAAAAAAAAAAAAAAAAAAAGCAGGTGAATAAAGAAAGAAAAGCAGTTATCCAGATACTGGGTGGAAGAACTATGCTGTGCATATGGTAGATTGAATAAGTATTTGTTGTCTGAACTAACTTCTCTTAAAATGCTTTGAAATCTAAAACAAACAGCTTAAGGGACTTCCCTGGTGGCACAGTGGTTAAGAATCTGCCTGCCAGTGCAGGGGACGCGGGTTCAAGCCTGATCTGGGAAGCACCCACATGCCTCGGAGCAGTTAAGCCTGTGCACCACAACTACTGAGCCTGCGAGCCACAACTACTGAAGCCCGTGTGCCACAACTACTGAAGCCCGTGAGCCACAACTACTGAGCTGGCATGCCTGGAGCCCGTGCTCGGCGACAAGAGAAGCCACCGCAATAAGAAGCCTGCGCACCGCAACGAAAAGTAGCCCCCACTCGCTGCAGCTAGAGAAAGCCCGTGCGCAGCAACGAAGACCCAAAGCAGCCAAAAATAAACAAATAAATAAATAAATTTTAAAATAAAATAAAGCAAACAGCTTAAGAATACAGAATGTGGGTGTGATGTTTTCATCATCAGTCTTACTCTTTTCATTCATGTCATAGGTTCCCTACTCTGTGCCTTGAGGAATGACTTCATGACCGCAACAGGAAAGCTGGGCTGGACAGTGCATTTGTTTACATTACAAGAAATGTTTATGAAATATTTAAACAAGAGCTGAGTAATAAATATCATAACCACACTTCACAGATACATCCATATATCTAAACAAAAATGCAATTTAAATTCACAGATAAAAAAGTATGAATTATATTATCTGATATTACACTATGGGTAATATGGGAATTTCAAACCAAAAATTTGGACTAAACTGGTTTGTTTTGAAAGAGTTTGCTATTCAAAATATACTTTAGTAATACTAGTTTCTCTGAGAGGAAAGAAAATGTCTATTTACACTTGAATTAGTTACTTGATCATTTATTTTACACCAACACATTACAATTTGTGAATTCTAGAAATGTTATCTTATTGACATTGGTACAGTGTTGGAATAACTAGGTTTTCAGCGCTTGAAATGAAAATGATTGTGCAGAGTATGCTGATTGTTTGTTGTTAGAATGTAGAAAGAGAATGACAAAGCAAGTTGCTAAGGGAATTAAGGGTTTACTTTCTCCACGATGTGCTTATAATCACACTGACTTTTCTGTATGTTTGCCAAAATGTTCTGATATTTAGCTGCGAAATAAGTTTATCTGTTTATTTTAATAATGATGGTGTCTCTAGGAATGGTTTACAAGTATAGATAATAAAGCACTGCCATTATGCTGTTAACCATAAAAATACAACTGATGCTAAGCATTCTACCTAGTTGAGTTTTCCCTAC
>NW_006788130.1:1391504-1408618 GCF_000442215.2 Lipotes vexillifer
TACAGTCTGTTGAAAGGGACCTTCAAGTGTTTCAATTAAAATATCTTGGGGAATTTTCTCCAGGTTCTAACAAGCTATATCAAAATAGAACTCATTTCATGGAAAAAAGGAATCCCACAGCACTTCTTTTTAATAACTGTTCAGCTACAAAATTTTATTGGTATCTTTTTATGTTCCCTCTAGAGGATGTAATGCACAAAAGCATTGCCACGGAACATATAAAATTACAAATGAAATTTATTGTAAAAAGTAGAATGTCTTCTAGACTGGCGTCAGTATTTATTTCATTCAGAAACCAAAACTGCAGTATAATATATTCATTGTCAGCAAGTTCATGTGTGTAAATTGCCATCCAATGTTATTGACTGATATAAGACAGATATTGAAAAGACAATTTAAATTTACTCTTCCAAACATAAACTGTTCCACAAAAGCACTGTAAAAACTCCTTCAAGATTTTGGGTTGTGCTTGACATTTATGGTTAACTACATAATTTGGTCGTGTCATAATCCACTGTGTTTGGCAATTTGGCATTAAACGCCTGCAGAGCAGATTGGATCCTCACCACCTCACTTGTAGACAGCTTGAGTCTATGACGAAGCAAGCAAGAGAAAAGATCTAGACGACGCTGACCGGGCGGGGAGAGTTTATTTACACGGTCTCTTATCTCTAGAAGTTGCAAAAGTGCTGAGTCCTGGGATCCCTGAGTATAGGGGTAGTCCAGCTGCAGAATCAGGTCCCGAATTGCTTCCGGGTCAAAGTGCATGCTGTAGCCAAACACTTGAATGTTATTGATTTTCATATAACCCAGGTTCCGGGAAGGGTCGATGAACTCCAGAGGTTCGTAGTAAATGCTCTCGTTGCCGTTGGGGCCATTTGACTTGATGCGACTCCTCAGGTAGATGTGCACTGTCTCAAAAAATGTCTTCCACTTGTTCCCCAGAGTCAGCGACCAGTTGTAACACTGCAGGGGGAGGTCCAGCTTAGTCCGCTCCCAGTCGGGGAAGCTGTTTTCATCCACAGGCATAAACCAGCTCTCAGAGTGGCTGCCTCCGAAGGGATTGACGTAAACGGCCAACACCGGCTCCAGGGTGCTGTTTTTAGTTAAGCAAATCTGTAAAGAGAGACCCAGGATCATGTGGACCAGGCTCGACTTGTACTTGTTGCTCTTCAAAGTGAGGAGCATCCGCTTCCGCCAGGAGGGGTCGAACCAGCTGTTGAGGCGCATGTCGTTGCTGATGAAGATGGCGTGGACCTCTAGTCGCCTGTCCGTTTTCTGCAACAGGTACTTCATCTCGAGATCTTGCAGGTCGGTCTCGAAGCCAATGTAATGATCGGTGGACTCGGCGACCTCGGGCTTGCAGAGCCCCTGGCTGAGCATGTAGCCCGTGTTGCAGGCGCCGCAGCGGGTGCGGTTGTCAGGGGCGCAGGTGAGGCAGGCGGACGCGTCGCCCACCGTGCAGGGCAGGAAGGCCGTGCAGACCACCTGGTCGTTGGGACACGTGCACGAGTGCGTCTCTTCTGAAAAGCTGCCCAGGAGCCCATTCTCATTGCAGTAGAGAAAAGACTGGATGCGAGTGAGCCAGTAGGTTGAGGTTCTAAGAATAGAAAACAAAAGGAATCTGTATAAATGCAAAGGCGTTTGTTTGTGTGTCCTGCAATCAAGTTACCTTAGGTTTGAAAGCTTCACTATCACGTTCTTAGGTCCTTCCCAGTTATTTAACTGTGATATTAAAAAAGAACACCATAATTGAAAAGATATATACACATATAATATTCATATATTTAAGTATTATGTATATTTAAATTACGTATATTTTTTCATTCATCATTGTACATTAACGATGGATACACTTGATTTGAACTGGAAAACTACATGAAATACCTTCTGAAGACATTGCATGGCATCTCACTAGTGTACTTGGAAGCTGACTGTGTCTATAATTGGGTTGGTTATAGTTTTGTTTGTTTGTTTGTTTGTTTTTTGTGGAACGTGGGCCTCTCACTGTTGTGGCCTCTCCCGTTGCGGAGCACAGGCTCCGGACGCGCAGGCTCAGCGGCCATGGCTCACGGGCCCAGCCGCTCCCCGGCATGTGGGATCTTCCCAGACCGTGGCACCAACCCGTGTCCCCTGCATCGGCAGGCGGGCTCTCAACCACTGCGCCATCAGGGAAGCCCTTGGTTATAGTTTTGAAATGATATCCAACAACGGGAAGTAAAAATGGTTTTATCATCAAATATCTAGAGTAGAATTAGAGTGTATGAATGACGATTGTTCATTCATTCACTCTTAGTTTCACAGAGCACTAATGCTGCAGGAAGCCTAAATAGAAAGTGAGATAAAAATGAGAGAAAAACAAGAAACTTTTAACTGTCAATCAATGGATTTAAATCCTAGGGTTTCATCAACATTGAAAGAACAAGTACCCACTGAGAGGGAAAATATTATTAAAACATGTTTGAGGGGCTTCCCTGGTGGCGCAGTGGTTGAGAGTCCGCCTGCCGATGCGGGGGAGGCGGGGTCGTGCCCCGGTCCGGGAGGATTCCCGCGTGCCGCGGAGCGGCTGGGCCCGTGAGCCGTGGCCGCTGGGCCTGCGCGTCCGGAGCCTGTGCTCCGCAGCGGGAGGGGCCACGGCAGTGAGAGGCCCGCGTACCACAAAAAAAAAAAAAAAAAACATGTTTGATTTTTATCCTTATGGTCTGCTCAAGAAAATTGTTGAAAATATCTCATTAAAACTAACTACAAGTTCTCTTAATAAGGGTTAAGTGTGTTAGTTGAATGTGTTTGATTTGGATCATTAACATTACTTATATCCAGAAATCAGGCTAATCATGATGCAAATTTAACATCTTACTTTTCCTGTTTTCCCACATTATTCACTCTTTTAGTGTGTTTAAAATCTCAGTAAAATAATGAAGGAAAAGCGTGTGGCCATGTAATCAGACAATTCTTTGTTTTTATCTTGCTGCTTTCTCATACTAGCTGCATGATCCTGGAAAAGTTGAATGGCCTAAGTTAGTGATATCTTCCATATTGAGTTCTTGTGAGAAATAGGCTCAGACTGGATGCATGTCTTTAGACAATTGTACCGAGCATGTGTCACAGTAGACACTAAAAATTGCATCTCTTTTTGGTATTCTTATGCCTTTCCAGTGTTCATTATTCAGTACATATGAGGTTTTCTACAAATTGTATATATCATACTCAATCCTTTAGACTTATTACACTGCTGCCATTTTAAAGAATTTGTATATGCTGGTAAAATACAGGTATTAATCTGTGTAAATAATCAATAAAAACAATTTTTTATCACATTCAGAACAATATATGGGCTAGATATTCATTTTTGTACATTCATTTTTGGTCTCTGCTCCTTCCCCTTTGCAATATAACACTTTTTTTTTTTTTTTAAGTAAGCTCCTCCCTGTTTTTCCAAATAAATTAAATAACTCCTTAATTCCCTCATAATATTTACTTATTTTTATTCATAGTGCCTTTTTCCACTTAAAATGTTATATTGTGTACTTACTTGTTTATACTCCATTTATCCCATTAAATATAATATTCAGCTTGCCAGAATCATATATGCTTTGCTTATAGCTTTATATCCCATGCCTAGCAGAATGCCTCTCATACTTAATGAATATTAGATCAAAGGCATAGACAAATTAAAGGAACATTTTCTCAATAGGCATATTTTTAAGTGAAATTTAAAGCCCTAAACTGCATATTTAATACACTTTTAAAGACCTAACTCCCAAGTTGCAGGAAGTGGAGTTTCACAACATACACTTTGACATTTGCACACAATTAAATCTATATAAAAATCTTAGTAAACATATATTTTAAAAAACCTTTCTTTTCCAGATTCCCTAAATGGAACTGTTTTCTATAGACCCAGAATAAAAGGTAAAACCAAATCAAACCCAACCAAAACATGAAACATTTTCCTCTTAATTATTTCTTACACTGAAAAACACTGACTGGGAAACTACACCTATAAAATTCATTTCTAACTTTCTCAAGATACTTTAAAAATAAGTTCTCAGGAAAACTCTCCCAGGAGGATGCCCTGGATCGTGAAATAGGAATGATTGGCACTTTGTGAGCCATACATCTCTATATGAGTATCTCTCCTCCTCTCCTCTGGTTCCTTGTTTTCTTGCTGCGGAATAAATGTGCAAAAAGTTTCCTTTTGCTGGTTGAGGAAAGAGCCTGATTCATTATTTCTGTATTCAGTCTCAGAACATAGAAATTATTGCTGACTTGTTCTTTCTGCAGTTACTGATATATTTATTTCATCAATATGCTCTGAATGAATTAATCTCTCTCCCTCTTGCCTTCTTTCTCTCTTTCTCTCCTTCCTCCCTCCCTCATTTCTTTCCATTTTTCTTTCTTTCTTCCTTCCTTTTCTTCCTTCCTTCCTTTCTTGCTTGCCTGCTTGCCTGCTTGCTTTTCCTTTCTTTCTTTCTCTTCTCTCTCCCTTTCTCTCCTCCTTCTCTCTTTCTGTAGTTCTATTTATATCTATCTACTATAGGGCATGTAAAATATATATGCTATTGGATTGAAAATTATATTTTCTTCCTTGGAAACAAAGCATAAATTCCCTGAGTCAATTCATCTCTCACTGTAAGCTCTCATCATGTTTCCAAATCGTAAGGACAAACAAAAAAATGAAATAATAGACCTAAGACTGAAGGCAGAGCTCACAAAACTAGGGCACCATAGAAAGACTCATTTGGACACTTTCGAAAAGCAATGGCTTTTCTAGCTTTCAGTCTTTTCCAATCCTTTTCACGTCCCCACAGATGCATTACTGAAGGAATGTGTCCCAGCTTCATGGGTTTCAGTTTGTCATGTATGAATATTGATAGCTTGGTGTGCTGTCAAAGCTCCTGTTCCCTGAGACAGAAGAGCTAACACGTGGATTTTCTCCCTTGCTGCTTCTTGTCCTTCCCCCATTACCTACCTTTTGACTGTTTTAGTGCATTTCACAAGTAGGGAATAGATTTTTAAAGGAACAAATTTCGATAATTAGTCTTTACCCCTTGTAAAATCTTGGTGAAGGCAGTGGTCAAAAATAGAAAACAGAGCAAATTTCAGGACTGTACATGGATTATTCACTTACCCAAAAGATCACTTTTTTTTTTCCCTGACAAAGTAAAATTTAACTGTTTTTCTTTTTAAATCTAAACATTTTTTTTTGAAGAGAAATGTCTTCAACATAAAAATTAGGTGGTAGCAAGTATTTTTTTAAAACTCTTTCCTTTTATACCTAAGTATTAAAACAAAGTAATGCTACAGTTTCTATTCTCATATATAACTTTTATTCACATAAACTATTTAGGATCTACTAGGGCTAGGACAGAGGATGCAATGTTGAAAGATGAGCTTCTGGCAGGCAGGTAGGTTTGTTTCTTTTTATCAAACATGTGGTCTTGTCCCTGACATCTACTTAATAACACTTCAATTAATATTTACTAAACAAAGGAAATAGGAAAGGAAGGAAAAAGGATGGAGAGAAGGAGTAAGGAGGGAGGGAGAGAGAAAGAAATTAAAGTGAAGGAACTACACAGATTATAGAACAGAAGAAAGAAACTAGGGGAAGACAGTATTAAAGCCATTGACTTGAGAATGACAATGATATGGAACAATTCAAGGGATATAGGAACTCCTTTTCCATCAGGAAGTAAGTGTGCACTTGAAAATAATTTCTAAAAAGCTTTAAGATGATAGTGTTACAGAAAGGAAAATACCTTCCAGAGTTAAGTTAAACTTTTGGAAAAAATATAATTAGCTAAAAAGCCGATAGCCTGTTTTTATTTGAAAAATCAGGTAGCAAACTAAGTTGAGAAGATTAGACGTACATTAAGTTCAGTTGTCTCTGTTTAATCTGTAATGTTCTCTATGTATTTAAAATCTGCTCTTCTCTACAGGACACATGTTATGTGAGTGTCAAAAGAGCACTAGACTGGGAGAATGAACACTGGATTTCTAGGTCAGACTTCACCTGGTGACCTGGGACAAGTCACTTAGCCTCTTTAACCTTGAGTGAAAGTTTTAGAATTCCAAGAAACATTGGTTCAGATTTTGATTCCGCATGACCCTGGGGAATGTGTACAGCTTTCTGAACCTCAATGGCTCACCCTGAGTTCACCTGTTGATCTGTTGTCAGGATGAGGTGATGTAACAAATCCCATCCCAGATGGCACTTGCCATCTGGTTCTACGAGAATTAAGTCACTAGCCACTGCAGCTGCTGTCCTTCAACACCCTCCGAAAGGAGTTCAAGGTGGAGATCGGGAATGAGGCACTCTGTGCTCTGGGAAAAACTGGCAGAAAAGGGGTTCAGATAGTTAGATACTTTCAGGAGAAGAATTTATGAGCCCAATTCTTGTATCTCCTCATATCCAGAAAAGCACTAAAATCCTTCATGATGTCATCTGCTCCTCGTGACTAGCAGACAGCGTCTGCCACAATGTGTGCTTGACTGTGTGTACACCCCCTTCACTAAAATCATACAGAACACTGACCTTCCCCACTCTCTCTTCAGAGCCGTTTCTCAGAGCCATCTGAAATGCTGTCTCCCAGGCTATAGTCATTTTGCCCCCAATAAAACTTAATTCACAGCTCTCAGATTGTGCATTTTTTTCAGTCGACAATGTTAAATGGGATTGGCAAAACAGATTCCTGTACCCCACCCCAGGCATACTATAAGAACCCCTAGGAGTAGGGCTCAGGAAGCTCTTTTTAAAATATGCTGTCCTGCAGAAAAAATCAGTCTTGGCAAAGCAAAGAGCATTGCACTAAGAGAACTATATTTGCAAAGGACTTGAGGTAGGAAAGGTTTTGTTTTAAGGAACTAAATGAGAGCCAGTACAGCTGGAGTGAAGAGAATATCAGTGCAATATTAGACTGTGCGGAAAGTAGTGGCCAGATCAGGCAGAGTATTGTTTAGGTTTTAAATTTATTCTATGTGCAGTAAAGAGTGGTAAAGAAATTTAGCCAGAAGTCGATTGTATTAAATTTAGCAACCATCTTTCTCCTTGTATTATACCAATAGTATTTTAAATATCAGGTAAAGCTGATGTACTTTTAATAAAATGGTTTTTTTCAGGGCTAAAATAAAATAAAATAATAAAATAAAATAAGCAGTCTTGGAGAAATGTTTTGTACACAGAAGCTGTAAGTTTCCTATGTATGAAAATTAACAACCAAAACAACTATTAGGGGCTCTTTAAATACCAATTAGCTCTCAGGCTGTAAGAATATGTCCAGAAGAAGGTAGGGAAAAGTTAAAATTTCTGTAGAGAAGAGGGCAGCAGCAGATGGCTTTGAATTAACATGCATTTGGGGCCTTGTGGCCACCGTGTATGCTAAATTTGCAAACCCTGCAATAGAAATTTTTGGCATACACATACACAGAAGAATAAACCAAACAGTAAAGCCTACTTTAATAAGTTCTATTGTGTTACAGTAATAATAATTAGCTATTTAGTGAATTTCTCTCATATCATGGGACAGCCACTTTGTACTTGTTATTTTTAATTCTTCACAGTAACTTGTAAAACTTAAACCCATTCTAAAATTTGAAAAATACTGAGGCTCAGAGTTTCAATGACTTTCTCAGTTATATATCTATTAAGTATTACAATGAAGACAGACTCAGAGAAGCAAGTCTATTTTTTTTATAATGTGTGTTGAATAGTGAGGAAAAATGCTTAACAAATGACTTTAGGAAAAAAAAAATTATTTCCATGCTGGACAGCATCAAAGGTAAAATAACTTTTAATTATTAAATAAAATTAGGCACTTGAGTGACAGCCCACTATATTGGCTTCAATCCACTTTTGGGAGCTAAACTGTCAACTTTGAATATTGTTTCCCTTAACTCATATGGAAAATGGGAATAAAATATAGGTTGTTGTAAGAATTAAAGCACAATTGCTGGAAAAGTCCTTAAAGAGTGCCTGTGCACAGAATAAATGATAAATAAATGGAAATGCTATCCTTATGATCACTGTTATTACTATTGTTATCTTTTAAAGAAATAGCATCATATGTACTTTCTTTATTACAAATGCTATTTTCTTCCAGGAAATGGAAATTTTCATTTTATCTTCAACAATTTGTGTATTACATTGCATAATCTTACTCTTTATCTCTGCATTTCACTTTTTTTTTTTGCGGTACGTGGGCCTCTCACTGTTGTGGCCTCTCCTGTTGCGGAGCACAGGCTCCGGACGCGCAGGCTCAGTGGCCATAGCTCACAGGCCCAGCCGCTCCGCGGCATGTGGGATCTCCCCAGACCGGGGCACGAACCCGTGTCCCCTGCATCGGCAGGCGGACTCTCAACCACTGCGCCACCAGGGAAGCCCCTCTGCATTTCACTTTTATCAAATAGACCTAGTTATTGATAACACGACCAAGACTGTATCACATCCCAAGAAAAAGAATATCATTGCCAAAGATCCCTTGGTTATGAGTCTCCCAAGGAAGCATATGTATGTATATGTATCACATGTGTATATAGATACACATCTATAAACCTATAGATGCATATATACATATACACATTTTAGTTTTATAAACTTGAGTTCAAGTATCTACTAAAACTTTTGGCTTGCAGGAAGACAATGAAAAAGTGAAGTTGAAGATGTATTTTAAGTCGTATTTTAAAGATAATATTAGCCAAGGTAACATTCATTAAGGTTTTCTCACGTGCACAATCTTTTTACAGGCATTATTACATTTAATTCTCCCAATTCTCACTACTCCTTGAAGTAAGGACCCTTGTTATCCCTATCTATATTTAAGGACATGAGTTGTAAAAAGCTTAGATAATTAGAACTTATAGAAGGTCAAATAGCTGGTAAGTGGTAGAACTGAAAGTGCATCCTTGTCTTTATTACTCCCAATAATTTGGGGGGTATGACACCAAAAGCACAAAAGATAAGAGCAAAAAAGTAATAAGTGGAACTACATCAAACCAAAAAGCTTCGGTCCAACTAATCTGTAATTCATTTGGTTGAATGGTGTATACAGAAAAATCTGCTTACTTCTTAGAGAGCTACTGAAACATTTTGTCCACATCTGTGCTGCATTTAATACTATAGTTCAAGAAAAATCAATAGATATGTCTTCCTTCTACTTATAACATAAAATATGAAAAGAAAAAGTCAACATTCAGGGTATGAAATGTGAGGCACATGAAGAACACAATTACTTTACTGGACATAAAGGGAATATATAATCAAAAAAAAAAAAATAGAGTCCACGTCTAATTTTCCTCCAAAGATTACCAAAAATCAAAATATTTTGCCCACTAAATCACATTAGATGTTAAGTTAAAAAGACTTGAAAAGTATTTATTATGTGCAAGTTCAGTCTATTAAGTATTGTAATTGAGGAATATTGACACAAATGCAATTACTCTGCAAATATGAGTGACTCATGTCTCTCCTATGTGCTTTTATAACATCCTGATTTTCACCCACCATAATATTCATTATACCAAGTCATTATTACCCAATCATCTGTATCCTTCATTACATTATACATGCTGTGAGGGAAAATATATATTTGTTTACTTCACCATTTTTTTATCATAACTTACCTAAATCAGTTTACAGTGTTTATGCTTAAGTTTTCCTATTACAACCTTTTGAAACTATTAGTCTTAAGATATGTGTATGATGAATCCAAATCTGAAAATCTAAACAATATAAATAGAATATGTTAAAATAAAATTTATGAAAAGACCATTTTATTTAATCTTTCACAGATCTGTTCATCTCTGACCCTAATATTTCAAGCTAAATATAAATTTGACATGAATGAATAAATTAATGAACAAAAAAGAGAAACTAAAGAAGTAAATTCAAGGCTAAATTGTTAATTCCTTGGTTGTATTTATTATTTTTAGTATTTCATATGATTTTCTTGATATCCAGTGAGTGATAAACATTTTCAAAAATTGTCTTATTTACATAATTTCTGTTTTTCTTTAAAGTATATTTCATGACCAATTTCTCATCAATTTAGAAAAAAACAATAAAATGTTCTTGGGCACTGAAAACTTGAAAACAAATTAAACTATCATTTAAATAATTTAATCAAATTTTAATGTTTCTAAAAGTGATACTATTTATATCTAAAGCATATTTTTCAATTAAATAAAGAAAATATAATTTGTCCAAATTCAATGTCCCTCTAGTCATATAACCATGAACACAATTATGGTATGAACTGTCTATGTTATGCCTGCATTTGTGTGATAAGCATCTCTCCAAATTGAATGTCTCTAAACTCATTTTCTTCTCTCCTAATACAACCATGATTGTTATCTACAATGATGGATATTAACTCATCCCTTCCTGTCTCAACTAAAGTAAAACTTAGCTTCTGGAGGTCCTGTACCTGCTCTTTTTGTCATTTTATTACATTTGTGTACCTCCAAGCTAATCTTCCTAAAATTGATCTATTTCTTATTTCATGGCACCCAATATCCTTCATATAAAATATATATTTTGCCTAACTTTTAAAACCCTTTACAATCAGACAACATTTAGCTTTCAGTACTCTATAAAGTATGTTTTCCATTTAGGCTCTCCCTGTTCCCCTCCCTAAATACGCCAGATCAATTTCAACCACAATGAATTTTCTTGTTACAGAGTTTAATATCCTTTATCCTCAGCTTAGCCAGTTCAAGATGCAAATTGAATCATTTCTACTGTAAATAGTTTTTCTTAATAATCCTACTTACAACAACTTAATTCTTTGAATGAGTATATTACTTATCTATATTACCGTATTTGTAATTAAGCCACGTACAGCCATATATTATTGTTTAATAGATTCTTATTTCAACTAAAGTATACCATTCATTATAATAACTATAATTTTTGCATGTTAGTTTTCATAGTTGGAATATAGGCTCCTCAGAAAGAAGAAAATGAATGTCGTTTCATTGGAATCCCTAGATACTAGCAAAATTTCTTCCCATGCAACCCTGCTAAACCAAATTGCTAAAGCAAAATTGAATTATGGATTTATGTTTATGGAAAAATGTCAGAGGAAATACTTTTAAAAACTCCTCAACACAAAATGCCAAATAATTCTGGCAAAAAAATTTTAAATGCATTTATGATGCAGAATAAAATATGGAGTAAATTTCAGAGGCTGAAATTGAACTAAAAGAATATATATGTAGGAAGATGTGGGTGTACCTGATCTAGAGGTTTTGGTGGCTGTGTTGGGTATAGGAAAAAAAGTCCAGGACACCTGAAGGGCAAGAAGTTGAACTGGAGACCTGCTCTAAGAAGCTGGGAAGACTGAGACTATGAACTTAAAGAAAGAGTCAGCTTAAAAACAAAACAAACAAACAAGTAAACAAACAAAAAGGCCTAGAAAAGGAAGAGAGCAAAATGAGTGCCAGCCCTGACCTCACTGTTAGTAGAAGAGAAAATACATAATCTACAAATTCAAAGTTTTTTGCAGAAAGTACATAATCTAAAAATTCAAAAACATCAATGAAAATCATAACTTATTTTAAAGTGCTCCAAATTGTTTTATTGTGGCAAAATGAAATATATACTTTCTAAAAGAATGCACATCCTTTACATTTTATGAAGGACTTGAAGAATCAATATAGATGAAATTATTTTGACCATGAACTCACAGTAGAAAAAAAAAAAAAAAGAAAGAGGAATCAGGGTCCCAAGATTAAAAATGTGCAAAAGGCATAATCTTAACACCACAGACTACAGAAATTGGAATTATGTGATATTAAAGTCAATTATCAGGAACATATTTAAATAATTTCAAGAGGCACCAGGGGTTATCAAAACAAATCTGAAAAAACAAAGGAACTAAGATGATGATAATGATGATGATTTTAATTTAAACCTTATTAAAATGTAAAACAGCAGATTAGCTAAACTGAGCACAAAATTGGTGAATTAAAGATAAATGAAATAATAATACTGAGAATATACACCACAGAGAGGAAAAGAGATTGAAAATATAAAACATATCTAGAGTATTATGTTACAAAAACTGACAAATACCTAATCAGAGTTCCAGAGGCAGCAAACAGAGAAAATAGGGGAGATTCTATATAAAATTATAGTAAGTGAGAATTCTTCAAAATCGATAAAATACATAAATCTTGAGATTCATGAAGCACAAAAAATTCCAAGAAGGTTAAATAAATAGAAATACATACCTATTCATACCATACTTAACGTGTAGTTCTTGTTATATGTAACAAACTTTTGTTATAAATAACAAAAATTAGAGGTAACAAAACATAAAAGTATTAAAAAAATTTAAAAGACATTGAAGCATAAGTAAATCAGTGCAGTTACATTCACAATATTCACAAATAGAAAGCCTCGTTAGGAAAGATATCAATTCTCCACAAATGTATTTCTATATCTAATGCAACTCCAATAAAAATTCCTTCAGTTTTTCTTTTTTTAGTTGAAAATCAGTTAATACTAGAGTAGTTTGTCTTCAATTAACCCTCCCAATAATAATTTATAAAATTTGAGCAAAATAGAAAGAACCACTAGTTAAAGGAGTTATAGAAAGTCCAAAACAGTCAAAAGCTAAATGAGTTTTTAACCTAAAGGAAGGGAGCAGCACGAATGGAGAAACTGAGAGTTGCAGTCCTGTAGTTTTGCCCTAAGGACACTCCCCATTCTGGGCAACATGGGGAGGATGAAACTCAGTCAGAAACGACATTCTTAAAGGCTTGATGTGTGCAGAATGGAAATGGGGAGTTGCCAGAGAAGATGTAAATTGAGGAAAATAATTCTGAAAGAAGTAAAGAAGAGAGAAAACCCTGAACAAATTCCCCTCAAATCCATGACTGACTCCTAAACTCTACAATTGTGAGACAAACTTTGAGGAGCCAATCAGAAAGCAAAAGCTGAAAGATCTGCAGTGCTTAATAAAGGCTGTATTTCTTGCCTATCACAGATGAGACATTGTTTGCAGTTTGGATATCTCCAAAGTAGAGTGGCTTGGTAAACACATTCAAATGCCAGAAAAGCCATGTCTTTGTGGTAAAGACCGTCACAAGACTAAAGATTAGCCCTAAACTAAGTGTTGAACTAGGACAGACTCACTGTAATAAAATGTTAAACCAAATATCTGCAAAGACAGTATAGTCAACAAATAATAAAACTGCCTGCCAAGTTAAAAATCAACATTATTCCAATAAAATAACATACGTCAGAGTCAATATATACTATCATCTACAATACCCAATAAAAATATGTAGTTATGAGAATTGTGAACAAGCAAACAAATGTCATTCATAGCAAAGAGACAAAGCTATTGATAGAAACAGATCCTTAGACAGCCTACATCATTGGTATTTACAGACAAATGTTGACCTGAAACAAAGAAACTGCCAGATATTTCTACAGCAAAGATGGGTTTATTCAAATTGCAATTTTACCTATTAAAATAAAACCTAAACCTCTAATTATTCAGGACAAAAAACAGGATAAGGCATTCTGTGCTTTGGAAAAACAGGTCCCTTAGATAATTACAGTTCTCTCAGAAAAGTAAAAATGAACGCAGATTCTTGCATCTTTCCATTCACAGAAAAACACTAAAATTATTAATGGAGATATCTAATCTTTATGACAAGCAGTAACCTTTTATTGAGATGTGTGTTTGACTGCATGTTTTCCCTAGCCCGAATCACATATATCTGGCCACTTCTTCTTATCTCTTTGGAGCAGTTCCTCAAGGCTATCTGAGAGTCAGTCTCCTGGGTTATATTCCTCAGTAAGACCCTAAATAAAACTCAACTCCTAGCTCTTACATTGTGTGTGTGGTTTGTTTTTTTTTTTTAGTCAACAGTTTTGACAACCACGAAGGACTCAGAGCAGACTGCTCTCCTTCACGTGAACTCTACAAAGATCTGGATCCTTGGTACCAACAAGGGCCCCTTATGCCCATCCACCTCCTCGGTGAATCCAGATGAATTGGGTGAGTCTCTCCTGGTTTCGGACCTCCCACCTTGGCTGACAATCCTGGGCTTTATTCAGTGGTTGCTAAACTTGATGTGAGGACAATGTTTCCCTTGGACTTAAGTTCAAGAAGAGGAATCTGGATTTCCCGGTTGAAAGACCCTGACAAGATTTTGCTCAGCTGAAAGACACTGAGGAGGTTTGGACTGGGTTATTAGGTAGGAGGCTGATCTGATGCCTTTGTTAGAATTGGCTATTTTAAACAAGGTTAGTTGGAATAAATTGAAGATACCATATGAGAGCTTTCAGCTCCAAAGATAAGGGCCACAGCTCTTCCCAGTCAGTACAGCTTTCTCAAGCAACTGAGAAATTTATGGGAGTGGTGGAGGCAAAGTCCTCATACCATGCAGCACTCTCTTAGGGAAAGCCACTCATTAATTAAAAAAAACTCTCTTGTCTAGGGATGCACACATAAGGATTTGCCATCCATTGTTCCGAGCACCCATGACGGTTTTAGACTGCCAAAGGGAGAAACCAGAAATTGAGACATAAAATTGCTGAAATAACTCAATTCGAGAGTAATACGTACAGGAGTTAAGCTCACAAACAGCACAACTGCCTACCATGCAGTTTTCAATACTAATTTTATCCTGACAAACCAACTTTAAAATGAGGAATAAAGACTCCTGAACAAGACAGAGGGAAGTCAGATAGCCAATCACAAACTAACACAATACGTATGGAGCTTATTCTTGCAAGTGCTCAGTTTATTGGGAACTAAGAATATCTTGCCTTGAAACGGCCAAGATGGAGCTCTTTTAGCATTCCAAAACTGGCTTTTGTGTACGCAGTTAAAGAAAGCCAGCTAGATAAAACATCTTTTCAAAATTCTGACCCTAAGGGAACAAAAGTCCTTCTAGGAGGCTTGCATTTCCCTCACTGTGCCTTTGAGATGTAAATGTTGTACAGGTCATTGAACTCTGACCTAGACCATCTCCAATTCCCGAGATTAAGTTAAAATAAAAAAGGGAAAAGAGGCCTTTTAAACTTCAACAAGTAAATTTAACTTATTCTAATTGTCACTCATAAACTAGTGAGTTTTATATTGTAATACCTGATTCATAACTAAGTTTTAAAAATGGAAACTATGAGATCTCTTTGTGTCTATCTGGATGTATGTATGTCTGTGTATGTATCAATACAGTATACATTTATATCAATACATTTTATATTTATATCAATACATTATATAAACTGTTTCTACCTTTGGGTGGTATTGCCAAAATTAATTGTAAATGAGTTCTATTTAATAATTTAAGAGAAAATAAGTGCTTATATAAATTCTCAGAAACATAACAGAAACTAACCCAAATGAAATTCAGGTTCATGTGATCTGGGAATTATTCAGTATTAAATTAATATTTGGTATTAAAGTTAATTTTAGTTTGTTGGTTTAATTCATATAGACATGTCTTTAGAGTCATCAACAGTAAGTATAGTACTTTTATTGTACCTAGGTTTACTAAAACTCAAATAAGTTCACATTATCTCTATTACAAAATTTGTTAGCAAAAAAATGGGGGATGGTGGCTGGCTTGGTCCAATGTCTCATGAAGTTTTCATGGGTAATCTAAATATAATTGTTGGGAACAAGTGAATTAAATAGACATAAATGGAGTAAGAGCTTTTAGGTGAACTCTTTAAGAATAATTATGTTTTATGGTGGGTCTACTTAAAAATAGTTTCTCCAGACTTTTGGTAACTTGAAACTAGTTTTTCTAAATTAAGTTAAATGATGGAAGTTTATTGAATATCTAGATCCCCAAATAAAATAAGATACTGAAACATTAATTACTGAGCATAGGCTCTTACAAAGAAACTAAAGTTATTTATGACTATTAATAAATATGTTTGGTACCACACTGAGACATTTTCTATAAGAAAGTACATGTTTTTGAAATTATGAATAGTATTTATAAGTTTGTCATTCTACAGAATGTCAATGTAAAAGTTTATAATTGCTTACTTCTTAGTTTTCACTAGAGATTAAGGTTTTAGAGCTTAATATTTCTAATTAAAACATTTAATTAAAACCACTAAAAATTAAAAAGTAAAACATCTTTGTATGCAAGCAATAAAGTAGGTATAAGGAATGGAAATGCACTTTGTAAAGTGAAAAGAAAGAAATTTTGTCCTAAAAAGAGGCTAAAACGACAAAAAGAGACAACCTGAAGGTAAAAAAGGAAGTTAGAGAAGGTTTGTGGAAAGGAGACCATGGGAAAAGAGTTTAATGTGTGGTCAGGACTGGCTAATTTAGAATAAATTTGAGTAAATACATTTTAATATGAAAGGTAAGGTGGTACAAAAGCAGAATTTGGTTTCTCTCTGTTAAGAGGACAAAACTTCTTTATCTGCTTTTGATAACAGATTGTAAATTTCTTCACGGTTTAAGTAATCTGTTATAACTTCCTGTATTTGCCTTTGAAATATTTTATTGTCATTTTGATTAACTGAATAACTAAGTATTGTTTCACAGTGATCTATAATGCTATTTGACCAAGTGTTTTAAAACCTTTTGATATCTTTGACTAACTTCTCAAATTAAATTCTAAATAAAGTTCTTCTGACCTCTAGCTAACTCTGGGATGTTTCAGGGCCCCTGAAACATCTCAAAGAGAGATATTAAATTAAGTAGCCTCATCTGGCATGTTAAATTAGATGGAAAGCATTGTCAAATGAGTGGTAATAAACCTTCTTAGGTTATATTATATGAATAAATGTTATTAATATGAATGTTCTAGAAACTATTAGAAATTTCTAAAATTTGGATATGCCCTGGTATAATGTTATCAGTCATAATTCTAGTTATTATTTTAAGAGGTTATATGTCACAGAAATAACCAAATTTCTTTGACAATTGCATTGTAATCAGATATTCAACCATGCCATGTTAAGTCTTGTCACTTACAGATAGTTATTGTTTTACCCTGATGCTTTTGCAAAAATGCTTCATCTTCTAGAAGATTCACAGAAACCAATTTTTTTTTTTTTTTTTTTTCGGTACGCGGGCCTCTCAATGTTGTGGCCTCTCCCGTTGCGGAGCACAGGCTCCGGACGCGCAGGCT
>NW_006788130.1:1408821-1418767 GCF_000442215.2 Lipotes vexillifer
GGTACGCGGGCCTCTCACTGTTGTGGCCTCTCCCGTTGCGGAGCACAGGCTCCGGACGCGCAGGCTCAGCAGCCATGGCTCACGGGCCTAGCCACTCCGCAGCATGTGGGATTTTCCTGGACTGGGGCACGAACACGTGCCCCCTGCATCAGTAGGCGGACTCTCAACCACTGCACCACCAGGGAAGCCCCAGAAACCACTTTTTGACAAGTATAAGTTTCTGATAACTTTCAGGTCCTAAGAATGAACTGGATAATAAATCAAAGAATTCTAATGGAAAATCTGATGGTTTCATGAAACTGTTAACAGAAGATAAAGGTCAACAATAATTAGTTACATATGGCTGAATAATTTTTATGACTTTTTGTCTGAAATATTACTGGCTTTAATCTTTTTTTCCCCAGATATAACGAAACCTTTACCTTTAAGCTAATTATGACTTACAGCAACTTGATAAATTATACCTTTGTAAACAGAATTGAAACATTTACCTTTTCTCTCTACCTGATCCCTCCAGAATTTGGAAACATTGGTTATATTAGCATGAGTTTGACTACAATGTCATATTTGAGAATATGTATAGAATCAAATATGACCAGACAGCTTTAAAGAACTAAGATGGACTTTGTGGAGCCATAAAGCCCCTTGGAAAATCAACCTGGTACTTTGCTCACAGGGTTCCCAGAAGCCTTATCAGCTAAATAAGGAAAGACACTTCCTGGCAGGTGCAGGAACCCCAACATATTTTGCAGACCTCGAGAAGAGAGGAATCCATCCAAATCTGTAGGTATTGCAGGCAGAATCCAATGGCAATTCCTTGGCATGGCTTTTCTGTCCTTGAGAAGCCTTTTAAAAGTTCAATCTGAGATTCCTTATGAAAAGTTCCAGTAAAGGCAATTTAAAATAACATATGTGATCAATTACTTATGTAAATAACCAGGCCATATTTACTGAAACAAGACTCATTTTGCAAGCAAATTAAGCTATATTTCAGTAGAAAATTCAGCTATATTTTGTAGAAATGAGGGTAACTTTAAAAATAAAAAATATGTTTAAGTGGATATTAAGTTCTAGTATCATTAATATTATTTGGGACTCTGTATTTACTGCATAAGACTCACTTCCAAGATGAGTTACTACTTGTTACTATGTTGCATTATTCTAAGGTTTAATTGAATCATTAAAAGGATACTCTAGGCTTGTTTCTGAAGCTTATCACAATAATCTGTCTTTGGACAAAGATCAGATACTCCATGACCAGGAGATTATGCAGACTGGAAATACATCATTTAAAGGACATTTTCCTACCTAGATGGAAGGACCCTTATCAGGTCCTCTTAACCAGTTCATATATAGCAAAACTGAAGGGAATTGATTTTTGGATTCATATCTCCCACTTAAAAAAGGCCCCTGCATCAGCCTGGTCTACAGAGAGGACAACCTCAAACTCACTTAAAAACAATCCTCAAACAGAGGAAAAATCATATCAGGACAAGAAGAAGATGACATCAGAAGTAGACAGCTATCCCAAGATGCTGAACCTGACCCATATGATTATTTATAGCATTTTCTTGATTTCTTAGAACTTTTGCATATAAATCAAATGTTTTCCTATCATGTGCACAATCCTATGCAGAGTTTAAAAATCAATCAAATTCTTGGGTTTATGGTCAATTACCTATGTCTAGTACTTCTGGTTACCTTGGTGAATTTCTCCTCTCCTAGGTTCTGATTGGATGACCCTTAGGAAATTTATTCTAAAAAAAAGAAGTTATACTTCTGTCTGAGCCGTTATTGATACTAGTAGGTGGGTCCCCTCACTTGGCCAATAATCATACTTGCTCTGATTATGGCCGTAAGGATGAATTTTCTTTAAAAGTTACTTAAGCTCAATCAGAGCAATTGGCTAAATTTCAGTCAAAACCCATAACTGCCTCATTTATTAGGAGGGACCCTTCCTCAGTTACAGGATAGATTTATATGGGTAATAGCAGGCTTCAGTCACTTAAGTTTAAAACTCCCCTTATACTGGGAACAACTGAATCATGCTAAGAGTAATCAGCATAATGACACTATGAAATTGGGCTGAGTGCCTTATGAAAAATGCCAATATATCATGGCCCTTAAAGATAGCAATTGGTATGAAAGAGACTGGGTCAGATGACTGGGGATATACTGGGCTGCACCTAATGGAAGTTCTTGGCTTAATTTCTTACTTATGGCTTTATTAATGCCACTAGCTATATTACTTAAATTCTGCCTATTCTATAAGATTGTTGTTTCTTTTATTACCCAGTATATAACTGAGCCTCTGACAAAAATAATGATGACTAAGGAACTGGAAATCATTGGCTAAATATACAGTTTTATACAAGATTAAAATGATTGTAATAGTGTAACTCCACATTTGGGAAGAAGCCACAGACAGAATCATTTCCTAGAGCATAACAGACTAGTAAGACAGGTGGTCCAGAGACTTTTATGGCTAACAATAACAGGACAGACCAATAACTGAGTGGCCTATTAATGAAAACTTTTCCTGACCTAGGAAAAAGCCTTCCTACCACTGTGGAACAAATTGGTCATGAAATGCTTCCCAAAGCTTGGTTGAAATAATGACCAGAAGTGGGGGGATTGTAAAACAAAGACTGTTGCCCACCATCTAGTTCTACAAGGATCAAGTCATTAGCCACTGCAGTCACTGACTGACAGTACACCCTGAAAGAAACTCAGGACAAAAACAGAATAAGGTACTCTGTGCTTTAGAAAAACAGGCCCCTTAGATAGTTGGAGATATTTCAGGGGAAAAAACCCAACAAACTTAGATTCTTGCATCTCCCCATACATAGAAAAGCATTAAAATCATTAACTGAGCTATCTGATCCTTGCAACTAGCAGTAACCTTTTATTGAGATATATGCTTGACTGCATGTATTCCCTAGCCAAAATCATATATACTGGCCATTCCTCCTACCTCTTTGGAGCAGTTCCTCAAGATTTATCTGCGAGACTGTCCCAAACTAGAGTCCTCAGTAAGACAACAAATAAAATTCAACTCATAGCTCTTACATTGTGCTTTTTTTTTTTTTTTTCAGTTAACACATAGTACCCTGTATTTACTCTAAGCTTTGTATATAACATAATCTATTATGATTATCTGTTTACCTTGTGCCCTCCTTTAGGAGGATGAGGTTCTTTAAGATAAGATTTGTGCCTAGTACAGCACTTGGCACAGGTTAGATATTAACAAAAAGTTATCTTGATAGTAAATGACAAGAAACTGGTAAAATCATGCTTTCATGTGCCATACAAGGAAATCTAAAAATGTGCAAATTATAATTTATAAAGCATCAGTATGATGTAGAATATTTTGTCATTCAAATTATTGAACAACTATGGGTACTGTAGAAATGATGTTTATTCTATAATAAGAATAGCAGTGCTCTACACCAACCACAGAATTGCAATAATTTTATTGACCTTGTGAATTATGAGTGTGATAGTACACGGGATCACTCAGAGTGATGATTTAATCATTAATCTTTATAGACAAGACATATGTGATGTCATTCTGAAAAAAACCAAAATAAAGTATCTGCCAATTCAGAAACTGGAACAAAAGAATATAATGTCAGACTAGTCAATGGTATTAACAAGTATTTAAAACTATCAAAATAAAGGGAATGGTAACATGAGAACAAAGAAAAGTGGAGATTCAGTGAAGTGATATTTGGCAATGTTTATCTAGCATCATCCAGGGATGAAGTTGTACTTACAAAAACGATGAGTGGGCTCAGACCTCTTGGCAAGTGATATGTGTGTCCGTGAATGTATCCAGATATCTAAACGTAATGTTATTAGGAATGTGTAGGGGAGCAAAATTTGACACACCAAAATGTCTCTTTGGAATGTAGATTATTTTGAGCTAAAAACAATCAAGGCCCAAAAGACTCAGGAAGTTTTTCTTTTTAGTTCTTAGCTGCCTAAAGAACTTAGATAAAGTGCCTGTTCCCAGAATAGAGCTTTCACCAGAGAGATCAGAGTCAACTCTGTGTAAAATTGTTTCTTCATGGCCCAGCAAATATCTGTTTACAAAATATTTAGTTTTCTATCTTCATGAGAACAGTCTTCCTCCCCTTTGAAGCCCCAAACCACTACCCCCAACATCCTCTTTTGTCTTTAGCTGAAGATGGTATTTTAGGTGAGGTTTTTGGCCATTTTGGCCAGTTACTCAGTTTTTCTTCGTCTCTCCCATATATATATATATATATATATATATATATATATATATATATATAATTCAACTTCTGTTTGACTTTCTCCTGTTAATTTGTCTCATGTCAGTTTAATTCCTATATCAGCCGGAAGAACTTAGAAGGGTAGAGAAAAATTTCTTCTTTCCTAACAAATGAAAGCCAATTAAAATTCTCTCTTATTCTATTATATGTAAAGTTTATGATAATAATTTGGTTACCCATGTAAGTTTCCTATAAGAATAAATCTGACTGACCAAATTATATAAGTATTATAAGTCACGTGACAACTATGTCACCAAATAACAATATGAACTATATATTATTCTTCAGGAACTTGACTGCCTGGGCTATGATCCTTAAATTGGTCATCCTTAAGGACCTAATGTGGATGGAGATCCTAGAGCTTTATAGTTTCAGAAACTGGACCATTGAAAAAAACACCAGGGAAACATCATCTTCCAGGGGTCCTGCTTAGGTAACCTTCACCAAAATATCTCAAAAGTCATACCCTCAATGCAATGGCTCTATATGAACACTGCTTGTGCTGGCTACAAGGCCCTGTGCTCTGAATTATAAATGTGGTTAATGGTTACACCATGGTATCACCAAAAAATGAATGGGTGTCCATGGTCTTTACACATGTCACCTTTTATGGAAATAAGTAAGTACTTTGGTTGTGTATGTGTTAAATGTTGCAAAATTTATACAAAGTTTTAAGGAATGACTATTTACATCTCTAAAAGTTGGCTTGCTTAGAGTGCTAACACCTTTGACCCTATTTCACATGATATTGTTCATCAGGATGAAAAAATAAATAGGTATTGCAATAGATGGAATGTTTGTATTCACTCAAAATTCATATGTTAAAAATCTTAATCTCCAATGTATACTATCGTATTGGGAGTTAAGGTCTTTGGGAGGTAATTAGATAATGCGGGTGAAGCTCTCATGAATGGGATTAGTGTCCTTATAAAAGTTTCTAGAGAGCTATCTCTATCTTTCCACCATGGAAAGACTTAGTGAAAAGATGGCTATCTACGACCCAGAAAGAGATTTCTTACCAGACACAAAGACTTAGTGAAAAGATGCCTATCTACGACCCAGAAAGAGATTTCTTACCAGACACTGAGTCTTCCAGTGCCTTGATCTCAGTCTTCCAGCCTCCAGAACTGTGAGAAATAAATGTATGGGATTTGAGCCACTCAATCTATGGTATTTATGGTATAGCATCCCATACTGACTAAGACAAGCATTATCTTCTAATTTTTTTCTTTTTTTTAGCAAACGGAAGCAACCCAGCATGTCTAGTCTTTGGCCTCATCATTTTCTAGATGACACTACAGAAAATGATGAATTAGTTTAAATGACAGTCCCACATCTATTCAGAAAACAAATAGTAGAGGAAGCACTTTAATCTGTGGGTTCTCAGGCAGACATGAAATGTAGAACATCCCTTTTTTTCAGTGCACAAGATGTTCCATTAACCATAATGTATCTGATTGAGAAAAAAAATGAGTCACTCCAGATGATATCAGCAGTGACACAAATCAAATGGGTATTCGAAATGTACTGTTCTCTTTTATTTGCAGGGTGAACCACGGCAATACAAATGGGAGCCTCTTATCAAGTGGAAGAAAGACAGAAACTTGTGTCACTTTAAGAACTTAATCTGTTCTGTTGGCAGGGGAAAGATCCCTAAATTCTTTCCTTAGTGTTGCCAGTTTAGCCTTAATTTAATTTTGGACAGTAAATCCACTTTCAAATCATTTGAAAGTGAGACATTATTAACTTTTTAGTTACAAATTTATTTTAAATTAACTTTGTTTTTCTATTAATTTATTACCTTTGTCATTTATCACCTTTTGATAATAAAATGATTCCTTGGGGGAATAAAAGGAAAAAGACACACTATATTAAAAAAAAAACTGCTGAGACCATGGTGTAAAACGATTATATGATTAATTTCTTTCATGTGTTTACATATGATACATAAAGTATCTATTCTAATAAAAATGGTTTGACTTAATAAAATCATATGCCATTTGCAAGTCAAGGATTAACAAAGGCCATTCCAGACATAGTTCATCAGATCCATTAGGATGTAGGTACTAGAGGTCAAAACCACATTCTCTCCAGTCCTCAGGTGTGCCACTGTGTAATAATCACAAATACATAAAGAGCACTTACTATGTGCCAGGGACTATTTAAACATTTTACATATATTAACAGTCCTTGTAACAACTCTGTGAGGTGAGTACTATCATTATTCACATTTCTAGGTGAGGAAGGAACTAAGGTACACAGGGTGCCCCTTAAGTGACAGCACAGACTCTAAAATGAGCCAAAGCCCATGCTCTTTACCACCCTTCTGTATGATCTATGGTACTACTGGCCCAAGAAATACATACAAAGTAAATAAATGCTGAGAAAGGACATTGTTGCGGTCCGGGAGCCACACGCCTGGAGTCAAGTTCCCCGGTAAATGCGACCCGTGTCCCAACCAAGGACACCCGAGAATCACCAACACCAAGTAGAAAGATTAGCAAAGGATTTATACAAGTACAAGTATAGAAGCTTACACAAACTGTCCGGACAGGGTCCCACTTGGAGAGAAGTGAGTGAGACCTCGACTAACAGTCGGGCGAGGCTTTTATACCCTTCACAGGGCGGGAAGCCCCCAAGGTGGGAGGGAGCTTTTAATTTTGAATCAGCCAATCAGGAACCCGGTTCTTCCCGCCCCAAGCAAGCAAGCAAGTTTCTTACAGAAGCCAAAATGTGCTGTTAGCCCTGAAGCTGTTCTTCCGTTTCTTTCGTCACACATTTTTCTAGATAACTATAATTTCAGTCTACCTTCTAAGGTGACAGTTGTCTGAAATGTTTTGGCAGAGCCCAGATTAGCTTTGGAAAAAAATGTGAAGTACTATCCTGTTTCTGGGTTAACCAACACAAAGTGAGATGAGAATGTGACTCACGCTGGCATCTTACTATCATCATGGTATTTAATAATCTTTCTACTCTTTAGCCAAGGGCACTCTAATAAAACCCATATTTGATACATCATGTTAGAGTCAGGAGACAGTGAGAATCATGCAGTATAAATGAAATTCTGAAGCAACTTGGATCAGAGTGCTGCAGAATCATTTTATCCACGTAAGCAAAGAAGGAGTGAACCCACTTCCCCTTCTGTTTGGAACTATAATGAAGACATTTTTAGGTCACGTGGATCTTCCATGTAAGAGAAACAACAACAAAAACTAAGTGGTTACAGGGCTAAAACCAACTTGCCTTTGATTCTGGAAGTTATTATTATGTAAACATAAAACTGAGCAGGACTTTGTGGAGTCCTCCACAAAAGCCTTTCTGTGCCCCTCCTTTCTTGTTTGTAGGAAAAAGGCTTTCAGCCTCCTAGACCTTCCCTGAGTTCCAAAGGGCAGATTCAAACAGTTACTAATTAGAGAAAGGAGAGAATGCAGAAACAAAGGAAAGGCAGTCAAGAAACAATAGTGCAGTGATGGGGCAAGGTCCTGGTTCCTCATCCGGGGACATGCATAGCAATCTGATACATATCTCTGAGTTCTTCTGCAGGAACTAAGGCTCTCACCCAAGTTGAGCATGGTAACTTTAGGCTAAGCACAAGCACGTGGACCCCAGACTGGTTGGAACCAGAAGGCTGAATTTTTTTTTTTGCCTTGCAACGTGGCATGTGGGATCTCAGTTCCCACACCAGGAATCGAAACTGTGCCCCCTCCAGTGGAAGTGTGGAGTCTTAATAACTGGACCACAAGGGAAGTCCTGAGAAGGCTGAATTTTGAGATTCCTGGAACACCACTCCGTTACCTCACTACCAACCAGTTAGAGGAAGATCACACACCCAGCAGACCTCCCCACAAATTTTGCCTGTTAAAACGTCTTCCCCCAAAACCATCAGGGAGTTTGGGTCTTTTGAGCTGAGCTGTCCATTCTCCTTGCTTGGCCCTTGCAATAAACATTTCTCTGCTCCAAACCCTAATGTTTCATTTTATTTGGCCTCACTGCATCAGGCACATGAACTTGGGTTGGACAACAAGCACTTTTCATCATGTTTCCTGATTCTTCTAGAATAGGACAAATCTGTCTGAAAATAATCATGAATTGGAATAAACTGTTTCATTAAATGTTTAACCTAGGAAAGGGAATTAGCTTGGACATTATGATAATCACATACTTCTCTAAATGCAGTAGTTTATTCAAGACTTCTTCCCATTTTCTTTTTACTTATGAGGTCATCTTAATATACATCAGAGTGTTATAGTATCTGGTTGTGTGAGGGCCAAGGGAAGCTGAGGAGGTAAATGAGAAAGAACAATATGATTTGTCAGTTAAAAATGGGTGCCTCTGGTGACCAGTGCCCTCATGATGCAGTACAGCAGAGACCTGAAGCGCCACTTGGCTTCTCTGTTTCTGAACGAAAACATCAACCTGGGTAAGAAGTATGTCTTCGATATTAAAAGAATCTCCAAGGACGAGTATGACCATGCCAGGAGGGCTCTGTACAATGCGTGTGTGATGGATCCTGTGCTAAGTAGCGACCCCAGCCCCCCAAACTCTCCCCTGAAGCCCTTAGAGAGCAGCATGAGCTGCGGCAGCTGCCAGCAGACCCGGACCCTCCAGGAGAAGCTGTGCAAGCTCAAGGAGGCCATGCTGTGCGTTCTATGCTGTGAGGATGAGATCAACTCAACCTTCCATCCCTGTGGCCACACTATGTGCTGCGACAGCTGCGCCGCCCAGCTCCAGTCGTGTCCTGTCTGCAGGTCGCGGGTGGACCATGTCCAGCAAGTCTACCTGCCGACCCACACCAGGCTTCTCAACCTGACTGTGATCTGATCCACTGTGCACTTACTGGACATGCCATGTCTCCATGAACTGCACTAGTGTAAACTATAAACATGATAGATTGTGGACAGAATAAATCCTCCAATGCCCATCTGCCATGCAACATTTAGGGAAGGAAAGAAAAGAGATAAAAGGAAGAATAGAAAGAATACTACTACTCCTCACTGCGAAAACATACCATGCGTAGAGTCAGCACCTCCCGGGTGGCAACCAGGAAGAGCTCTGGGACCCAGACACATTCCTTGGACTTTTCTACTTTTTATGATCAAGTAAAGAAATCAGGGAGATCTTTGACATCAGTTAAGTGGCAAAGTGGGTACCTTTTAGAGACTGACGTTTAAGTCTCCTTTACGTATCCCAAGGTAAGTTTCCTACTTGTAGCCAATTTTGTAAGAATTTGTTTTAAGAATTTACTTGGTTCTTTTTGTACGGGTCACAGAGCTCCGGACATTTTTAATAGGAAAATTTTTCTTAAAGACATAGTCGTCATTTTAATGTCATTTCTGTTTTTCTAACTTGTTCAAGAAAGATTGGGAGGCAAACATATTTAAAAATCTATTCGGGGACTTTTTTAGAGTGGACACAAAGTTGTCAGATTTAAACCAGTCTGACCAGTGGAAAACAGATCACTCCACGTGGATAGTTTCCTATTCTTTCTCCCTCCCCCTCTCCTTAGCCCATCCCAAAGCCTTTCAATTATAAAATGCTACCAGTTTGGTTAGACGATTTCTGTGGAGTAGTCAGCACTCCTTGGGCCTCTTGAGTTGGTGGAATATTTTAAGATTGAAAAGGGAGCACATGTTCCTTGGAAGGAAGAG
>NW_006788130.1:1418777-1485950 GCF_000442215.2 Lipotes vexillifer
AGCGTTGCTCGCTGAGATGAGGCTTCGTGGTGTGCAAAGCTGGGGTAGTTCGTGAGTTGTCCAATGCACCCTGCTCCAGCTTCACCCAGTGGGGTTGCTTTTGCTTGAGCCGTCATGCCTTTTACAGACTTATCATAGATATCCTAGATATTGTAAGCTTTTTTCTGTTTCTTTTTTGGTAGTAAATGCTTAAGTATTAACTTTTTGTTGCCCCTCTATATATTTTAGAGGGGTTTCGGGTTTTTATTTTTCTATATTCTTAATCATGTTTTCCACTCCTACTTGGGCATTTTGGACGCTGGTCAGTTTGTGGGTTTTCTAGGATGTCTTGGACCTAGATGACTTTATTGGGTACAATACTAGCTAAGTTAAAGCTAGAAACCCACACTGTCACTTTACTGGGATTTCTGAGTATACTTTTCATATTGCCTTAATGTAGCAGTAATGTATTTATGCATTTATTTCTTTGCACAGACATTTTCTCAGATATTAAAGCTCTACTTTTTTTATGGCACATATTAGCATATAAGCCTTTATTCCAAGAGGTATGTATTTTTTCACTTGTAAAAAAATAATGTTTTACATAAAGAACTCTGTTATATCTTAAAAGGATTTCTGTCTTTTATATTCAGGATAATAAAGACGTTAAAGCAAAAAAAAAAAAAAAATGGGTGTCTCATTTGCTGTTAATTGCCTCTCCAATATCCACAGGTCCCTTATTCCTACTAACAGAACCTTGGTTTTGTTCAACGCAAGGTGCCCAAATTAAACTACTTTCTCAGTTTCCATTGAAGTTACAGGTGGCTACATGGCACAGTTCTATTGTGGGAGAGTCTATGACAGCTTTTTTCTCCTGAAAGAAGTCAAAGGCCATGGCTTGCTGCACCTCTTCTTGCTACTTATGTAATAGAGAAGAACAAATCTGACTCCATACTAGATCTGTTCCTTTTACTTTACCCTTTGTGCTCTGTTGCCTGGGCTGAGGCATGCTGGCTCTGCACCTTTTGTAAAAGAATGTTGCTTATAGCCTGAAATATACAGGATAGCCTATTCTCAGGGCTCTGACCTTTAAGAGTCCCTTCCTGTAGAGATAAAAAGTTGCAGAAACATTTGTTTTGTTGGCGACTTAAAGGAACATTCTGAGCTGACCTACAGGGACAGCTGCAAGAACAAAGGATTCTGACACAGAGAAGTTTGTAACAACCAGCCTCACCCCCTCCCTCACCTTGCTTTAAAAGTGCTTTGCTGAAACCCTTCAGAGAGTTTGGGGTTTTCGGGGGCATGAGCCACCCGTCTCTCGCTTGGCCCTGCAATAAACCTTTCTCTGCTCCAAACTCCAACCTGCGTGGTTTGTTTGGCCTCACTGTGCTTTGGGCACAAGGACTTGCATTCAGTAACACACTGAAAATGGTTGTGGTGTCTTGAAGCTACAGGAGCCATCTTGTGATTTCAAGGGGAAAAACCCCCAAAAAGCATGTAAGGTACGTTGAGGGAAAGGCAAAAACAAAAAAACCAAAAATAAAGATAACAGGTCCTGAAATCATCAAGTTGCAGAACCATTGCCAAGTTACTTTCCACGGAATTTTTTTTCTTTGAAAAAGAAAAATCCTTATGTTTTTAGGCTTCAATTAATCAAGTTTTCACTTACCTGTAGTAGAATATTGATTACTAGGAACCATTTAAAGTTTCTGATAAGTGTTCGAAATTTGAAAATAGATAAATAGTCCCTTGATCTTGCTCCTGAGACATCAAGAAACCTGCTGTGCTTGGATACTGAGAGATAGATATCTCAGGTGGAGCAACTTGAAATAATCTGCATCCTAGCTGTGAAAGCTTTTCGAAGGAAATACCCTGTACTTGTTTTCAGGAACTCTAAAAAGAAAGCCAAGCAGGCCAAATCCTTGGAACAATTGCAGAATTAAAATGTGTAAAGATTGACAACCTGAAACAGAAAATTGAGTCTATTGGTTCCACCTACAGGTGATTTTATGTCACTGAACAGAGACTGAAAACACGTAACACAACAATCAACAAAGGTATTAACAACTTGGGAAAGAATGTGGCGTCTTCAAGCATTATTGGATAGACCTGAAAGCTTTTTAATTCTTGTTTAAAATAAAAGCCTTTTTAAAAATTAAGTGTTTTTAGCCTCAGTTAGCTGTAACCCTATAATGCATTTGTTTCTAAACAAAGTCAAATTAATGTTGAAATTATATGCTGTTTTCTTGGTTCATGAGGATTTATTCAAATTTCAAATAATAATACATCATTAACTTAGCTGATATTGAAATCACTGAGTATTTCTATGTATTAGCATATCATGAATTACTTGAATATGGCACCACAGAATCCAAGTAGAATATTGTATCTAAATACTTCACAATGCTTTTCTGGTTTTGCACTGAAAACTTTAGAGAATCCATTCAGTTTTAGATTGTGAAACAAAGTCAGTAGGCCAATGAATACATACTGAATTTTTTAAACAAATGTATGCTTTTCCTCCTCCAGTGAACCAAAAGTCTTTTTAGTGTCTTCCTAACAAGTATTTGGGATCTTATAAAGAAATGTTTTATTTTTCACTTCAGTTTATTCCCACATATATCACTCCTGTAAAGGATTTGAAGTACAACCTCTTCCTATTCCTCTAAATTGAAAGAAACAGGTCACCATATATCAACGCCTTAAATTGTTTTAGTGAGAATTGTGCTGAAGCATTACATTTCCCAGGAAAGAACCTAGGAGTAAATCAAACCTACAACTTTCATTTCAGTATTCAAAGCATAGTTTTTCATGTAAAATGAAAATAACAGAGTATGTTTTATTCATAAAAGTATTAAAAAAACTGTGTCAAATCCTTCTACTCTCCCATTCTTGCTCATCCTTTTATTCCCCCCTCACTTCTTCTTTTTCTTAAAACATCTTTAAACACTTATGCAAACACCTTGGATTATCTTATTTTTATCTAGGGAGGATATAGGTTGAGGTGGCACAAGCTGTGCTCATGAACATAAATTTCCAAATCAACGGATCAATTCCATTGCCAAAAAGTCAGCCCATTTAAAATATATGTGGAAAACAAAGGAAATAAATCAAATCTGTCTCACAGAATTGTGTTAATTAAGTCAGCCAAATATTTTACTTTTAAGGATACACATTTAGTAAGTTTTTATACATTAATTCATTTTCAGACATCTGGAATTCCAGAAGAATAAAGTTGGGTAAGAATCAATCAGAATCAAGTAGAACCACTTTCTCATTTATAAAGAGTGTGTATATATATATATATATATATATATATATATATATATATATATATATTTTTGTGTGTTGCATTTCTCTATCATATTGCTAATATAATAGAACAACATTGGCTGGATTTGAAATCTGGAATGGGACCTGTCCAAGCCCTGGTTTGGGGACTTAAAAGCTATGTGACTTGAGGATATTATTAACCTCTCTGTAAATCTTTTTTTTTTTTTTTTTGGTTTACAACACAAACTAGGTTGTACTAGACTATTTTTAAGTTTCGCTCCAGCTTGAACATTGTACTTTCTATCTGAAGACTCAATAATTCTGTTTTTTCACTAACAATACTTATATAATACCCTAAAAAATTTAGTACCTATACATAAAGCTGTAGTACCTATAAAAAGTCTGTTAATAAGAGCTGAGTAGTACTATCCAAAGGAAGGCAACCATCTTCTGTTCTCTACAAGTATTTTAGAAATAAGTTTGTCACATTGTGTTTGTATGTATTTATACTCACATTGGTCTCTTCTGAACTCACTGTGATTCCATTAACAGTTAAGTAGGGTCGTATTGCTTCTCAGATCAAAACCTCCTAGTTATCTCATTTAAAATAAAGGTGGAAATCCTTAGAGGGACCTCTAAGACCCTAATCATACCCTTCACTACTCTCTACCCTCCCCAGGACCTCTTTCCCACTCTCATTCCAGACACACACTTTGCTTCCGCCTCTGGGCATTTACATTTGCTGATTCCTATTCCTAGAACTCCCTTGATATACGTCTGTATGGTTTCCTGCTTCATCTCCTTCAGATCTGTAAACTCATTATTTTCTTCATTGAGTCTTTTCATAGATATCCTATTTAAAATTGCTGGCCACCTCAGCCTTCCCTAGACCCTTCTCTGCTTTACTTTCTTATAGCTCTAATATTTCATATTGTTTTAAACGTTTCTCTTCACCAGAATGTTAACTTTAGTGAAAGGTAGGAATTTTTATCTCACTTCCTTATGGTTGTATTTCCCAGAAACACGATCTGGCTTATGGTATGCATTCAATAAATTATGTTGAAGAACGAATGAATTCATTTTCAACAATTTATAAAGGGAGAGGCATATTTAGTAGACACAACTAAGTAAAGTCTGTTCAATTTGCCTATGTTAAATTCACAGAAGGTTCTCTTACCTATAGTATACTTCTCAGCAAATTAGAAATACATTTACTTGAAAATTATTAACCATTACTTCTCCCTTTAGCTCCCAACCCTAGGGTTTGTATTTCAACCATCAAAGCTCCACTCCATTTCATTTTCTTTTACCAAGCACTGGGATATTTGGAATACAAATTTTTAGCTAGGGGAAATTTTTAGAATACAGCAAATGTGAAGAGCAAAGAGAAGGATCAATCCTTGAAGATCTTTGTCCCTTATACAAATATACAAATATTTCTAGATCCCAGCTTCTCATAACATGCTCTGGATAGCATCCAGCTGCCTTTCCCCTGAAAAGTAAATGAATGTCACTCCCATTCAATATTGAAAGACCTCTTGCTCTATCATCAGTATTGGAGTTCATTATTTTCCACAGTTTCTTAAAAACAAGACCATGGGAAAGGAACTTCTGTGTTTTTACATGATTTTAACAATAGAAATCAAGGTCAAACAATTAAAACAATAAAATTTAGGAATCCCCAGCCCTTATGCTCAGTGCTTTTTGGACAGAGAGATGGGGACAATCTCTGAGACTAAGAGAGAAGCCCTGAATGGTCATAGTCAGTGACAACTGTGGAAAAGCAAAGGTGACAGATAAGTTCTTCTTGTAGCTTTAACATTTAACTTAAGACTATTTTAATGGCTCTGATTACACATAAAACATGGTGGATGAAACTGATTTTCTGAACATGATCTACATAGCTTTCTATTTGGTTTTCTTACATATTAATAGGAAAATTAGATTTCAAGTAAATATATATATTTCTCTGAGGAATCCTCTGAGAAAGAAAGCAACTTTATGAGAAAGAAAGGTCATTATGGAGTTCTGTGGTCCATCTTAACCTTGCTAATCTATTCACTCTTTTCCTCTTCTTTTCATTCTATACCACAAAGGGTAATCATCATTCATTGTCTCCTACAGAGTATAAAATCAGAGGAAAAATGAAGTTGTTCTCTAAAGCTACATAAAGAATTGCTTTTACTGGTAATTTTTATCTACATGATGCTATGTTACAATAGATCCTGGCAGCCTTAAATTTCTCCTCAGAGTAAATGTCATGTTGCTCCTGAAAAATACTAATTGAATGTCTCTGCCTTTCACAAATATAGTTAAAAGCTACCATTAATAGCTGAATATTGATTGAAGTAGACAACAACTGCTTTTAGAACCAGACTTCAACAAGTAATGTGTTATTCTGGAAAGTGGGAATACACACCTTTCAGATATGCTCTGGCATATCCCCCACACAAGAAAATTAGCTTTCAAAGTGGTATGTCAACATTAATCTTCATAGTTTTGTAATATCTCTAATCATAACCAGTGGGGTTAGACAAAAGCACCTGCTGTCCTTTCTGTTATTTGTTTGACAAATTAAATTCAGAGTAGCATGACTACAATATAACTGGATACCCACCCCAGGGTAAGTGTCCTCAAGTGTTCTTGCAAGGTCACTGGTTGGTGTTAACATTCTAAAGGGACTAAATAATTTCAAATAGACACATTTCCATTCCCTTTCTTAATAGATTTTCTGATTCAAAAATTGAGTGAGATAAATATATATATTTGTTT
Organism: Lipotes vexillifer; assembly: GCF_000442215.2. NCBI lineage: Eukaryota > Metazoa > Chordata > Mammalia > Artiodactyla > Lipotidae > Lipotes > Lipotes vexillifer. Next base: position 1,424,802 of record NW_006788130.1, read on the forward strand.
ATGGAGTAGTTACCTGAAGAGAAATTGAAGGGATGATTTGAAGCTATAAAATTATTTGGTTATTTGCATATGAAACACTTTTGATTCTATCATGTTCTCCTACTGTCCAATGAATTTGAGTGTTTTGTGTTTCTTGACATTCCTATACACAGCTTCCTGTTTTTCTACATGACTGTTAAAAAACAATGTTTGGGGTATAGGGACACCATAATCTTCACAGTTATTCTCCAACTTGAAAAGATTATTACTTCTTTAAATCAAGTTATGGTTGATGAAAGGGAGCAATTGCCACTATTTGGTATTTAAACTGCTACTCCACACAAAATATACTTGACCTTCTCAACATAATGCCTTTGCAGAATAGGGAACTAAAAGGACTAAATTCTTTTGCAATCCAATTGTTCCATGTTAGAGGTAACTGTCTCAGTATCATTCAGGATAAATTAATCTAAGAAGAAACACCTTGTTAAAGATTTTATAGTTGTAGTATCCATCGTTAAACAGTTTTGCTTAACAAATTTCTACAAAAGACTTCTGTTAGTATAAACTAAAATGTGCACATAACAATACATGCAATTTAATACATATTTAAGCTCCTGCTCTACAAATAATTGTTTAAAACCCTAAAAGACATAAGAGCTAATATTAAGAAGCTTACATTCAATACCTATTAATTTTTAACAGCTTGTTTAGTATGCAATTTTCAAACACACAAAAACAGTAGCGATTTTCCCTGAGGTTTCAGGTACTCATTAGCCAGCCTCAACAACTACCAACATTTTGTTTTACACGTTTTATCTACTCCCTCTCCACTTTTTGGTGGGGTTGGGGTGGTCTGGAAGGCTTCAGAGCAAATCTTCCACCTCATGTGTGTGCGATTCTATCAATATATGCATCTCAAAAACTAAAATGTTATAAGGATATTAACTTACATAATCACAATTGCCATTATCACATAACAAAATTAACCATAATTCATTGACAGTGACTAATATCCAAGCCATATTCCAATTTGCCTGAAAGCCTAAAAATTATTCTTTTTAATTCTTACAAATCAAGATCCAAAAGGGTTCTACTATTTCATTAGGGAGTTATGTCCCCTAAATCTTTTTCAATATTTTCTTCTTTGTTTCTCCCCATGCCATTGGTGTTTTGGAAATAAGACTAAGTTTTATAAAATATCCTACTCTATGGATTTGAGTGATTAATTCCTCCTGGGGCTATTTGACTTGCTCCCTTATCCCTAATTAATTACCTGTAGACAAAAGTTGGCAGCCAAAATGTTATTAGATCCAAGTGCATTGTCTTTTGGGGCAGAGGGTACAAAAGAATTTCATAAGTGTTGCTGATATTTTACTATTTTTATATTTAAATTAATTTTCTGCCCTCCATTTGTAAACACACACACACACACGCATACACACACACACATTCATACACAAACACACACAGTATAAAGAGCTTAGCTTTCAAGCTGTGTGACTGTCTAAGAAAATTTCATAAAAAACGGCCTAGATAGTGTAATTAAGCCAAAAAACAGGTCATTACATCTAACCCTAGACTTCTATTTCCTCCCGTGCAAATAAAACTGAAACACTGCATAGTAAAAAATACAACAGAAACTAGGTTAAGAAATGTGTTTACAACTTATCTAGTATTTGTTTTTTTCTATTTTTAAAAAAGCAAAATCTAATTTTTTTTAAAACTCCGTTGAGGGATTGTATGGGGTATAAAATTGGCTTTATTACCATTAAAGCTTCTGAATAAACTCATTAGCCTAATGTTTTTCTCAAATCATTGGAAAGTCTAAGTTGGATAATCCTTAAAGAATCTGCTTACTAAATAAATACATTGTTTGGCATTTAAAAAACAAACAAAACCCCCTCAAACAACAACAACAACAAAAGCAATGGGTTTATAATAGACACAGCCCTTCACAGAGGGCCTTCATAAAGTCTCTAAGTAAGAAGATAAAGGGATGGAACATTTATTCAGCAGCTGTTTCAGGCACTTTACCTAACACATTCATATAATTCTCACTACTCTAAGTAAATGTTATTGATACTATTTTCTTACAGGGCAGATTACTGAGACTCAGGCTGAGTAACTTTTCTAAGGTCATATAGGTAATGAGTAAGCAGCAACTGAGGGATTAAGCAAAGGCCTTTCTACTCCCTAGCACAACCTCAGAAGTATACACTGATGGCTACAATTATAGGAGAAACCCCTGTCCAAAATGGACTCTTCCACAGCTTATAATCTTTTATTATAAAATAGATTCCCTTGCATCCACAAAAAAAGCTTATACTTCAAAAGAGGTATATGGCACCAAGACTACACATTATAATAGAAAGTACTTAGTTATAGACCCAGCTTAGCTACAGACTAATGCTAAGTTTTCCTTTCAATTTTAGTCTTAAAATAATGACTTTGTGCATAAACAAGGTTATTGATTATTATGAACTAGTGTTTATAATTTTGTAATAGATAAGTGTTTTTGTGAGGACTTAATTTTGCCATAGTGTTAATATTGACTGCCTTCCATGTTCCAGATACTTTTCTGAACATCTTACCTTTATTAACTTATTTAAGACTCACGTGAACCTGAGATGGGTACTAATGCCTCCATTTTGCAGATGAGGAAAGTGAATTACAGTAAAGAGTGAAGTAATTTTGAACATGAACACTGAAATGGCTGAGCTGGGATTCAAACAGGCAATATGGTACTCTTATGCACTACTTAATCCTACATTTCCATAAAACTAGCTTCTTTATAACGGCACAGTAAAAGGGAATGGCACTTTCTTCAGGTAATTAAAACATCAATCAATTCTACAATAAAAGACCTATCTATACATGAAAGAGGTAAGTAAGTGTAGAAGAAGGAATAGAGAGGAAATTTTTTTTAACATCTTTATTGGAGTATAATTGCTTTACAATGGTGTGTTAGTTTCTGCTGTATAACAAAGTGAATCTGCTATCTGTATACATATATCCCCATACATCTTACGTCTCCCTCCCACCCTCCCTACCCACCCCTCTAGGTGGTCACAAAGCACTGAGCTGATCTCCCTGTGCTATGTGGCTGCTTCCCACTAGCTATCTATTTTACATTTGGTAGTGTATATTTGTCCATGCCACTCACTCACTTCATCCCAGTTTACCCTTCCCCCTCCCCGTGTCCTCAAGTCCATTCTCTACATCTGCATCTTTATTCCTGTCCTGCCCTTAGGTTCTTCAGAACCATTTTTTTTTTTTGTAGATTCCATATATATGTGTTAGCATACGGTATTTGTTTTTCTCTTTCTGACTTACTTCATTCTGCATGACAGACTCTAGGCCCATTCACCTCACTACAAATAACTCAATTTCATTTCTTTTTATGGCTGAGTAATATTCCATTGCATATATGTGCCACATCTTCTTTATCCATTCATCTGTTGATGGACACTTAGGTTGCTTCCATGTCCTGGCTATTGTAAACAGTGCTGCAGTGAACATTGTGGTACATGACTATTTTTGAATTAGGGTTTTCTCCAGGTATATGCCCAGTAGTGGGATTGCTGGGTTGTATGGTAGTTCTATTTTTAGTTTTTTTAAGGAACCTCCATACTGTTGGAGAGGAAATTTTTTAGAAAGTAGAGAAAACCTAAATTACTTACTCATTTGTTCATTCAAGAAACACTTATTGAGCTGAGATTTTTTTTTTTTTTAATTTCTGGCATATTCATCAATTCGAAGCTTCTTCCAACAGCCCATCTCATGTTCTTTCTGGTTTGCTTACCTGTGTTTCTACGTTAATAATAACAGTTAAAATCTGGACTTTTAGAATCTGTTGAAATCATGTTTGACATAAGAAGAGAAACAAAGGATAATTGCTATTTATATTTCTCTGATTTTCTGGTTTGTGGCTAAACAGAAAACGTAAAATTCAGTTAGACTCATTTCTGTGCTACCATTATGAAAATTAATATAAACGTTTACATCTTTTACATGTCAGTACGTCTTGATGGTTTCTAAATTTTCAGGTGTTACATTAGACTAAACAGTTTTTATCTTCTCTTTCTATTTTTTTAACCATTTATTATCCAAAAAGTTCACTTACACTGAATGCAGAGTTCTATATTTCAGATAACTAGCTTGTGCTTTATTAAGGCATTTTACTGTGTAAAATTATGTGAGGGACAGGGAGAGCAGCAATGAGGATATTTAACTAGTTTATTGATTGATTAACGCCTTACATACATCTTTTTGTGTAATAAAATTTTCTAGATGGAAGCCCCAGCATCTGGAATTAGTACCATTCAAGGCGGAGAACAGTTGTGCTGCTTGTGGCCTACTCAAGTGGGGGCTGCCTGCAGGCCACTCCTCAGTACTGGGGTGGGCAGGACCAGTGTCATCATGATCAGGGTCTACTGATCCTCAGAGCGCGCTGTCTGCCTTCTCATTTTGTGATAAACTAACGAGTCAATTTGTGACTCCAGTGTAGTAGAGCACAATTTGGTACTCAAAGTGTTTATTTGGCGTGCAGATTATTTTGAGCTGAAAATAATCAAGGCCCCAAAGATGCAAAAAGAAACGTTGTTTTTTCAACCTAACTGCTTAAAAGAATTTACATAGTGGGCCTGTTCCCAGAATAGAGCTATTACCAGAGGTATCTCCAAAGAATATTGACTAGGTGTGGTGGGGAAACTTGGACAAGACCTGAGATCCATCCAATCTGTGTCCCATTGTCTCTTTATGGCCTAGCAAACATTTATTTACCAAACATTTGCTTTTTTATCTTCAGGTCAATTGCCCTCCTCCCCTTTGAGGTCCCAAACCACTCTCCTCAACATTCTCTTTTGTCTTTAGCTGAAGCTGGTATTTAAGCTGAGGTTCTCAGTCATTCTTGCAAGTTATCAGTTTTCCTGGGTCTCTCCTGTGTATACATGTTATTAAATTTTGTTTGCTTTTCTCCTGTTAATTTAATTCTCAGACCAGCCGGAAGAACTTAGAAGGGTAGAGGAAAATTTCTTCCGTAAACATCTCATTGCTGCATTTCCTTATCACTTTCCTTCAAATTGCTAGATCAGAGATATTTTTATTTTTTATTTTATTTTATCTTTTAGGGAAAGGAGGTTAACTGCTTTCTCTGGTCATTACAAAAGTCATGTTTAAAAAAACCCAAAGGCGAGTGATAAGAAGCTAGTGGTTCTGAATTCTAACAATACAGGATTCTGAAAAGCCCAGTTCTTCCTTTTCTCCCTTTAGGATGATCTTTCCTTTGCTGTAACCTTATTGCATTGCAGTCAATACACGATGAAGTATTTGATAATACAATTTAATTTGACCACTGCATGAAAAGGGACTAGAAAATATTTTGTTACATGGGATATCTGTGTTAGAAAATACAACATATAAAAAAAGAAAACACTTGGTAGGTTTATCAACTAGGACACATAAATATTGTCATTATAACTAATGTTTCCTTATAATGGCAAGCATATAAATAAGATTTTACAAATCTAGGTTTTATTAAGTGCAGAATTTGCCTAAAACTGGCTGTACACAAAAGAAAATACCTTTTTAAAATAACATTTGAATTATGTTCCTACAATGCCCATAGATAATGCATTTATAGGTCTGTACACCAAAAAAAAAAAAAAAAAAACCCAACAAAATTAAATTAAACTATGAGATAACATATGGAATTGAAATTAAACTAGGGAAAATGCAAACAAGAGGCCATTTAGTATAACACAACATGTTGTCAACCAAGATGAAAATGCCATGAAATAAAACTACTGAATGATGAATAGATCAGACAAATTTGCAGAAAAAAAGTCTTGAAAGACAACCTCCTACTGAATCTGGCACACAATGTCCTCGGCTGGAACTGTAGTTTGTTTTGTTAGAGGAAGACTGTGACTAGTATAATCTCCAACAATATGATAAAATGTGTTTCATTACTTGGGGATATGAAGAGAATGAAAATGGTATATTAATATTAGAGATAAAAACTGAAATAAAACAAAAGTGAACTACAGCACTGTAGAACCAAAAGCACAGAACAAGGAAAGTTGTACAATTAAAAGGGTAAAGCACACATTAAGGGAATGTGAAAGCAAAGAGAACATGGAGTGTCAAAAAGCAGAGCTGGGTGAATACCCAATGCTGCTTAAAACCAATTTGTACAGATAATGCTATTGAAACGTGTCTTTGTATACATTTATTTACAAAAGGGAATAATATTTCTATAAGCCAATGCTAAAATTTTAATTACTTTATTACCCTTCTTTGAAATAGGTTAAAATGCAGATGAAAATCTGAATTAGTTTACTTATGGAAAACTTGCATAAGCATAAATGTGAAAGTATAGCCAGTAAGTACTTAAGTTCTAATTATGTGTCTAGCATAATTTTAGATTATATTATATGAGGAAAGGGGGAAGGGGAGGATTAAAAATTAAATAGATTTTCTTTGTGAATTCCAGATGCCTATTACACTTGAAATGCATAAACATATGTAATAAATATATAATGTAAACACGAAAGCAAATTATGGGTTATGCTAATAAGTGTGGTAGAAGTTATAAAAATACAAACCATGTGGACAGAAAAAGACAAAAAGGAGGTATCATGTCAATCAAGGATTACAGAATGAATATAATATGGGTAAGTGGAGGGAGACGCTAGAGTGATATTATTGTGGAGAATAATACGTTACATAGCATAGTAAGCAATCGAGTGTCAACACCCAACTTTTTTCCAACTGCCTCTGGGTTTTTTTCCCCTTTAGTCTCATTACCAACTTAAATTCAGCATGTCTAATATTGAATTCTTCCATTTTTTAATATTATTTTTCTGCCTTTGGATCCATTGTTCATTCATATAGTCAAGACATTACATGGTCTTGAATTCACTCATTTATTTATTTGTTAATTCACATACTGATTCATTCATATAATCCCTGGCTAGATAAAAATATAGAGATTATACTGGGCTACATAATCCCCCCCCCTCGGCAATTCATGTCCACTCAAAACCTCACAATGTGACCTTATGTGGAAATAAGGTCTTGGTAGACGTAATTAGTTAAGCTTACATGAGTTCAAGTTGGATTAGGGTAGGTTCTGTATCCAAATACTAGTGTCCTTATAAAAAGAGGAAGTGGCACAGAGACACAGACTCAAAGAGGGAAGAAGGGCATGTGATCATGGAGGGATGCAGCTACAAGCCAAGAAACACCAAGAATTGTTGGCAATCACCAGAAGCTAGCGAGGTGCAAGGAAGGATTCTTCCCCAGAGTTTTCAGAGGGAGGTCAGCTCTGTCAGTACCTTCATTTTGCATTTCTAGCCTCCTGAATGTTATAAGAATAAATGCCTGTTTGTTTGTTTGTTTTTAAGCCACCCAGTTTGTGGTCATTTGTTACAGCAGCTCTAGGGAACTAATACTGATATAGGTAGAGATATCGGTAAATAGGGCTTCACTGTGCCAGCCACTGAGATCTTGAAGATGAGTTAAATTTGATCCCATGCTCTTCAGAAGCTAAGAGTCTAGTGCAGAAAGTATGGGAATCAATTCTGAATCCTCCTTTTGCTGAACAGAGTCACCATGAGCCCTGAGCTTCGCAGCACATTCTTGCCGAGTTTGCCAGATGGCAAGCCTTATCTGTCCCCATACTGGGCAGTTTCTGTAGCTCATCACACAGGTAGCTAAGTAGGTCAAGGCAACCTCAGCCTGATGGTGAGTTCGGTGTAACTATGCACCTCCCAGGGGTGGGGGACTAGCTTGTTTACTGATTACTATAATACTAGCTTTTTTGCTCAAAAGGTGTTGGGCCCTTGGTGCTGGGTTTCTCAGCTGTGATGAAATCCCACCGTATATAAAGCATCTACCTGGCCCCATCACTTCATCCCCATGTGCACTGGAGGCAAAGGGAACTGATACAAAATATGCAGTTTTGTTCACTGCTTTGCTATGTGGTGACCAATAAGGTCCTTTGTCTTTGAATCAGGAGTCTTGTGACTTTTGTCAACATCCATGAAAGGTAACACGCTCACAGATTAGCTCGCAAGTAGGGTAAATTCTCAGAATCCTGAACATTTCTTGACACTTCCTTACTATCCAGTTATTCACTAAATTTTATTGTTTCATCATTTTCAGTGTCTCTTAGCCCTACTCATAATGCCACCAAATCTATTAATTAGATTATTAAAAACATTTTTTTAAACTATTTTCTAAATGAACATGCATATCACTCAGCAGGCGAGAAAAACAATTGAGTCCCCATTGCAAAGCTCCCAATGCAGCATTGTGGGCTCTTGCATCTGTCCACATGCAGTGCCTGAAATTTGTATTTTACTATCCATCTCTGAGCCCTTCCTTCAAATTAATAGCTAAATAGGCTTACTTCCACACCTTTGTTTAAATTATTTCCTTTGTTTAGATGACTGCATCAAACTTGGCTTAAGCCCTGCTCTTATATTAATGGACAACCCCAGTAGATATTCTCTAAACTGTCTTCAGTTCCTGTCCCCTTGATGATTCTGAAGTCATTTAAAGGATTTCTATACTTATATACCATCTGTGCCCTAACTGAGCCCCTAAATGGTGCTCAGCTTTTGGGGCTAATCTCAATATCTTATGTTTTTGTTCTTGGAGTCCAGCAAAATGTACAACCTATAGAAGCTTCTCAGGAAATAATTATTTATAATGAAAATAACAACATGGTACATGAAAAGGATACATGGTGGGATTTAAAGAAACCATTCTAATTTAAACAGTTTAAAACTTAGTTTAGAAGTCTCATTTGTTTATGCTATGTATTTAAGAAATAGTTTTGAACATGAAGAATTGCATGCAACACTGTTGGTATAAAAATGAACTTGACCCCATGTCATAGCTTATCAGAGGAGACAGAGATGTGCAAAATTAATGTAAGAAGAAGAACAAAGAGGGGAGAGAAGAGCTGTCCTGTGCAATTAGTGTGCATTGCCATTAATTCAACTCTGTGCCTTTCAGGAAAGTCAAAATTAGTGTTTATATTTAACTGAAATCTTTATGGATATACAAATCAACCTCTGGAACATCATGAGCAAATATATTTCACTGAGTGTCATGAAGGTGACTAAGAAAATGAATTAGATCAGCATTCACAGTGTACCATGAGTCAGAGAATCATGGAAATTAGAGCAGAATAGCACCTTGGAGATCACCTTGTCCAACACCTTCATTTGGCAGATGAGGAAATTGAAACTATATTGGTAAGGATAATTTCCCAAGGTCGCACAGATAATTAGTAGCAGAACAAGACCTTGAACATAAGTATTCAAACTCCTAACTAGGGTCCTTTCAACTGAATAAAGGTCATGCTGTTCCAAAGCATTTAAAAATAGAATAAAGAGCTCCACAATCGAGCACACTCTAAAAGAGTAAAAGTGAATATATATATATATATATATATAATATAAAATGTTATAGAAAGATATGTAGATATGCACATATGTCTCTGTCCTCTTTTTAAAAATCTTAAGTATATACTTGTTCTTCTTAAAGTATATGTTGCACATTTCATCTTAACAATTATTAACATGAGGTCTTTGTTGATAATGATGAAGGCGCAAGCAGTGTGAACGAGATAGCTATGCTGGAAACGTAATTGCTTTTCTGCACAGTTCATTTGATTATATCTTAAGAATCTGCTACATTTCCAGAAATGAATCTAACACTTGAAAATTAAAATCACAATGGGATGGTATGGCAGAGACTACAACTTGTTTCTTAATATTCATTCTTCCTTTCTTTGCATAGCAATCAACTTTTCAGCTGAGCACATAATCACTCAGCCAAAGGCCACCTTTCCTAACCTTTCTTGAAGCTTAAGTGATCTAAGAATAAGTTCTGGTCTCTGGGTTGCAATTGGGATGATACATTCAACTTTTGGGTCATGTCTTCAAAGGAAAGAAGTGTGGTCTCTTCCATTTCTTCCTCACAGCCACTGAAATGGAGTCACTATGGTGACAGATGAAGCAGTCATCTGTACCCTAAGATCAGAGCTGAGTGTGGAAGATGGCAAAGCAACAGCTGGAAGGAACCCGGGTCTCTAACACTGTGAAGCCGTGATACCAGCCCTAAAAGTCCTATGCAGTTGCTTACATAAGAGGGAAAGACACTTCAAGCCCATGTAAACTATCATTCGAGTCTTCCTTTCACAGCAGCTTATCCTACATCTGACCTCATACAAACAGGATTGATTTGGCTGGGGAATTTAAAAGTTTACATTAGTAGACAATTTTATGTGCAGAATATGAGACAAAATTAGATTTAAAAAATGGGCCTTTGCCTGATATCACGCTGACAGCATTCTTTCATCCTAAGAAGAATTTGAAAATATAATCAACCATTTAATGATTCATTGAACAGAAACACTGATTTAAAAAAAAAAAAGAATAACTTTATTAAATTGCATTTCTGCACATTCCATAAGCTCGCCTTGAATTTAGAGGAATAGCTGCTGTAATAAAAGGAAGTCAATTCCACATTTCCCCTTCTACCATAGTCTGCTTTGACTGCCTCTCCTCTGTGCTTTTCTGGATAACCCAAAGGTATATCCCATAAATATACCTCTACTGTAGGACTTACCATCTGGTATTATAATTGTTTATTTATTTATCTTTATTCTCCATTGAAGGCAGGATACCTCATTATAGATCTTTCAACTCCCAGCTTACAGATTCAGTGTCTTTGCATTTGTTATCTCCTTTTCCCAGATTTATCTGGCCAAACTCTTTCTCATCCTCATACCTTCACTCAAATTTTACTTCAGAGGCTCTTCTACGCAAAATGGCTTTCTCCTTCACAATCAACCATATCAATCCACCTGTTTATTTCCTCCATAGATTTTAATCGTATCTGAAATTATCTTATGTATTTATTTGCCAGTTATTTATTACCTGTCTTCCCCCTTGCAGTCTTCTAGATGCACCTTACTTAAGAGGAATGCTGGGATTCAGCAAACGCGAACATAGACACATTTTCTACCTTCACTGGATTTACAGGACAGTCAAGAAAACAAACACTGAACAAATAATGACTAAGGTGATCATGAAGAAGGTGATGTGGCTCATATGAAAACAAAGTATTGAATTTAATCAGAAACAGAACCCATTTAACTCTTAAAAGTATGAATCAAAACTCACCGAATCTCAGCATTGTACACAATATGGAATAAAACTGCAAATGTGCATAAATCAGTAAATTGCAGTATGATGAGTCTTTTCAAATAAACTGGAATCTAAATTGATACATTTTTTACCTTTTACGTGAGTTTATTTTTCTTTTCTCACCTAAAGGGGTAACAATATATCTGAATAGCTATTCCAAATTTTGTTTTTGAAACTGGATAACATTAATTCATTTTATGTTTATCTGCCTAAGTAAATAATACCCAATAAAAATACATGTGGTCAATAATTTAATCTGAAGTATTAAAGTATTTTAAAATACCTTTAGTTTTTCATTCATATAAAATGCAAAAGATTGGGTTATATAAAACATTTTGTAAAATATAAGATCAGTCTTTTTCTAAGCTATTTAATCAAATGTTCTACTAACACACATTTGGTTTACATCCTGTCTTCTTTCTTTCTTTATAAAACTCTGAACAGAGTCTCTCAAAACTATACAATCTTGTTTTTGTTTCTCCCAAAATTGTTTGATTGAATAACTAGGTACTACAGCATAGCCAAGCTGACACATAAAAGTAACCATCACAGTGGCCTAGATTAGATGACATATGTAAAAGATAATCATATGGTAGTCCCCAGAAAGTAGTTACCTGCTTTCCTAGACTTTAAAATGGCTTTTAACCATATTATTTTGTAATTTAGTAACAATTTGTTTATTCTGCAAATAGTTATCAAGGGACTAGTATGTGTTACATAACTGACAATTCAATTCTATCTGCCACAGACTATTTTTTGAAGCTTCTAATTGATAAATCAATTTATCTACATCAAATGGACAAGACTTGGTTAATGGATAAAGGTTACCATTATCTACTCATTTCACAGAACTTAAATACCAACTTGGTCCAGAATTAAATTGGTTTTTTTTTTTTTGGCCCTGCCACACAGCTTGTGGTAGGACCTTAGTTCCCCGACCAGGGATCGAACCTGGGTACCGGTAGTGAAAGTGCTGAATCCTAACCATTGGACCACCTGGGAATTCCCCAAAATTAAATTTCTTAAAAGAGAATTCTGCCTGAGAGCTGCCAAAGCAGGATACAGTGCCACACTTAACACACGTTATTTGTTAATAAGATAGGTTCCCAGGGGCTTCCCTGGTGGCGCAGTGGTTGAGAGTCCGCCTGCCGATGCAGGGGACACGGATTTGTGCCCTGGTCCGGGAGGATCCCACGTGCCGCGGAGCGGCTGGGCCCGTGAGCCATGGCCGCTGAGCCTGCGCGTCCGGAGCCTGTGCTCCGCAACGGGAGAGGCCACAGTAGTGAGAGGCCCGCGTACCGCAAAAAAAAAAAAAAAAAGATAGGTTCCCAGTATTAACTCTCATTTGACATTTGCCATGGCTTACCAGTTTAACAAATGAATATTGGAATGGCTTTACCTATGCCCCAAGTAGTGGATAATCAGGACAAAGACTAAACTATGCAAACCAATTTTCTGATATACTTGGGGCAGACGGATAGTGAATAAAACATTTACTATTTAGCAAGTCCTTGCTGAATTCATTTATTTATCAAGGCTTGACTTGCACTAGATCAAAGAAGGCCTTTACGTCAATACCAATTAGACAATAAAAAGTATAAAATTACAAAATACTTTTAAAATCTTTTAAATGTGTCTGATTACTGTTTCATAAGAACAAACACTTCAAAGTTCTGATTTGATTGGGTAAGTCTACCATGTTTATACAGGACTGTCAAATATAATTTTTACTAGGCTTTCATTTATACATATTTCAATTTCTGTCAAAACAAAAATAAATCAAATTCAATTTTATTGGATACTCTCCTCTGCACAAAACCACTCTATTACTGTCTGTTAGGTAAGGATCAAGATAAGGGACAGAATTGTGAGAAGGTTAATAACAAACAAACGCTACTCCTTCGTTCTTTTTATTCTTACTGATCGTCTCCTCTATAGAAACCAACTCTAAAATTTATCCAGCTCAGCCAATAATTAAAAACAGAAGTGTCTTTTGGAAGTGAATTGATAGTAATTTTTTTGTCTCCTAGATGTAGTGTGCTCAGCGACATATTTTTGGTCATCTACATGCAAAGAAGCATTGAACTAAAATTATAGTTTGTCGTGCTATATTATTTATCAGTTCTGGGGATACTTGTAATTTGTGCAGTAGATAATTAGGGCATTATGTTCTTTTAAATACCATTTAAAAAGAACAGGTGCAGTTTCTGAACAGTAAGGACAATAAACCAATCTGTGTTTAGAGCAGCATGCCTAATGTGAAGAATGAGAATGCAATTGACATGATGAAGACTTTTAAACTGTAGATAATGTTAGCAAATAAAAGGTTGTCTTTAGCTGCCTAGTTAGCAGTCTCATTCTTCTAGCATTTTGTCCCAAAAGTAACAGAGGATTTATAGTGAAGTGGTTACATTAACTCCATATACTGTAATGAAAACACTACTTTCACATTATACTTCTCAAATCAAGATGGAATAAGAGGTAAATGATGATAGTAAGAATGTGAATCAGTCAGTCCTCTTAGCTTTTTTTTTTTTTTTTTTTTGCGGTACGCGGGCCTCTCACTATTGTGGCCTCTCCCGTTGAGGAGCACAGGCTCCGGATGTGCAGGCTCAGCGGCCATGGCTCACGGGCCCAGCCACTCCGCAGCATGTGGTATCTTCCCGGACCGGGGCACAAACCCGTGTCCCCTGCATCAGCAGGCGGACTCTCAACCACTGCGCCACCAGGGAAGCCCTCTTAGCTTTTTAATTGTTTCTTTCTAGTGGTCTTTGTAAGAGTATAGAAGCATTCCTTCTTTGATAATGTTAAATTTGTAATTATTGGGTGACATGTTAAACCTTTCTCAAGATTTTTCTCTCAAAGTGTTGAAAAGCTATTAGCCAGGATCATGGTGGAATGAAACATAACCATATTCCTTTAAAAAACTGAAGTGTGTGTATAGAGTTAAGATGCTGTTGTACATTTATGATCTAATAAAAGTCTTCTAAAAGAAAAAAAGAAAATGGTGCACAAAATTCCTTTTAGAGAAAAATCCTTTACAAATAATTACATATCTATTTTGGAGACATGGATTTATCTTCTGAATTTCTGAATAAAAATCTCAATGTGATTGTGCTCACAAATAGGAGTTGTCAAGCAAGGGAAATAGTGCAGTAGCAAAGCATATCTTCAGCAAAGAATTCTGAAAGCTTGTCCAGATATCAATTCGACTGCTGCCATCAAGCTTTCTATCCGATTTTAGACACAATACTTTATCTTCCTAGTTTATAGGTTTTGCTGAGCAAATAAAAGAGTTGACTAAGATCTTTGAGCTGTTTGACCATATGTGACTTTTTCTTTAAAAACAAACAAACAAAAGTCCTTCTGCAATCTTTCCCAGCCTTGTTACCCCATCTTCACACTACCATTTGAGCAATCAAGAGTCTAAACCGGCCAGACTCTGCTCTTTTTGGTCTGTTAGTTTGTTTTACTTAATTTACATCTTTCAACAAAAACATTTTTGACTCCTTCTTGTAAAGTAATTGATTAATTAACTAATTAACTAATTAACAAGGTCTCAAACTTTGTTAGCTGCTTTCATTTATCCTAAGCATTATTGTAATCATCCCAAGAGAGGAAAAAGGTGCTGTGAAGGTTCTGAGCAAAGCAGGAAGAGGAGAATTGCTGCCCACAAACTTCCCCTCAACCTCATATTTGTTGAGCACCTACTACATTCGAGATCCTGTTTGAAGAGAACCACATGTATTACCTTAATTTTCTCAACAACTCTAACGTTAGCCTGGCATTTTTCAGGTGTCACCAGGAAGGGGCTGTGCAGCCTGGGATTATATTTCCCAGTCAGGTTTGCATCCAGCTATGCTGTGACCATGTGACAGGTTCTTGATATGAAGTAGGAATGGAAGATTTAAGTACTGATCTAGGACCTTAAGAAGCAAATGGTGCTTCTCCACACACTGCAGTCCCTTTTACTGGCTGGATGTTGATGTCCCGGGTAAACTTGGAAGCCACTCATAGAAAATGCAAAGCCTCCATAAATCAGGATCCCTGAAGAACTTTGTGAAGTCACACTTTCCGACACCAGTACAACCCTGCACTCCATCCCCTACCAACCTAGAACCATCTTGGGTTCTTTCAACGAGGGACTACAAATCTCTATTGTGTTTGATTATATATTTGTGTCTATTTGGTCTATTAGTCAGTTTGCTCTAACTAATAAAGGTGGATATTATTAGTCCCACTTTATAGGTGATAAAAATGAGACCAAAAGATATTAGATTACTTGCCTAAGTTTACAAAGTAAACAGGTGGGAGGTGCCTAAATGCAAAATTTTGCTACCAAAAGCTGTGCAAAATGCCTTCACTCACAGTGAAATGGATATGAATTGTGCTGACTGTAACCTACACTGGAGATTTATGAGATCAGATTTTGAGATGAGCTAGAAATAATCTAATGATTGAAAATGAGTATAATCTTCTCATTGAAAACCCCTAAAAATAATAATAATAAAACAGAAGACACCATCCATTTCAACTACTGTAACTATTCTAAGTCAGTAAATCATGTATTTTTAACCCAGATACCAAGCTAGAAGCTCACATCTTCCTAATTGCTTCCAATTCCCACATCCCCACAACAACTGTTCTATCACCAAGGTCTGTCTATCCTATTTCTCAAATGTGTCTTCTATTTATTCCCTTATTCTGTGAAAATCTTTGTCACTTTTGGTCTGGATATCCCCTGACTCTAATATCAACCTCTTTTATCTATCTTTCATACTATTACCAAAGTGAACTATTTAACAAGTAAATCTGGTAGTCCCATCGCCCTGCTCAAATAATCAATGGCTCCACATTGTGGGCTGAAAAAGCTGTCTATGATCTTGCCCCATCTACAAGTTCACTTTCATTTACCCTCTTTCTTCCCTTTGAATTGTATGAGTTGGCAACTCTAAACTACAGTATATCTGGGCATTACTGGATTGAGAATTCTGTATTGGTCATTTACAGTTGCCTTTGGAGATGTTAGTTATTTTTAATAGATGTAATGGTACCTACACATAGAGTTGTTGAGACGACTAAAAAAGTATGCAGAATGTTCAACAAAGGTTTGAACTGTTCATCACAACTAACGTGTTAAAGCAAATTACCTGCCTAAAAAGAATGCCTGTCAACTGTCCATGTTAATTGGTGGCATTCTCTAATGTGAACTTCAGGAAGTACTCAGGATCTACATATTAAATATGCCAATGGCTAATACTCACAGATTTCTGAACACACTTGCAGTGTCCACACTTCTGTACATTGCATATGATGCTCTTTCTGACTAGAACCACCTAAAGATGGGTGATTTATCTGGCAGCTGCCTAATCAATCACTCTTTGCATCTTAACTCAAATTATAACTTCATTGTGAAAAATTTTATTAGGTTAATTTCACCTATGTTAACAGTACCCTTCTGTTACACAAAGAATTGTATCATATTGTGTCATATAGGACTGTGTGCCCTCAGATATTTGAATTATATCATATTGGGTTGTAGTGGAATGTGTTTCGATGCAATCCACCTGCACTGGATTGTATTTTAAGTCATTTGTATCATATTTTCTTTTATCCAATTGTAGCACAAACCCTGACTATCCATCTTACCCTTCCCATTTCTTAACAAAATGTTTAGCACCAAGTAGATATTTACAGAATCAAAGCCAGAACATAATAAAAATATATTTACTCATAGTTTATAAGATATAGGGCTCCATTATGACCTACTGGTGTTGTGGTGTTTTTGAGATATATCTACAAGTTCTCTGACACTCCTTTTTTCAGCAAGTGGAGCTGAATTCTTTTCTCCTTGACTGTGGGCTAGATTTGAATATAACAGATAGAAAATGAAGATAAGTGATTTTAGCTTCTGAGAATAAGTTATAAAAAGCTTTGTGTTCCTTCTTGCGCTCTTGGATCATGAACTCTGGGGGAAGCAAGCCAGCATATCTGGAGGACACTCAGTGATATATTACTTTGACAGCACCACCTGTCAGGGAACTCGGAACTCCTTCCAACAGGCATGTCTGTGAGCCATCTTGAATGTACCTCCTCCGGCTGCAGTCAAGTCTTCGGATGACTACAGCTTCCCCTTCAATTTCAAGAGAGCCTGAGAAAAAAACGTCCAACTAAGATACTCCCAAAATTATGACTCACTGAAACTATGATATAAGCATCTACTATTTAACCTGCTAAATCTTAGAGTGATTTGTTATGCAGTCATAGATAATTAATATTTTGTAGTTTATAGTACGACAATAAATGTATTCTGCAAGAACTTGTGATAGTTTATTTATGTGGGGGGCTTATATGTATTCACATGACAAAAATATAATGTATTGATAAGACATTTTACTACACAGGGCTAAAATAAGTAAGTCTACAAGTGTTTACTAAAAAAAAAAATTACTGTGTCTTATTGAAAAAAAGAATATACGGCTCAGCAATCCCACTCCTGGGTATATATCACAGAGGAATTCTCCACAGATCACAGGCAGAACATGAAGCTGCATGTTCCCTGTGGCATAGTATATGGTTGCAGGGGTTAGGAATTGCTTGGGTGAAAGTCACTCAGGAATGTATGGAAAGTATGGTGGATGCCAATTATGAAATACTGTGCAACAATCTGAAGAAACAAAATATAGGTAAAGGAAGATGCATGGATCTTAAAAATGTTTTATGAAAAAAAGTAAGAAACAAAATGCATAATAAAATTCATAAAAATTAAATATGCATACTTGAATATCATCTCTACATATTTTACAATGGCATTCCACATTTAAAGACATATATCAAGCCCAATGGAAGGGGCAACCATCAGGATGGAAGTGGAGATTAAAGAATAAACATAGAATCCATGTATACGTAAAGTGAGACAAGGTCCTAGCAGAGAACAAAAATTATAACTATGACCTATATGTATGATTAACTCAAATCTCTGTACCTAAGTTCCATAAAAAACAAAGTAAACTGATAAAACAAAAACCACCTACACCATTTCTTGTATTTTGGGCTTAACAATACAATAGTGAAAAAGAGACATTATCTCATTGTGGATTTAATTCTCAATAAATAAGTGAAACAATAAACAAAAGCAGGAAATATTAAATAAGCATAAGTGCTATGAAAAGGTTAACCGTGTATTAAAGGCACAAGGGCTACTGCGGGAAGAGAGCCCTGCAAAAGCCTCTCCACAAACGGAGAGCTGAAGAGTTGAATGTTTAGAATTTGCTATCTTTGCAAAGCTGAGCAAAGGATATGTATTCCAGGCAGAGTGCAGATGCTTTGGCTTGGCATGAAAGGGATAACAAAGATCACTGTGGCTGCCACCTAATGAGTTAGCAGAGAGTGATAAAAGAGGGCCCAGAACAAGTAGGATTATGTTAATCTTAGGAGGCAGATTTGGATTACAGCTTTAGGGTGGAATAGAAAGGAAGTAAGGGAAAAAAAATGTTTTACAATGAAAAGCAACCTGACTGCTATGTGGAGAGTGAATTTAAAGAAAGATGAAAGCAGAAGTGTGATGAGGCAGACCGGTTATGATACCACAGCTGTCGCTGTAATTCAGGAAGATGTGACGGTCGCTTAGGCATTGGTGAGAGAAGTAAGGCTAGAAAGACCTAGATAAATGGATTATAAACGTTTAGAAGAAAGCTAACAAGACTTATTGCTGGATGGTGTCTGTAGTATGAAGGAGAGAGAGAAAGCAAGGATGACTCCTATGTTTGTTTGTTTGTTTGTTTTTTTCCGGTACGCGGGCCACTCACTGTTGTGGCCTCTCCCGTTGCAGAGCACAGGCTCTAGATGCGCAGGCTCAGTGGCCATGGCTCACGGGCCCAGCCGCTCCGCAGCATGTGGGATCTTCCCGGACCGGGGCACGAACCCGCGTCCCCTGCATCGGCAGGTGGACTCTCAGCCACTGCGCCACCAGGGAAGCCCGACTCCTATGTTTTTTATTTGAGCGACTAAGTGGATGGGGACACTGCAGTACAGATTGGTAATATGTCTTATGTAAATAATGGGTTTAAACTAACCTTTTGACTATTGAGTCACTTAAATCAGACACTGAAGCATGAACATAATTGAGAATTAACTGTAAAAAGAAAAAGTGTAAAATGAACATAGCTTAAAGTTTCCTCTGTTTACCTGAATAGAGTTCTCAATATATTTATAATAGTTAGACATCCCTCCAACTCCCTTCCAGAGTTACAATATGTAGGATTTGAGATTATAAACTTGAATATTACAAATCCTGGGTTATCATCATCTCTGCCTCTTATTAGATCTTGTATATGAGATAAGACAATTACCTCTCTTTGACTCTATTTCCTCACCTGTCAATGGGGATAATAATAGTACATTACCAGTGAGGATTACACAAGCTGAGGCATGAAAAGAACTTTACACAGTGCTTGGTACACAGAAATCCGTCAATAATGTGCCTCTCAGAAAGAACGCATAAAAACTAAATAGGTTATTTTCCCTTTCCTGAAATATCTATTTTCCTAGGTGAAATTGGGATAATGTTCATTTTCTCTGTTCCAGAAAGCATGCTAAACTTTGAGGACAAATATTGAGTCAAATAATGAATGGTTCTCACCATTTGGACACTATTATCTAACAAGGAAGAAAGATGTTAATCAAACAATCACATAACTCAATATGACATGGCCTTTGTGAAAGGTGCAAAAAGTACCGGTAGATTGTGTTATGTGGGCAGAGGAGGGGAAGGGGCATGAATGGGCCTAAGGAACAGCGTGTGCGAAGGCTCAGGGTAGGGCAGGAGCCTCCCAGGAAGGCGGGGCTGCTGTGGGGCTGGAGCAGTGTGGTCAGGAGGAGGCTCCAGACACAGGCAGGGATTATACAAACCAAGCTGGCCAGATGGGAGACTTCCCTGTTATCCCAGAGCAAATGGGTGGGAATGGAATCACATGATCTGATTTATACAATTCTAATGTATATCTTAGCCCCTGCTTTTTGGGAGGGGTATTTAATTTGCATAAGGCTCACAAATTACATAAATGAGAAATGATGAAGTGCCAGCCTTTAGGATAACTGGTCCTGGAGAGCTGCAGCATGAGCCTTTAGGGCAGGACAACAATCCTCTGGAGGAAGCTATGAAAAAGCCAGATGTGGGATATGTCCCAGGTCCTCTTTACTGCAAGTTTAGTGACATGGATCACCTGCTTTAATCCACGTGGAATTCAGGGAAGATGTGACATCTGAATATACTTTAATTAGCATGAAAAGTGGTTGCCAAGGCCTAGTCTGGCCTTGTTTAAATTTAAATCTTTCTAAGAGACTGACATGGCCTTTCTGGAATTGATCTCCACAAGGCATTATAGCATTTGTTATTAGAAATGCATCTGGGAATTAATCCTTAAGAACTGCTATGAAAAATTCTCAATCTAAATTGAGAATCAGTAATGTTGCCATTATAGAATATTTAAATAAAATGTCTTTAATGATATATATTTTGTTTAAGGCTCTCCATAAAATACATTTATGGAAATGCTTCTGGGAATGTTCCCTGTTTCAATCATGCTTTGACGCTTTTTTCATTTGTTGGTAGAATTTGGAGTTCTTTAGTTTTAATACAGTGGGGATGACACCTTCAAAGTTTTGGGAAATATGTAATTTTCAACGCTGTGCTTGTACTTAATTGTGGTGTACACGTATTGATACATGCATGGGCAACAGAACCCACTTTGGGGAATTAAGGTAATATTGTAGGAGTAACCAGAAATCGTAAGTTTATATGCTTCATATTCCGTGGAGGTAGCAATTGCCATGCCAATTACAAATATGTTTGCATTTAATATAATGACCGGTGACATTTGCATCTAACACTTTGATTTTAGATTATGGTCCCAGGATAAACAAGAGCATCAATGCATTCACCTCAAATCATGATTTTGGAGAGGAATAGGTTATAAAGTATGAATAAATGAATAACTGTTTCTGCCTTAGTTTATATTCTTTATTTCATTTGAATATCGTAGAATCTTTACAATATATTGTAAGTGGAAAAAGGTAAGATAAAAAGCAGTATATGCCATTGCAGCCTATTTTGTTAAAATGTCTGTATATTTCTCTAATTCTATTATCTCTATACCAATTTCTAAATGTATAAAATAATACCTATACTACTATAATAGCTAACTTCTTGCAGAACAAAATCACCATGGAATGTACTAAAAATTAAGTCTGGAAATAGTAAGACAAGACACACATGCACACACATGCATGTGTGCCTGTGTGAACATCTTCTATTCACTCAATTACAATAAGAGGCATGTGCCTTAGGTTCCTGTCTTTTTAATGGTAAAAAAAAAAAAAATATATATATATATATTCTAAGAGACCTTAGTATAGTGTAATCTTATTAAAATCATATTATTATCTGAAATCTCCAGAATATTATATTATGATCATCTTTTTCATTTCCTCTAGCTTTTGTTTAAATTAAAAAATGCAATTCAATTTATCTGACTCGAGAGGAGTTTTGAAAAAGTTGACTTAGTTAGCAATGTACTCAAAGGTCTAACGTTTAACAAAAATCACCAGTTTCAAAAATGTATTCAGCCACCGTTAACTTGTCAGCTCAGTTCATGTCAGATGGAGTCCTTCTTTTCTCTTTCCCATTGGCAATGCACTAGGTACAGTCTTTATCTAACATGTTATTGGGATACGCTTCAAATACTTCTTCCTGCCTTC
Organism: Lipotes vexillifer; assembly: GCF_000442215.2. Lineage (NCBI taxonomy): Eukaryota > Metazoa > Chordata > Mammalia > Artiodactyla > Lipotidae > Lipotes > Lipotes vexillifer. The sequence goes on from NW_006788130.1 coordinate 1,446,767, forward strand.
CCTCTTTGAACAATCTCATTCATCAAAATGTTTAACTACATGAAATAATGCTTCAATCATTATTGTCATCGCTGAAACTTTAATCAACATGAGCTTACAATTTCAGTATATTTACTAATTTTGCTGTTCCATCATCCAATTCATTTTTATATACATATACATTTTTCATATAATCTACATGAGTCCTGTAATTTGAGAGGAATAATTATTCCTATCTCAATTTTTACTGATAAATAAATTTTAAAAGACTTGTCCAAAACACTAGTAGGAAGCGAATTTAAGACTAGAAGAACAGTGAAAGAAGTGTGTATGGGATAATCATGGTCATCGATTACTGAGCGCTCACTATACATCAGGCATTTATTAAACACTTTCATTTAAAAAATCATTAAGTTGGCTCCAAATAAATTAAATATATATTTATATAAAAATACTTACAAGTGACTGAGATAAAATAAATACTCAATAAAATTGAGCTATTCTAAACCCTCACAATATCTAGATGAGTAGGTATTACTCTTCCCCAATTAGCATATTGAGATCCCTCTCCCAATGAAGGCAGCTAACCATATACTAATAAGGCAAAGAAGAAGTTACTGCAGAAATTAAGAAGCAAAGCATCAAATTCTTGAGTTTTCAGTTCAAACGTTGAACATGAATTATCAGGGTGTATGTGTGAGTCAGAAAATGATTTGGTAGCCCATCCCAGAGAAGAAAATTGGAGGGAAACCCAGAGGTTAGATATTGGTCACTTTCTGTGCTCTGTCCGCTGTGTTGAGCCTGAGAAGGGGTGGCATTGGTGGGGGGCCTGTAATGGGACCCTTGTTAAGCTTAGGGATCAGTGCAAAGGGAGCCAGCAGTCCACCTGCATATTTGCAGAACTCCAGCTATGTGCAGCCTTGCAGAAACAGCAGCAACAGAGAGAAAGATGGGCGGAACACCCAATTCCTTCCTTGGGTCCAGAGGTGCAGAGGGAGGAAAAAATATCTGAATGACCTGAACATAAAGATGCAGGGGGGAAGATGTAGAGGGGAATGTGTACATTTGTCAACCACAGCCTAAGTCTGCATCATATACGCCTCCAAAGGAGCAACAGCGATAGACAAAGCTGGAGTTCCACAAAGAGGACATTCATATCAGAGTGGGACTTAGCAAACCCTTGTTAGGTTTAGAGTCAACCCAAGGGTGAAAGAGGGGAAAAAAATTCTAAAGAGATGATCTTATAATTGAATGCAATGAAAATATAGACCAGAGTCGGCCATTAGATTTAGGAAGAAAATACATGCTTAGAAGAAATTTCTGCATTGAATAAAAGAGATGGATCAGTGTCAAAAGACTGCATCAGAGGAAAAAAAGATACCCCTTTTTTTCACATCTGAGGGTGTGGCTATCAAAGTCATGCTGTGTCTTATTTATATTTTAAATATGAAGCAAATCATACCAAATCTTCTCATAGGAAAGAGCATTAGAAGGAAAGGTGCGTAGATGACTAGAGGAAACAGTAAACATTTTCAAATCACTGTAAAAAATGAGAGAAAATGCTAATTAATTGCTAAGTGATACCTAGAGTTCAGCTAAGCCAGGTCTGCAACCACGTAGTACGTGAAATAAGTACATGCAGTTAAGGTTTTCCCCAGGCAATGAACACATAACGTTATCTATCTCTTTTATACCCAGTATTGTATCTATTGTAACTGCATATTCAATGTTCATTATGTTAAACAAGGGCTACACAATAAATAAAACACAATCCTTGTCTCTGAGGGGCTTACTGTCTACTGGAAAGGCAGGCACAGAAGCAAATAAATACAATAAAAATGCCATAAGTTTTAACTGAGGAATGGAGAACACAGAAAGGCAATTCTTAACGTTTTGGCGAGAAAGGTGGTTAAGCAAAGTTTTCAGGAAAGGAGGTAATATTTCAACTGAGTCTTGAAAGATATGAAGAAATTTACCAAGCAAATAAGGAGAAGAAATAGAGTAAACATATTAAGAAAAGAACATCCAAGGTGGGCTAACTTGAGTTTTTTGTAGTTTGTTCTACATGGCCATAAGCATTTCTCCACTTAAACTTTATTTCTCTCAAATGTTGTTTGTATTGATGTAACCCTATATACACATTTTCACTAATGTTCAAAACCATATTGATCTGTACTTTAAAACACGCTTATATCAGTCTAAAATAAAGACTCATATAGATTAAAAGTTACAAAATCTACTCCTATATATCATACTGTCATCAATATTGTATGTTTATTGTTGGCCATGGGGTCATCTGACATGAAAAATTAATTTCTGTGGGATGCCTGTTTACTTAACCACATTGTATAAGAATGTGCCAGAACAGGAATATATTTAGGCATATAATCCTATTATTAACTATTGACCTTATCACACACATAAAAGTTAATTTTAGATTAAAAAGGAGTTCATTTTATTTACTAAAACCAGAAACTTTAGGGCCAGACCTAATTTAATTTTGATATTTTCTTAACATCACAACAAACCTTTTACAAAATGAAATGCTGATATTAAAGCCGAAGGGTATGTTTTCAAACTTTGTGAGGTGAAGTGAACTGTATTTCAAAACAACACTCAACGTTGAGTTAGTCACACAATTCAGGGATCACAAAATTAGCATTCCATGGATTCATTCATCAGAAAGTCCTGGTTGCCTCTTTCCCCACATACTGTAAAGCTATTCATACCAGCAGCTTAGAACACTTAAGTCTGCCAAGTTTCACAGGTGCCTGCTGTGGAGAATGCCCCTGTAGTCTGCCACTCCCCCCTTGCAAAAGACAAATCTCTATTCACAAGAGGGGAAAATTTACTAACAGAGAGGCTATTCTTCAAAATCTTTGAAGCCAATTCAATCTGGAACATGAGCACTTGTACCTCCTCTTAACAACAGGTGCAGAATGATACACTGGCTCTCTTATAAATATTCTTGAAAGGATCCCTTCGCTTTAGCATTTTAATGCCATGTCGCTTTAAATGAGGCCAGCTTTTCCCAGGTCTCTTAATTTAAATGCATCAACTCTTCCATACTGTATCTAATTTATTTTACTAATGAAAATATCAAACGTCAATTGGTTTGTGTTTCCTGTGCAAATTTTGCTATCAAGAGATTAATATATTTTATAGGTTTAATGTTTCTTACATAAAAATCCCATTTCTTTATCTATACTAAATGGCTATACCTCTTGGTTATTTTCCAGTAATATAGATAATTTTATGCCTGGAATTTAAATACACACCTTTTTGGTTGAGACTGGAATTTGCAGATGATTGTCTGAAATGTGGAGGAAATTGCACTAGACTAAGGCTATTCTAGACTTATCACCACAATTTTCTAACTGTATAATCTTTTGAATATTATTTAATATTTTAATCTTCATTTTCACTGTTTGCAAGTCAGAATAAAAAATCCGGCCTTGTACATTTCAAAGAGCTAATGGGAGAATTGAATATAATATCAGTCTTGAAAAATGTACACAAAGTTTAAAAAATGTAAGAAATAAATATAAAACGCAAGTATAAAAAGAGAAAATCAAATATAAAATATAAAAGACCCTTTTCCCAGAAGAAACCTTTGGAGAAAATTTTTTCAACCTTTTGTTTAACAAAGCTTTCTTATGACTTGAAAGTGCTAACCATAGAAGAAAATAATTGATAAATTAGATTTCAACAAAATTTTAAAAATCTACTCTTCAAAGGACAGCATTAAGAAAATGAAATGGCAAGACACATACTGGGTGACTATATTTGTGATTCCTATATATGAGAAAAAAACATATCAGAATATACAAAGAACTATTATAATTCAATAATAAGAAAATAAAATGCTTGATAAAAATGAACAAAATATTTGAACATACATTTCACAGAACATGATATGACTAGTCAATAAGCATCTGAAATGATACTTAACATAATTTGTTATGGGGAAAGAAAATATTTGGTAGCATTCCAGTCAGAAACAAGAAAACTGATAATTTAAACATGGCTGTAGCTAAGAACAGAGCTAAAAATATTTTAATTTTTATATAGTTGGCTTTGGGAAAGAAATGATAGAATTCATCTTACTGTTTTTTGTTTTCATGGAAGATGCCATCTGAAAAAGTACAATGACCTTGAATGCAAATTTCAGTGGGTTTTGGTTTTTGTTTTAACAGTGTTTAACAGCCTCTCAAAAATATTTTTGTACTTAGGAAAATGCAAATTACAAATGGAAATTTTATAATGTGGAATTGAAGTATTCTTGAGACGATTTATTAAAAAGCTCACTTTTATTTCAGGAATAAATTTTATTAGAAAAGAAAAAAATGACCATGGTATACTAAAGAGACCTGAGATAAAAGGAAAGACTGGAAATATACCTGAATAACTATTATCAAAAAAGATTTCCTCAAAGTCTGGAAGTAATTTTATTTTTCCTTTTGGAGATTTTAGAGTTTTTGCTTGAGAGATCTATGGTTTCTGAGCAAAGAATAGAGGGGAAAAGAGGCTAGAAATCCATTCTATTGTTTAAAATAAAGGTGATTTGCAAATAATTTTTAATAAAAAATTGAAAATATTTTCAAATCTGAAAGTCTCACAGAATTATAATCAGCATGGAGTGCAAGAAGATGAAAGACTGTGAGTCTATAGGTTCATCTGGTTATCTTTATAGAGATAGTTGGCTCTTGGAGCACAGCAAGACTCTCAGCTCCATGTCAGACTACATCTAGCACCCTGTGATTGCTGTCCCTCTAGACCCTACATCCACTCAGTTCAATTTAATTAAGCTATGACAGGTAATAAAACAAAGGAAGCCAGATGAAGAAAATGTGACGCTCCCCAACATCTAAAAAAAGAGAAACTGGCTCACCAATGGCCTACTCAGAAGTCAAATCTTTCAGCCGCTAACTGAGGGATGGGCTCCCAAATCACCTAGCTCTGAAAAGCAACAGGCCTTGCTTTATGAGTTCCACAGGACCATAGCAAACAAAGCAGCAGTTGCTAATGGGTGTGCAAGCACTCACTGCAGCTATGTCCTCAGGGCTCAGTGCAGAGGGAACAGGTAGAAACACCCATCTCCCAGGCTTTCCTAGAAGGGGTTTGATTGTATATTTTACAGCCACTGCCTGAGGGTCTGGCTTCTAATTTACATGCATCTGGATGCTGACTGTTACCCTCCCGTTTGGGAGGGTATATATTTTCATATATAAAAATCATGTGATTATTCCAATGGATAAAAAAATTGACAAAATTCAACATCCTTTCATGGTAGAACTAAACAAATTCAGTATAAAAGGAGTGTAGTTCAACATAATAAAGACCATATATGACAAGTCCAAACATAGCGTCACACTCAATGGTGAAAAGCTGAAATCTTTTCCTCTAAGATAAGGAACAAAACAATAATCTCACCTCTTGCCCCTTTTATTCAGCATAGTACCAGAAGTCCTAGTCAGAACAATTAGGTAAGAAAAAGAAATGGAAGTATACTAAATTGGAAAGGAAGAAGTAAAATATTCTCTATTTGCAGATGCCATTGCATTATATACAGAAGAAAACCCCTGTTGGAACTAACAAATTAATTCAATGTTTCACTTCTGTACACTAACAACATACTATTGGAGAGAGATATGGAGAGAACAATCCTATTTACAAAAGCATCAAAAAGAATAAAGTACTTAGGAATAAATTTCACCAAGGAGGTGAAAGATATGTACACTGAAAACTATAAAACATTGATAAAATAAATTAGACACAAATAATTGTAAAGATATTCCATGTTCATAGATCAGAAAAATTAATATTGTTAAAATGTCTATACCACCCAAAGTGATCTACAGATGCAATGCAGTCCTTATTAAAATTCCAATGGCATTTTTTACAGAAAAAGAAAAAAAATCCTAAAATGTTTATGGAACGATAAAAGACCTGAATAGTCAAAAAACAATCTTGGGAATGATGAACAATGCTGGAGGCATCACATTTCCTGATCTCAAACTATAGTTGATCCTTGAACAACACAGGTTGGGACAGCATGAGTCCACTTACATGCTGATCTTTTTCACTAAAAGCGCACTACGTGATCCATAGTTGCTTTAATCCATGGATGGGGAACCATGGAACAGAGAACTGACTGTAAAGTATTATATGAATTTTCGACTGTGTGGATGGTTGGCCCTCCTAACCACTACGTTATCCAAGGGTTAAAAGTATACAAAGCTACGTAATCAAAATAGTATGGTATTGGCATAAAACAAACAGACACATAGATCAATGGAACAGAATAGAAACTCCAGAAATAAATCTACTCATCTACATTCAACTGAGCATTGATAAGAGCACCAGGAACACCCAGTTGGGAAAGAGAGCCTTTCAATTAATGGCAATGGGAAAACTGGATATCCACATGCAAAATGACGACTGAAACTGGAGCCCTAACTTACAGTACTCACAAAAATTAACTCAAGATAGATTAAGGACTTCATTGTAAGACCTGAAATCCTAAAACTCCTAGAAGATAACATAGGGATTAGGCTCCTTGACATTGGTCTTGGCAATGATTTTTGGATTTGACACCAAAAATAAAGGGAAAAAAAGTAAATCAAACAAGTGTAACTCTATTGACTAAAAAGCTTCTGTACAGCAAAGGAAACCATCAACAAAATGAAAGGTAACATATGGAATGGGAGGAAATATTTGCAAATAGTATGTGTAATAAGGAGTTAATTTTCAAAATACACAAGAAACACTTCAACCTCAATAGCCAAAAAATAAATAACTCAATTGGAAAATGGGCAAAGAACCTGAATAGACATTTAACCAAAGAAGATATTCAAATGACTAACAGGTACATGAAAAGGTACTCTACATAACTAATCATCTGGAAAATGCATATCAAAACCACAAAGAGCTACATCTCACACTTGTCAGGATATCTATTACCAAAAAGACCAGAGACAACAAACAGTGGCAAGGATATGGAAAAAGGGAACCCTTGTACACTGTTGGTGGGAATGTAAACTGGTATAGCCACTACGGTAAATAGTATGGCGGTTCCTCAAGAAATTAAAAAGAGAACCACCATTTGACCCAGCAATTCCATTTCTGAGTATATTGTCAAAAGAAATGAAATCATTCTACAAAGATATCTGTACTCCAGTGTTCACTGCCACATTATTCACAATAGCCAAGTTATGGAAGCAACTCATGTGTCTGTTGACAAATGAATATATAAAGAAAAATTTATGTATATATGTAGTAGAATATTATTCAGCCTTAAAAAAGAAGGAAATACTGTCATTTGCAACATGGATGCACCTGGAGAGTATTATACTAAGTGAAATAAGCCAGACAGAGAAAGACAAATACTGTATGGTATAACTTTTATGTGAAATCTAGTATGTATGTATGTGTGTGTGTGTGTGTGTGTGTGTGTGTGTATTTTATATATATATATATATATAAAACTCATAGTATCAGAGAGTGGAACGGTGCTTGCCATGGACTAGGGCAAGGGGGAAATAAAAAGAGGTTAGAAAAAGGGTTATAAGATGAAAAAGGTCTAAAGATCTAATGTGTAACATGGCGACCATAGTTGGTAATACAGTGTTGGATAATTGAAATGTGCTGAGAGAGTAGAATTTAAGTATTCTCACCAAAAAAGGGAAAAAATGGCCAATGTATGAGGTGAAGTTTATGTTAAAGATCATGGGAATCTTTTCCCAATGTATATCAAAGGATCACACTGTATACTTCAAATATGTTACAATTTTATTTGTCAATTATACCTTAATAAAAAAGAAGAAAGGCAGGAAGAGAGGGAGGGAGGAAGATATGAAGGAATGAAGGAAGAAGGCTAGTTAAGCCTTGCAGCTGAAAATAAGGAAACAGATAACTCTTTTCCCAAGGTAGCTTGAGGGAGCATTCTTGACTGTTCACCTCTGTAGGACCAGCAAGCCCTTTGTGGTTATGGAAATGACAGTAGAATATCCTGAGTGGTGCTTCAACAAGGAACCTCCCTAACACTGAGAAAGTTCTCTACCTGATCAGTGCATACTTTTATAGATGTACTAGGGCTGAATTTGAAATATTTAATGAAGAGCATTGCATGGATACTAACCGTTCAGAATAAACCCCCAACAGCTAATAATGGAAATCAGTTACTATGCTATAGTGTTCTGGCTGTATCTGAATATCAGTACTGAGGTATACTTGTGACTGTTTTAAGTCCTTTTAGTCAAAAGTCAAGGTGGTAGCTAAGGAATATCCCTGTAACAAGTGGTAACTGGGCTACAAAAATTTAGAATTAACAGTCTCTATACAGATGGCTTATTGTAAACAGTTAATTTCTTGAGAATCATATAGGTGTAACCATTTATAACTTTACCAAAAGATATTAAGAGTGAATCAAAAGGCCTTAGAGCCTCATAAGTTCATGCAAGAAAAATGACATCTGTTTGGTCTGTTTGGGTGTCAACTGTCCATGAAAATGAATAGGATCAAATAAAATCCAAAGGAGAATTTCAAATTCTAGAGAAAGCATTAAAATGAAGACTTTCATAGCAATACCTATTAGAACATAACAAATTCTGGACTCAGAGTAAAATTCATTGTATGGGATTCTATAAACATCAATTAATTTACAGTCATAGAAGCCATGAAGATGCATCAAGTATATCCCAGGAAATTTCAGTATGAATCAACACCTATTTGAAATACAAGATCTTTTTTTTTCTCCCTCTGTCACTAAAGTGGCTCATGCTAGTGTCTGTTCCCTGTGCTCATATAAAAGAATACATGGCATCTGTAGCACCAATATTTCATCTTTGATGTTAAACAAAAGCAAAGGTCCTTGGAGAGTAGCTGATTTCAAGTTTGGGGCATGAAAATACAGGCTGGGCCTGGAATACTGTGAAAGGATAATGTGATCAACTGTGATACCATCAGAGAAATTGGTATCCTCAGGAAATTGCAATGCAATATTATGTAGCCTTTCCTGTAGGTGGTCATTTTATTTCCAGTAGGATATTTTATCTTTTATCTAATTAAATTATACATTTAAGCATATTCATCTATAGTTTCCACTTTTGTGTTACTTTTTTTTTCACATTAAAGTTGTGTATCATAATAAGTGAAGTCAGACAAAGACAATATTGTATGACTTATATAGGGAATCTAAAATATGACACAAATGAACCTATTTAAGAAACAGAAACAGAATCAGGGACTTAGAGAAGAGACTGGTGTTTGCCAAGGAGGAGGGGCCTGGGAGAGAGTAGGAATGGGAGTTTGAGATTAGCAGATGCAAACTGGTATATATAGAATGGATAACCAACAAGGTCCTACTGTATAGCACAGGGAACTATATCCAATATCCTGTGATGAACCATACTGGAAAAGAACGTGAAAAAGAATGTGTATATATGTGTGACTGAGTCACTTTGCTGTACAGCAGTAATTAACATAATATTGTAATTCAACTATACTTCAATAAAAAATAAAGAAAAAAAAGTTGTGTTGTCTTTATAAAACATATTGCCTTCCAGAGCTTCCTGTAGCCTGGAAAAACCAAATAATATTCCTAACCTTTAAAGGCTGGAGAAATCTTGTCTGTGAACATAACTCATCTTGATGCTTTTCTAACTGGCTATTTTATCACCTTTCCCTAATATCTGCCACCTCACCCCACCTGCATTACCTCTGAGCACATTTCCTATTACTGTCTCTGGCTCACTCCATTCTGGACACTGGGGCTTCATAAAATTCCTTAGGCAATCTGGGCTCCACTGCCACTCAGGGCGCTGTATTTGCCTGAGTACGTGTTCACTCTGCCTATAATGTTCTCCCCCAGATATACATATGGCTTACTGTTCTCTCACCTCCTTTAAGTCTTTGCTGTCAATTCAATTTAAAATTGTACACGCTCACACACACACACACAGGCAAGCAGGTTTATTTTTCTCCATGGCTTTCATCACCTTCTAAATCAATATATAATTTGCCTGTTCATTTTCTTCCTCACCCAGTAAAACATTAACTCCAAGTTTCCTGGAAATAAGTAAATAAATTTTATTTTGTAGGCTGATGCACCTTCTGTGCCTATAAATGACATTAAATATTTATTTGTTGAATGGACAAATAAATGGTTACAAGATCTAAGTAATATTAATTAAAAATTTTTTTTCTTTAATATTTAAGGCATTTAAAACAATGAAGGGCTTCCCTGATGGTGCAGTGGTTGAGTGTCTGCCTGCCGATGCAGGGGACACGGGTTCGTGCCCCGGACCGGGAAGATCCCACATGGCGCGGAGCTGCTGGGCCCGTAAGCCATGGCTTCCGAGCCTGCGCGTCCGGAGCCTGTGCTCCGCAACGGGAGAAGCCACAACACTGAGAGGCCCGCGTACCACAAAAGCAAACAAACAAACAAAAAAAACAAAAACAATGAATTTTACTCTGAGTCCAGAATTTGTTATGTTCTAATAGGTACTGCCATGAAAGTCTTCATTTTAATGCTTTCTCTAGAAGTTGAAATTCTCCTTTGGATTTTATTTGATCCAAAGGTTATCTAGGGATGGATTTCTTCATTTCCAGCCAGGTCAGAACTGCATTTAAAACATTGCACTTCAGAAACTTCAGTTAAAATATTTAACCCTATTAGACTATGGTTTAAAAATGGCCTAATAAGTCTCTACCTTTTAAACTTTTTAAGATCAAGATATTAATTTAACAATAAGTGGGTTTGTATGCTCTCTCCTGGACACATCCTCTGGATTGCTGCAATCATAAACCAAATTGTTACATATACTTGAGTATATTTCTAAACTTTACAGTATTTTCTTTGCTATTTAATTACTGTAGCATCATCTACATCATCATCATCACCACCAGTGCCATTATCAAAGAGATATTTTTTGAGTGTTTAATAAATGCTGAGACTTTACATATATAAGCCAGTTTAGTTTTCATAATACTTCTACAAGGTAGGTACTCTTATTACCCACACATTACAGTTAGGAAACTGAGACAAACAGAGATAAAGTAATTTCTCAAGTCTATTCAGTAATTTTAGGGTAATAACATTAACTACCTTGTAACATTGTATTAAATGAGCAAAAACAGGTAAAGCACTTAAAAGAGTTTGACGCGGAATCTGTGCTTAATACATGTTAGCTAATTATGACAGCTCTCAATAGCAAGTCAACCCTGGCATCATCACCCTTTATCATGCTATTTCTGTGGCCCTGCAATAAAGGCTATGTCTCCTTTATTTGCTACTTAGGTCACTCTTTCACTTGGATGTGGTATAATGTGAATTGATCAGCTTTAACCGCATTCCTATTTGTTTCCTGCAGTATATCTTTCAAAAATCTCTCCATATTAATTGAATGATTCCTTAACTTCAAGTAGTGATATTCTGTTCATTTCAACAGGAATTTTGATGAGGTTATGAAACAAAAGTCATGTATTTAACTCATAGTCATGTATTTTCCTCCTTATGCTTTTATATCTTTTTTTTTTTTTTTTGCGATACGCAGGCCTCTCACTGTTGTGGCCTCTTCCGTTGCGGAGCACAGGCTACGGACGCGCAGGCTCAGCGGCCATGGCTCACGGGCCCAGCTACTCCGCGGCATGTGGGATCCTCCCGGACCGGGGCACAAACGCGTGTCCCCTGCATCGGCAGGCGGACTCTCAACCACTGTGCCACCAGGGAAGCCCCTCCTCCTTATGCTTTTAATACACTGTCAACTTGTATGTTTGTGTGTGTTTAGCATAATATGAGGACATATATATACATGTGTGTATGTATATATTAAAATTGGTAAGCTTTCTTTTATATTCTTAGTTTTGCTTTTAGATTTGTTTACAGCTTATATGAACTAATTTTACTTCAGCTCAATAAAAGATACTACCTCGGACTTGATCTTTTTTGTTTCCTTTTCGAAACCTACATGAAGTCTTCCTGCTGGGTTTAATAGAACCACCACAACAAACTGATCTTCATTTTCTCCTGTGTTCTTTTGTCACATCAACGTTCTTTTGTGTTGCTCTATTCGTCGCTGTCTGAAGTGCATCTGAATTGTGAGATGGGGGATTTTGATTTTAACTGGCATTGATTTTTGAGATTTATTCACTCACTTTATAACTTGTAGTGGCTGCTCAAATGAAGTGATTCAAAGTTTTTATTTGTTTATTTTTTGTTTTCTTTTCCAGTGTAAGGGATTTAAGCTGGTAATATAGCTTTGTAATATTTAGTTTTCCCATCCTTGATTCATAAAGCCATTGGTTTTACTTACTTTATGCTTTTTTTTTACTTACTTTACTTACTTTAATGCTCAAGGAAAGGAACTCCGGGTTTTGGTTATATACCATTACAATTACTTGCTATATATATGCATACCGTGTGTGCATACATAAACACAGATACATACATATACATGTGAGGAATACATGGAACAAAATAATGATGAAAGGAAAGCTATTTGATTTTTGTTTTGTTTTGTTTTGGTTTGGTTTTTTGTCCTCAGCCTGAAGATTATAAGTTTAAAGATTGCACACTGCCTCTACAAGGTGTTACCAAATTAATGGGAAAGAATTTAGGACAAATACTATCTTATTGATACATTTATGAGTGACAGTTTTGACATAACCTATCTTATCTACACACATTGAAGCCTCCAATATTATTTGTACAAAAAACAACTTTCATATAATATGAGAAAACTGAGTGTTATTCCTCTTATGCATATACTATTATATTTTTTACAGAATAAGACGTTCGGAAATTCTATTCTACTCTAAGTTAGTCAGATCACACCTACATCATTATGTTTACTTCTGTCTACAACATTTTAATGGGGGAATATTCAGGAGGAAAGTTTCATGGATAACATAATAATTCTGATTTAAAAGATGGGCTTCATATTTGAGATAATAAAGCCACCACAGCATCCCAGTAGTGGATGATGTTCAGATTCCTATTTATTTTGGCAAGTAAACATATACCCATTTCTTCCATAAAATAAGTAAAATTGTTTAGAAGTGATTCAAGTAGAAATGAGACTGATTCTCAACACTGATTTAAATATTTTTAAAAATTGAATGTGAATCTCTTCTAAGAATTTTTTTGTCAATAACAGTGTAAGATTTGGAGAGACATTAGTGTCCTTAAATCTGTATCGATTCTCACTTTGTGGTCCATATATGGTTAATAATTGATAGTTAATATGCTGTCAACAAATATTCAGTTTATTTCCTTGTTCTCCATAACATTTTTTTTTTCCTCTGAGATGTAACTTCATGTACCAATTAATCATCACAGGAAGGTTTTTATTTAATGTAACCTTCCATCTCATGCAAAATATTGGGATGAAAATCGCAGAGTTCAAGGTTATAAAAAAGAAATGTGACAAAAGTGTGTTTTAGTAAATAAATTAGCATTTAATTTGTAGTACCAGATCAAGTAATTCCGTTACAGAAATGAGGTAGTGTAATCTCCAAGTCTTTCTGAGAAAGTAATTAAAATAATTATTTGCCAAGAATTGGTACCGAGCACTCAGAAATCATCTAAGAAGCTGAGAAGTGCTTCCCTGGTGGCGCAGTGGTTGAGAGTCCGCCTGCCGATGCAGGGGACACGGGTTCATGCCCCGGCCTGGGAGGATCCCACATGCCTTGGAGCAGCTGGGCCTGTAAGCCATGGCCGCTAAGCCTGCGCATCTGGAGCCTGTGCTCCGCAACGCAAGAGGCCGGAACAGTGAGAGGCCGGAACAGTGAGAGGCCTGTGTACCGCAAAAAAAAAAAAAAAAAAAAAAGAAGCTGAGAAAAAAAAATCTTCTAAAATCATCTTCAGCTCAAGGTAATTGTCAAATATTTTATGGCTATCAAGGTGATTGCATTATAACTGCGAACAATTCTAGAAGCTGTAAATATTGGATTAAAAATGGTGGCACAGTGTTTACCAACTGTATACTTTGAGAAGGTAACAGATATTCTAGGAAGCAAAAAGTTTGTTCTGGAAAAATCGTTGTTTAAACAAATCTACTTTTTTTTTTCTAATTGTAAGACATTGTAGAACACTTGTATGCATCTATACATTGTAGATTTCCAGCAAAATTTATAGTAATTATAGTCTCCGAATTTGCTTGACCATGGCTCTTTAAAAAAAAGTATGTGTTATGTATTTATTTTAGAAAACAAACATTAATATCTCACAAAATGCAAGTTTTTAGTGGAACACAATGAAGGATTATCGTCAACTGCTTAGTGAGGAGAAAATGAAGGCTTCCAAGTACTCTCTGTGGCATGAACCTGTGGGCAATGTCAAATAAGGACCTGATTCTGATTGTTTAAACAAAGTGGTACTCACTCTAAATAGCCCTGGGAAATGGGCTTCCTAATCTTGCACACTATGAACTTTATTTCCAAGATTCTATGAATAGGACTTTTCTTTCAAGAAAGTTAACTGAAGTGTCATGGTAGTTCTCTGGAGCCGTCCAAATTGTTACTGTTCTCAAATCTGACTACTTAAGCCAGCAACCCCACTGAGTTACAGGGGGAAAAGTACTTGGGAGTGACATGCAATCTTTCTTGGAAGACTGTTTTAATGCCATGAAGATAGAGTAGGAGGTATTGAAATGACATCTGCACAGTAAACCACATGAAAACAAAAAGGAACAAATCTCTCTTATTTGGAATATCTGTATACTCAAGACTATTTCCCTTGTCTTTTGGCTTTCTTTTCCTCAGGTCAGAGAATAAACAAATTTTATTCTCTAAAAGAAGGATAAGACAACATTATAAGATTTTTACTTAAAACATATAATGAACTGATGACCTGTCATTTTGCACTATTCTCACACACATACAAATAAACACATGCACGTAAGTCCACAGAATTTCCAAAAGGAGCAGAGCCTTTTGATTCTGTTAATATTATTGAAAGCAACTGTCTAAAAAGAATTTGGATCACTTTCCTGTATAGACTGTGGGTTGTAGACAGCATTCTCTAGGCAAAATTTCAAGGTGACAAGCCCTCTGACTGCTCCACATAATCTTTTATTCAAGAGGAAAAAAATAAAAAGAAGGGCAAGCACAACACAATAATCCCACAGGTTTTTATTTTGTTTTAATATTATTTTTTTACTCTGCTTAAGACTGAAGACTTCTATGACTAGTATATAATTGATTTAAAAAATCACAAATAGCTTTTTATACATAAGTATGAATTTGCTTTAAAAGAATTATTTTCAACTAACATCTAGCAAGATCTAATAAACCGAAAAATCATGAAATGAGCTCTGGGCTGAAGGTCAAATAGAAACATTACAGTTACAAGATAAGGACATTTTAGAGCCATGAGAACTGAAACACAGGTCACTCTAAGAGTTAGGTGAAAGGAAATAGCATGATAGAAAGAACAAATCTGCCTATTGTGAAATTTGTTTGGAAGTGGCCCAGTACCCAGGATACTGGAGCATACCAACTATTTTTTTTTCTTTTTTTTCTCTCCTTGAATTCATCTCTCTGGTTCCCTTGAATAAGAATCCAGTCACATATGAGTTATCCTGTACAAAGAACAATGTGTTTCTTACAGCATTTATGCCATTATCCTAATGACAAATTTTATTTTGACTATGAAACACATGAAAACACATTTTTCAGAAAATTCACTACATTAGAGTTGACCTGTAGATTAAAAATATGATGTTTTTTATTTTGTAAATATTAAATAATAATTATTTAAGCACCTTCCATGTGCTGGGTACTTTATAGTTCCTCTATTTTTTACATTTCTCAATAACACATTGAAGATATCTAAATATTATATTAAACTTTTTAAATTTACTGATTCATTATCACCTAGCATATGCCTGTGAGTCATCACAGAGTGGTTGAAAGACAAAAAATAATAAAAAAATTACTTTGTAATATAGAAATGTAAGGAAAATTAATATGCTGACTTTTCCATACAGTTTCATATAAAATTGCTCTCAGCATATTCACTTGTATTAATATATAAGTGCTATTTTTAATTAAATCACAAATTCTGCAATATTAAAGGATTTTGGAGGCCATACAGTAAGGTACTTTTATTAGTTGGGATGCAAGTTTGGTTAGTAACATAAGCCAAATAATATTGGCTCAGAAAAACTGCAATTTCATCCTTTCTCAAATAAGAGTGCAAACATAAACAATCAAGGACTGATATGCTAATTTCAAAGGGATCAGGCTTTACATATCTTAATATGTTTTTTCATGTCATAATTTTTAGTTCTAGCCATCACATTTGCATTTTAGCCAGGGAGAAGATGAGAGTGTAGATGGCATGCATTCTTTTTTTAAGGATCCAATTCAGAAGTTTCATGCATTCCTTCTACTTACATCCATTTGGTATCCATCCTGGGTTCAAGGGAGACTGAGAGGGGTGGTGCAGCATGTGCTTTGCTAAAACCAGGGGCTGCATTATGAAAGAAAAAGAAGTAAAGGAAGAAGGGATGTAACCTCTATGATAGCCCCACAATTTGTCTTCTAGGTCTATTAGGTCCTTATAAAGCCATATACAAGCTCCTGTGTCCCTACCCTTTGAAGTGAAAGGCTTTTGATTTAGTCTCCCAGGCCTCCCTTGAGTCTCTAAAGGCTGGCTCAAAAGTTAATGATTGGGGAATGTGAAGATGTAGAAACAAGGAATAGCTGTTGAGCCAGGAAACTGGTAACAATCTAGACTATAAATCCACCACAGAGCAGAATCACTGAACTCCCAGTTCCCTGAAAGATACAGATAAAGGCCTGACACACATTCCTAAGTTGTTTTTATAGGAAGCAGAAGCCCACAAGATGAAAACTGCTGACTGCAAAACACAGACCCTAGGCTGGTTGAAACCAGAAGGTTGATGATGCCAGAAACTTCACTTTGATGCCAACCAAGCATAGAATTGTGCATGAGCTGATCACGCACCCTGCAGCCCCCTCCCTCCCTCACACTGCCTTTAAAACCTCTTCTCTGAAAGCCATTGGGAAGTTGAGGTCTTTTGAGCACGAGCGCCTGTTCTCCTTGATTGGCCCTGCAATAAACGCTGCACTTTCCTTCACCACTACCCTGTGTCAGTAGATTGGCTCTACTGCATATTGGAAAGCAGACCCAACTTTGGTTCAGTAACATTATAAGGAGCTGAAATTGACCTAGAGTGGTTTTCTCAAAGAGTGGTCCACTAGCCCTTTGGTGTGGGTGAGTGGGAAGTGGGAAAGCAAAGTAAGATCCTGTAAGGTTTGTACAAAGTGAAAAGAAGTATTTTCACAGAAATACCAAGATGTTATTTTTTTTTTGCATTCTGCTGACTTCTGCATTGATGGTGTCAAAAACAATGGTGGGTAAGCTACTGCAAGAAACTTAGCACAAATCAAGAATGTACTAGTAGATATATATTCTTTTTGGCTACATGCTTGTAGGACAAAAAGAAAGTATATTTGGTTTAAAAATGTTCCTGGTGAGGCAGTAAAAACAAGTTTACTGTATCTCAATTTTCAGCACAAGTCATGTCAAAACCAAATGGGCACATGAATAGTGCACTTGTGCTGCACACTGAACTGCAGTTGTTGCCTTGAGCAACAGCGCTTGTGCAATTGTCTCAGTTGCAACCTGAAGTAACCAATATTTTTCTGGCAACTATTTTGACTTGAGAGTATGATGACAGACCAACTATGGTTATTCAGACTTGGATATTTGGCAGATCTGTTATCAAAACTGAAAAAAGAAAAAATCTCTCACTTCATGACAAACTGATATATTTAAGGGCAATGTTAAAATTCTAGCTTTCAAGTGAAAATTAGAAATTTGGAAAACTTGTATCTGCCACTAAGAGACTTACAGCTTCCCAATATATAAAGACTTTTCTTAAGAATTCAATGATGATATTAAGGAATGAGGGTTTTTTTGTTATTATATAATGATATGCATCAACATTTAGGAGATCTTCAGAGTTGAGTGAACCCGTATTTTTCAAATGACTAACACATGATTTTCTATGCATGGATAGAAGATCCATCTGAGGTACAAATCAGACTAAATAATTTAATGTAATAGATTTTAATATGTTCATTGCAGGATTTTAGATTCTGTATTACAACTGACTTATAAGAATCTCCCACTTGTTGATTTTTGGTGTAGTATCTAAGAATAATATCCACAATTATTCAAAAAGGGCACTGCAATTCTCATTTCTCCAATAAAACTGTGTGAAGCTACAAAACTACAGTTTGCAACAGATTACATGCAGAAACAGCAATGCACATTCAATTATCTTAAGCCAAATATTAAGGAAATGTGCAAAAATCATTAAAGTTTAAATGTCCTATATGTTAATATGTAATGAGCTTGCTTATTGTTCTTTAAATTGTATTAATAAGTACATATTTTAAAAGCTCTTAGTTTCAACTTTTACTATGGTAAATATAGACTTCCATGTACATATATACATATATAGATTTACAGCTTCCATACACAAAAGCTCTTTGGGTTTCTCAATAATTTTTATGTGTTTGAAAGGGTCCTGAGACCAAACAGTTGATAACTTCTGGTCAAGGTCATCATAGAGAATTTCAGCTAGAAGATTTGCCGCTAAAATAACAGGAAAAAACTACACTGAACTCACTTTGTAGAGTGACTCTTAAAGAATGAAATTTAAGGTCATTAAAATGGGAGAGTTGAAATACACCTCCACCCCAAACTTTCCTTTTTTTTGGTGAGGGAATAGTATCTATAACCCTATAATTATTCTTGCTCAAGCTGGCAGTAGCCTAAAAAATGCTTCTTATGTAAAGAGGCATTTAAATGCCTCTTTAAAGCATGTTTAATCCATTCTTTCTAGGAATAAATACTGTAATACCACATATAATATAACCAAAGTTTATTTCTGTTCATTATTAAAGAAACAAAAAAATTAATATTTTTTGTTTGCCGAGATTATACATTTTATAAATACAGGATAAGAATTATAAACCCTGATCACTTTTTTGAATACTCAAAACTACTTTAAAATATCCTGATAATGACTTAAAATTCTTATTTCTGTATTTCTATTGTTTATAAATTAGGAAGTTATAATTTATCTTCACAGATTTCCATTTTGTTCATGTACCAAATAAAATGTGATTTTTTCCAATGTTTAACAGCTATATTTACCTTATATTGTTGCTTTTAATGTTATGTGTTTTTTTTCTGTTTGTTTTTTGCGGTACGCAGGCCTCTCACTGCTGTGGCCTCTCCCGTTGCGGAGCACAGGCTCCGGACGCGCAGGCTCAGCGGCCATGGCTCTGCGGTACGTGGGATCCTCCCGGACCGGGGCACAAACCCGTGTCCCCTGCATCGGCAGGCGGACTCTCAGCCACTGCGCCACCAGGGAAGCCCTAATGCTATGTATTTATAGTTCTTTATTAGTTTATATAATGTACATTAAGACTTGGCAACAACTTATGCTTTTTCATTGTTTGCATTCCCAGGCCAATAGTCTCCCAAATTGCCTCTCTCAACATTGTGTAATAATGGTGAATTTGATGATTATATTTACACTAATAATACACAGACTTCGATAAAATTAACTATCAAAACAAAGAAGAAAGCAAACATATTTACCGTACTAGACTTTGAGAGTCCTCCTCTGTCTCAAGTAATTTTTATGCCATGTTGAGGATATTTATTACCACAGGAAAATCACATGTTCATACTTCATTATTACTGCTTCCAGGACATATTCAAAATGGAAAGAGATTTTTATTAGCTTTTTCATATCATCTAGATTGATATCTATTTATATGTTAGATTTTACAAGTGAAGGAAACCAACTCCAATTAACTAATTTATTGAAAAGATAATCAGATGCAGTATCTCATGTGTTTGAATGCATTAAAAAGGAAAGTTTAACTAAGGTGAAGAGGCACTATTTTGCAGAAGATTAGTGAGAAATTGTAAACTGGAATTCCAGGAGCACTAAATCATCTGAAATAAATAAAAAAGTTTATAGAAAGATTTCAGTAAAGAGGGGACATATTGAAGAGAATGAGGGTCAATAAAGAGGGAAAATGTTTGGATATTCAGCAAAGGAGGACGGGAAGAAAGAAAATAGGCTGAAAAGGGATGAAAAAGAACTAAGGGAAAAATATGATTTAAAAGGATTTTATACATCATTCCTGTATGTCAGATATTGGGAAACATCATTCGCAAAGATTTCTCCCCATGAAAATGTTAAAATATCTATTTTTCTTGTAGGCATAATAGAGTGGTAACTGCTTGATGATGCATATGGGACAAAAAGGGTCATGTCTGAGTTAGAGAAGGAAAAGTAGAATAACAAAACCTCAGAAAGAGAAGTACACTGGATCTAGAAGTCAAATGAAAGCAGAGGTTTGAATGATACCTGAATTCTCTGTCTCATATTGGGTCTACATGCCAGCTTCATTGTCATCCACCATGGACAGGATGCCTGCACAAAAGAAATGGCTGGCTAGTCTTCTCACCCTCACATCTCAAGGTCTTACTAATAGAGACCAACCCTGTCTGCTACGATGTGAATACTGTGTCCCACCAAAATTTATGTATTGGAATCCTATCCCCCAAAGATGATGCTATTAGGAGGTGGGGTCTTTGGGAGGTGCTTAGGTCATGAGGATAGAGCCCTCTTGAATGAGATTAGTGTTCTTCACCAGAACCCCACCACGATGGCACCTAGATCTTGGACTTGAATCTTCAGAATTGTGAACTGTTGCTTGTGAGCCACCCAGTCTGTGGCATTTTTGTGAAGAGCAGCCTGAAGAGACAAAGACACTGTCTCAGGTCCATTTGAAGGAATGGGGGAGGGCATTCACCTGCTTAATGGAGAAACAAAATAGAACATGGGGCTTCCCTGGTGGCGCAGTGGTTGAGAGTCCCTCTGCCGATGCAGGGGATACGGGTTCGTGCCCCGGTCCGGGAAGATCCCACATGCCGCGGAGCGGCTGGGCCCGTGAGCCACGGCCGCTGAGCCTGCGCGTCCGGAGCCTGTGCTCCGCAACGGGAGAGGCCACAACAGTGATAGGCCCGCGTACCGCAAAAAAAAAAAAAAAAGAACATGAAATGCGTATTGTAACAGGTGATCCAATTTATATAGAGTGGGCAACATTTTACATAAAGTAATAATTCATTGCTGTGTGTGTTCAGAGGTTGTACTAAAGTATTAAGAAAAATATTACAGAGCACTCATCAAATATGTATTGAGCACTTGCTGTCTGTGAATGCGAGAGTTGACTCTAGGAGATCTAGCAGATAACTAAGCATTCAGATGTCTTAAAATTCTGCCTGCGTCTCGTGTTTTCAGAGTTCCAGTGGGCAGGGCAATCCTTCCCAAACATGTTAAATATTCCCATAGTTTATTTCAGCATTCCCAGACTTTATCCTCCCCTACCCACAGATACTGTTCAGTCTTTCAACTTCCTTTTCCTCAAGTGTTCATTTTCTTTGTTCTTCCTCTTAGTTCATGATCATAGTATCATTTTGAATTGGACTAGAATTGGAGGAGATCATGAGGAGAGAGATGGGAAATCTGTCTGACTCCATGAAATAATGCAAATCTGCATTTGGAGATCAGCTTGAAATGGCACTTCAACTAAAATCATTTTGATATATAGGGCTTTAGACTATTTCTATGGTTGTTGTGTTAAAGTACATATACATATGCATATATATGTATTGATATATATATTATATATTAAAGTTTATATATAATGTATAGATCTATATATAATGTATGCATATAATATATAATATAATATATGCACATGTGTATGTATTTATATATATATATATATATAATTATATATGTTATTATTAGTAAGATAGTATTACTCCACAAATACTCGGGATTCAGGATTCAGTCTGGTTGTATAAGGTTTCCATATGATGGAGACTAAAGTAATAATATTCTTTCTTTAACATAAAATGTATTTATAATATAAAACATTTCAACGATATACAAGTTAAATACCTTTAAAACACTTGATAACATCTTTAAAGACAGAGAATATATATTATATTAGAGCAAAATTCTTCTGTTGGAGGTTGACAAAATTTTTGACAAAATTTTTCTGTTGGAGCCAGGTAACAAATATTGTAGCATTTCAGGACTGTGCCGTCTGTGGCAACTAACTGCCATTAGGGTGTGAAAGTGGCCACAGACAATATGTACATATATAAGCATGGCTATTTCACTTATGCACATTTTAATATGAATTCCATATATCTTCATCAATCAAAAATATTATTCTCCTTTTGATATTTTTCAACAATTTAAAATATAAAAAAACATCCTTGCCTCACAGGCTGATACAAAAACTGGTGAGGGCTGGATTTGGCCTATATGCCAATTTCTAACTCCTGTCATAGAGCATATATAAGAAGTACATGACATAGCTCTCAGATAAAGAATGAAATAGACCTAAACTCATTCTTCTTTGTGACGTTAGAGAAGTGATTTCATCCTATCTCACTTTCTATTGTTAATGAAGAAGAGATAACTTTGTAAAAATATTTTAATAAATTTTTAGTGGTTTACTGCAGCCGCATGCACTGCCTCAGGAGAACCAACTGTGCAGACCTGCCCAACTGCATGTGCCGTGACAGCATATTGCTAGCTTGAAATTGACCATGGTGGAAATATTTATACTACAAGAACTAGTAAATTCTATAAATCAGGTGTTTTTCTCCCCTAAAGAGCTTGTTGTTAAGCCTTTACCAACAGACCTTTAGATGTAATATTTCTATGGACCCTTGGCTGCTCTGTGAATAAGACATGACAGCACAAAACAGTTTAGTTGAGGCACTTTATAGGAACACTACCTAATTACTTCTCAATAATTGTTACAAATATTTTTCTCTAATGAAATGAATATGTCATTTTTACTTATCTCAAAAATTTTAGAATAGCAACAAAAGTTGACTACCTCAAAGAAACAAGATTATCACAGGCTTTGGAATTTACTTCGGTAAGAAAAAGGATTTTGATGTCATGTGAATTCATGAGAGGGATAGTGGTAGCAGTGCAGACTTGCTATTTGGATAGAGGGTCACACACTTTACCAGAAAGAAAGAATTACACCGTACATTATAAAGAAAAACTTCAACTGACCCGCATTATACAGGAAGTGTTAAGAAACAATGTTAATGGAGGCGTACTTTGCAGGTTTCATTTTAGTTTGTTTTTGTTTATTTTTCCAGATTTTAAAATATCAGATATTGAAAACCAGTTCTTAGGGTTAGATGAATTCAAGAGAATAGCTGAAAAAATTCAATAAAGACAGGGTAAAAGACCAGAATTTCTGCTAGAAGTGAGTCACTGATATTGCTTATCCACTTTCTCTTTCAAAAATTTCTGAAAACACACCCTACAATTTTCCAGCCTCTTTTCCACTGTATTCTACTAACAAACTCTAGTACATATTTTTTTGTTGTCCTAATTTAATTTTATATTATTCTATTAAAATGGGAAAAATAAAAAGCAAAACAGAAACAAAAATCTCACATTCCTGTAAAAGTGCTGGGGGAAAAAAAAATCCAAATTCAATAAAAATCTTTCATCTAGCAAGAAGTCTGTATTTTTTTTTACTGTGTGTGATGAGTAATAGCCAACATAGGAATTAAGCTAAATTGAAAAAAGAAAGTCAAGAAAAGCCTTTGGCGATCTTTGATTTATTTAGTTCAGAAGTTTTGGAAAACAAATATTTATTTCTCTCATTTACTGAATTTTGTTACAAATAATGCATCTTTATTTTTTGCTGCCTATTTATTTATTCTGTAATATCCAACTTGAATTATTTCATATTTTTCTTAAAAATCTTGTACTCTAATGACATATTTGAATATTTAATTTTTATTTTAATAGAAATTAATGTCTCTTTTGATCTATTTTACCCCACTATTTGTTTCATTTTCAGTTTCCATTTCTCCACTCATTCCTTAAACATATCCTCAGATTCTGTCTATATATTTCCCATGGTATTACATTCAGATCTTATGGTTTCACGTGCACTGATGTTTGCCATTTTACTCTCTCAAATCTCCCCTGAGCTTCAGACATACATATCCAGCTCCAGTTGAATGTGATTGAAAGAACACTTAAAGTCAACAAGTTTATAAGCAAACTCATCCATTTGCTTCCATACCATTCTATTGTATTTCCTATTATGTTTGAGGGTAGAACCATCTATTTCAGTGGTTTACAAACTCTATTTAACCCACACAGAGCATACAGTAACAGTGTCTTTCTCCAGCAATAATTCTCTGTTAAGGAATATTTCCTTGAAGTATGCAGGCAAATATATAAAAAACATCCTATGCATGGAAGGAATAAGAAAACTTACAGGATGCATAAAATAACAAATCTTAATACCAGTGCTTGGAGAGAAATTTATAGCAGTGAAAGCCTATATTAAAAAAAGATGAAAGCTCTCAAGTTCATAACCCACCTTTTCTCTCTATGAAACTAGAAAAAGAAAATTACAGTACACACAAAGCAAATAGAAGAAAAGAAATAATAATAATCACAGTGGAAAAATCAAATAAAAAAGAAAAATAATAGAGAATATAAAGAAAGCTAAAAGTTAATGTTTTGAAAAGAAACAAAATTGACAAACTTTTGGGCTAGACTGACCAGACAGACAGACAGGTGGGGAGAAGAGATGGATAAGAAAGTGAAAAGACTGGAAGGAGATATTTATATATCATACTACTGATAAGGGACTGGCATCGAAATACATAACTTACTCTTACAACTTAATAATGCAAATAAAAAACAAACAAAAAATGAGTGAAGAAAATTCAAATAGATATCTCTCCAAAGAATATACACAATGGGCAATAAACACATGAAAAGATGTTTAACATCTTTAGTCGCTGGAGAGATATAAATTAAAATCACAGGAAGATGCCACTTCACATCCACTTAGATGACTATAATCAAAAGGTCAGATAATAAAAACTGTTGGTGGGCTTCCCTGGTGGCACAGTGGTTGAGAGTCCACCTGCCGATGCAGGGGACACGGGTTCATGCCCCGGTCCGGGAACATCCCGCATGCCGCGCAGCGGCTGGGCCCGTGAGCCATGGCCACTGAGCCTGCGTGTCCGGAGCCTGTGCTCCGCAACAGGAGAGGCCACAGCAGTGAGAGGCCTGCGTACCGCAAAAAAAAAAAAAAAAAAAGTGTTGGTGAGAATATGGAGTCATGGGAGCTGTCACTCATGGGTGGTGGAAATATAAAATAGTACGGCCATTTTGGAAAACAGTTTGGCAGGTCCTCAAAATGTTAAATATAGGATTATCTTCTGAATAGTCAATTCTGCTCATAGATACATATCCAAGAAAATTGAAAACATATGTCCACATTTAAAAAAAAGCACATGAATGTTGACAGCAGCATTATTTATACTAGCCAAAAAGTGGAAACAACCCGTGCCCATCAAACGATTAACTGATAAGTAAAATGTGATATACACATACTACTGATACATGCTACAACATAGGTGAACCAGAAAGCACTATGCTAAGTGAAAGAAGCCAGTAACAAAAGACCACATATTGTATGAAATGTCCAAAATAGGCAAATCTATGAGGACAGTTAGATTAGACAAATCTATAGAGACAAATAGCAGGGATGGGTGTGGAGTATGGGGACAGACTGAGGTTTTTGGGGGACAGTGACAATGTTCTCAGCTTAGATTGTGGTGATGGTTGCATAAATTTGAATATGCTAAAATCCAATGACTTGTAAAAAATTCCAATAATTTATTTTGAAATCGAATTTTAAAAATGTGTAGACTCAGTTGTTTGTTTGTTTGTTTTTTTTGTGAAAGAAATCTGTAATTACAGATTTCTTAATGATTTAAGCATCAGGTCAAACTCCAAGTATTTTATAATAGAGATACTGGTACAAATGCACACTTTCTTATGATTTTATCCTAAATTTTTCCTTAGCTTTTCATTTTATGTATTTTCAACCTTACTTCTACTAAATACATGCAAATTTTTATTGCACTGACTGGTCAACACATCTTAAACTAGCAAATCTAAAACTCGTGCTCCCCAGATCAGTTCAGGCACAAATATTTTAATAGTCTGTCAACATTCATATAAATTGTTTGAAACTTTCCCAGCAATTTTCATAGATTCATGTAGAATGAGTTTTATGGTTTTCTGAACACAGGTCAAAGAAAAAATTAAAATTCTTTTAAAGAACTTAAAAATTTAAATTCTTTTATTTGAAAATCTTAAATTTCACTTTTTATTCCTGCTTACTTCCTAGGCTTACAATGTAACTGTAAGTCTTTGTGTTTTTACGTTCACTGTGATACAATTATCAGTTGACTACCATGCCCAACAAGTTAGAGAAATTTATTGATTCTGATAGTAAAAGAAAAGTTAAAAAAAAGAAAATAGTGTATGTGCTCTCATTGTACTATTACTTTGGAAAATAACTACAATTAATTATTATGAGACTTAAGACTACATGTTGTTTTCTGATTATCTTTAATAATATAAATAACATTGCATTATATATATTATTACATCTACATTCAGAAAATCAATAGAGCTGTCCTCAGTTGTCTACACTGCTACATGTCTTACCTTTGTCTTGGCAAGCTGATGAGGGGTTGTTTATGACATCTCTTGCTAAGGCTAAAGAGCTTGTGTACAATTTTCTGTGCCTTTAGGAAAAGTTGCTTCATGCTGTTCTCCAGTTGTTCATAGCGGCGCTGAAAATTAGAGTCCATTGTCCACAAATGCATTATGGTAGACGTGTTGAGGAAATAATTCATGGGTAGCCTTTTCATAAAGAACTTGAATTCATCTGAAAAAATGTCAAAATTCAACACTTTAATAATAAAATAATTATTTTCCCTTTTCCCCAAAACACATTTAGTATGTTAATGTTTAAAAAGAATACAATCTATTATTTTCTGTGTAGCAAATTAATGGCAAGAAGGAAATTTTTTTATGCTTTAGGATTTTCGTTTTTTGTTCCCCTCAAGAAAGAACATTCACAGTAAAAGATAATTAAAATAATCATGCTACAGCAAATAATGGGGGCAGAAAGTTTAAGGTGAACTTAATTTTTCCACATTCTCCTTTCGATGGTATTTGAATTTGATGATAATGAAGTTCTTCCCATAGGTAGTGGTCATTAATCTAGCTTTCATTTTTGGCAACAGTATTAATAATTTGTTCCAAGTATTGTTCATTAAATAAATATTCTCAGAAAATTTCATTAAATCAGTATATATATATATTATCATTACTAAATTATTATATTGTTTAAGGAAAAAGAGGAAACTTTTATAGTGTAAAATATAATATTCAACTATGTACTCTGGTTGTTCCCTTAGTAACTGACCACATTTCAATTTGTTTAAACAACAGTTTAAGACCTAACTGTATACTTAAGAGAAAAAAATAAAAAAGAATTTAAAGCTCCAGTATTGGCTTTTTGTGTGTGTCAATAATTATTATGTCTAAATTATTTTCTTTTCAAATGTCTAAGTAACTAACAGTAGGAACAAAAGTTGACACTACAATAAAATAATCATGTAAAAGGTCTATTAATTATCTCAACACAGAAGAGCCAAAAGATAGAAACAACCCAACTATTCATCAATAGATGAATGGCTCTACCAAGTGTGGTATATACATAAAATAGAATATTACTGAGCCATAAAAATGAATGAAGTTCTGATGCATGCTACAACATGGATGAACCTTCAAAATATCATGCTAAAAGTGAAATAAGCCTGAGAACAAAGGACAAGTATTGTATGATTCCACTTATATAAAATATTTAGAATGTTCAAGTTCATTGAGACAGAATATAGATTAGAATTTACCAGGGGATGGGGGAAGAGCAGATGGGAAGTTTTTGCATAATAGCTATAGAATTTCTGTTTGGGGTGATAAGAACTTTTTGGAAAAAAGATAGTGGTGATGGTTGCACAGCATTGTGAGTGTAATTAATGTCACTAAATTGTACGTTTAAAATGGCAAATTTTATGCTATATACATCTTACCACAAAAATATTTAAAAAAACAGAAACAAAGAGAGGAGAGCCTTCTCCCCATCTCTCCTTTTCTTCTTAAATATTATGATCAAGGACTCAAAACATAAACTTTTAATTTATTTTAGTATTTCTTTAAAGGATTTATTGTGTTTAGCATACCACATTGCCCCCAGTTCCATGTTGGAGTGGCTGGGTTTCCTCAGCATATATACTCCAGCACAGGACAAGATCTGGAAAATGTTTTCAGTGGCTGAAGATGTTTTATTTAGTAAGTGATACAAAACCACATTTTAGTTACTATTCTACCCATAAAAGTGTTATATTGCATGCATTAAACCTCAGTCTTTCTGTGTCTTAATTTCCTCCTTTGTAAATGAGATAGAAAGTTTTGGATAATAATAATCTCATTTTATTTTAAAATTCTATGATGTTACAGTTGTTTTAAATGACTGTCAGTTTTAAATATCCAATTCAAAAACAGTTGTTTTCAAATAGCCAGTTATAGGCGTTAGTGTTTAACTGAACTTGGACAAGGTAATCTCATTTTATTTTAAAATTCTATGATGTTACAGTTGTTTTAAATGACTGTTAGTTTTAAATATCCAATTCAAAAACAGTTGTTTTCAAATAGCCAGTTACAGGCATTAGTGTTTAACTGAACTTGGACAAGGTAAGTTAATACCGATTCCTTATTAGTAGAGAATGGCTCAATTGCAGTGTTTCAAAACCTCCAAATTATCATCCACATTTAAAAAAATATGCCATTTACATGGGAAAAGATAAACTACACTGATACATATACATATTTAAAGCAACTAATTTATAGTTTTATAAATCAGGACTATTTCAATAATCAAATCCAAACTATTTCATCAGTGATGGAAAATGCAACATTTAAACAATTAACAGAAAATTATATTCATGAATTTTGGGGTTGATATTTTTTCTAGAGGAAATAAATACAAAGTTCTGGGATCTTTTGGACATTAAAGGTATAGACTTTACCAGAAGAACAAGGAAAAATAAAACAAAAGGAAAAAATAGGACATTTTATTGCAGAATCTATGGGGAAAGATTTTTGAGGATATATCCATTTGATGTGCTTCAAATAATTTTTTTAAGTAAGCAGGGTATAAATAAGAGATACATTTTAAAATTCCAATTTCACAGTACCCTACATTTTGTTTGGTCCCATATGTCTCTTTTGAGAAACTCTCTCCTTTGAATAAAGGAGTTCGTGCATGGAAACTGGAAAGCATTCCTTGGATTATTCACAGAGCAGATGCCACTACTGTGAAAACTAATCATTCATTTCATTGTCATCTTTTACTTGAACACTTTTGATAAGCCTTTATTGTTTCATGGGTATGCATATTTTAGTTATTTTCATTGTTTGTTATAGTAGTATTATGAAAGTTTCTAAATCAGTAAATTTCATTCACGTTAAAGAATATGTTAATTTATTTAATTTTACCAAAGTGTATGTAATAGTGTATGTCCGCTGAAAACTGGCACTATGTAATTTCTAAGAAACAGTTTTAACATGACATTTGAATAATTACTTCATTATGAAGTCATTAAGAGTCACCACTGACAGTCACCCAAAACATTTATTGGACACCTGTTGTGTACAAAACATACAGATGTTTCAGTCTATGAGTGAGAATATGAATAAACCTTTCATCTTATTTTTTAAATGACATTAATATTAAATATTTTTAAATGTTATAATAACATCTTATCTAAAATTCATTCTACTTAGAAGTCAATAGAATCTCCAGAAATATTCCTGTGGATATCTTTTATTTTTGGCAATTAGTAAAGTTCTTATTTATAGAATATGAAAATGAAATTTGAATGATACGTTAGAATTATTATATAAATCTAGAGATTTACATAACTACAAAGAGAAAAGATAATGATTAGGGGACACCAGATAACACTTTACCCTACAATAATTTCCAAACCCATGTAGGAGATAAAGTGCTGTTGCTTTTCAAATGGCAAGTAAACAATGACTAGTCATACTTTTTGGGGGGATAAATTTATAAAAGAAAACAAATTAATGTCATATAAAAATAGCCCAGGAGAAATACATTCAATATCTGAATTACTAGAGAGAGATTAATCTGGAAATCCCTGTTTGCTAAGTATGTATGAACTGAGTACTTTTGCTCAGCATAGCTTTGAGGACTATAGAGAAACAAAACAACAACAACAATAATACTAGTGGTAATAAACATCCTGTATGCTGGAAGGAATTTACAGTCAGTCAGTCGTCTTCGCAAAACTAATTCACGTGAAGCAAAAAATAATACGAAGGTAGTTGTATGATATTAATGAATTTTGTGGAGGTGAAGAGAATTAGGGTAGGTGACGTCTTTCCAATAAATTACAGAAGACTAGCCAGGCACCATGTTAATTCTCTAGATTACAACTATTCGTCCATTAAAAATGAGGTTTTTTCTAAAATAGCTGAGCAAGGTTTGTTGGTGTTTTTCCCCTCTCCTCTAATGCAAACTCTAGTTAACATCGGATATCTAATTAGCTAATTTTGAAACTAATTCGCTCTCTCTCTCTCTGTTAACACGAGTTCTTACTTTGGTAGGAACTCAATTTTAAGTGCTTTAAATATTAACTCAATCCCCCCAATAATCCTTCATGTAAATTTTACTGGAGCTGTTATGTATGTAGAATGCCAACGATTTTTAGTTTCATGACTTCAATGTCAGCAAAAATATTTTATTAATGCTACTGCATTTGTATATTGATCTTATGTATTTATATATTTATGCACTTTATTCTCATGCTTCACAGTTGAATTAAATAGGTAAGAGTGGAGAACAGAACATTTTCAGGGTGTAAAAGAACCAACCATAATACATAGAGGCTGATTTGTGTTTCTGCCTTTATTGATGAGCATGAAAATCATTGACAAATGTATTGATAATGCATTTTCACATATTCAGAACCTCTGATCAGAACTGCTTTGGAATATATTTTCAAAGGTGTTCTAAAGCATTCTAAATTTTCTAGAGCTTTGGGAGCACATAAATTACTTCCTCAAAAGTGTAGAAAAGTAATCAGATACTTTTGTATTATTTTGAGACAATTTCTTGAGTTATAAATCCACCAAAATATCCAAAACAGAAGCTGTTTCCATTAGAAAGTAGGACTATGGGTAGGGAGGACTCAGGGAGGAAACTTTTGCTTTTATGGTATTTATTATTTCATATGAATGTGTTATTTTACTAAAATTTAAATAAATACTGTGAATCAGTAAAAAACATAGCCAAAAAATACTATTAAATTGTCAGTACACTATGTTTATATCTTATGTTTCATACATTTACATAAAATGTTATTATTTAGTGACTTGCTAATTTAAAAGTAAAAGCATACTGGCTCACATTCCATGTTTTTTTCCTGTATCAATTAACATAGTGGTACACTCAAAGTATCTTTTCAGTAGAAATGACAACGCAATATGGATAATAATTTCAAGTATTATGAAAGCATAGCAATAGTCTTACTACAATAACAAAATATTGTACAGTATATAGCAAAGTATGTAAAGAACATGGACACAGAGCAATCTTTAAATGAAAGGATGTAATAGGCAAAAAAAAAAAATGTGTCAGATATATAAGAAGAATCCATGCAAACATTTGTTTTTAAGCAGGAAGGATAATCATTTCTCATTTTGTGATACTACTGGTCTAGTGTCTTCAAATTCCTCTCTCCTGCTTATGTTTGTAAACACAGGATTTTTTGAAATAATACATGTTAATAACATATTCTAGTAACATAAATTTTCTGTAATCTGTAAGTTAAAAAAGCAAACATTATCTCCTTATACTGAATGCAGTACCGAGGCCTTATCTATACATGAACACATGGCAAATATAGTCTGTTTCTATGGATGGATTTTTGTTTATCAGTTTGTTTAGCTTTCAGTAGGTTTATACCTTTACGGAGTACCACCTCCAATGCTGACAAATAAATATCAAACTACCTACCATTGGACCTCAAAGTTATTGCTCAACCAGAATCCCTTCAAATAAAGCTGTTTCTTGTTTCTTGAGAATCACAGTTTCCTAGAAGATAGTATGGATTCTTCTATCTTCCTCTGATTTTCAAGGACAAAGATTTGCCTAGCAAATAAATTGTGAACATTGATGCTCCAGAAATGCAAGCCTTAAGTAGGTAAGACACAAACTGAGAAACAAATGCAAAAGTGCGTAGGAAGAAGGGCTGATGGGGAAAAAAAAGTCAAGACAGAGAAAATTTAGGTAATGGGTGCCCTGAATGGCAGAAGTTACCAATGGCTGAAATGACAATCTAACCTTTGACGGAGTGCAATGAATAGGCAAATTTTGAACCATTCCATAATCCTGACTAGAACTGGTTGATTTTTAACTTTTACAAAGTATTTTATTTCCTCCAAACATTTCTCAGGGACTATTTGAATCACTTGTACCAGTTTAGAATTTTGTCAACAGTAAATCACTGAGAGGACTTTGAGTGGTCACATATCAATGCAAGTCTATTCAAACCGTTCTATAAGCCACGGGTATAGAGTTTACGATGAAATTGACAAAATACCATAATGCTGCATAAAGTAAACGGCAAGCCTGTTTAATAGCTTGTGAACTGGCCAATTTTCTGAGGCTACAAAGGGGTTCAAGCGGGCATAAATCAGAAGTTGAACCTAATTCCTTAGTAGCTGCCTAGAAATAAGTTGTGCTTTCCCTGACCATTTTCTTTTTCTCTGAAAGATAAATCATATTTTTATATTAAAATACTTCAATACAGCAAGACAATGAATCTGTCCTTCATTGGACTGCCCTGTTTATGATCCCCTCTTCAAATGTTTGAGAACTTACCCAAACAGAGCTTTATCTCTATAATTATAACTAACTATGTTATTTCTATAGTTATAGTTTTTCTCTCTAACTATAAATAACTAACCCTAACTACAGAACAGGCAAGACCCAGGTCTTCACTTTCCCAGTGGCCTTGCAGCTACAGAGTGGATGCATCATCTAAGCTATAGAAATCAGGTGTACCCACGCAGAGTTTGGATCTTAAGCTGTTGATGCAATAACAAAGAGGATGCCTAGAGCAATTCTCTAAGGAGACAGTGGTTACAGCAGTAATGGTAGTGCTATTGTATGGTCAGGCCACTCAAGATGGCTGTTCTCTTGCTCTCTGTCCATCCCCTGCTTGACCAGTGCCTGCTTCACCTACACCCCACTCACATAACTGACCTTCCTAAGTACTTGCCCCAGGCTTCAGCTAGTGATTGTTCTAGCTTTAGATCAGAACTCTCCACTATGCTTATCAAAGGGGGATGACCCTCTGCTGGTTTCCTTGGCAACCAATAAGCCAACTTGATGTCAATTCCCCTATAACTGGTAACCTCCCCCTGTCTATGGGAGCAAAGATGGCCACTCTATCCTGTCCTGGTGCCTGCAGCACACGATGGAGTATCACTCCAGGACCTTGCTTCAGACATGTAAGCTTCCCCATCCATTAAACCATTGAGGTCTCTGTCACTGACTCTGGGCTCTTTCTTCAGTCTTGAAGCTAGGCAAGTACAAGCTTTTCAGGCCTGCGGGGTGCAGCCCGACAGCGATCCACTGTTCATTGCATTTAGCAATGGTGACCTCACTAAATAAGTCTTCTGCAAGATTTTTCACTTGGTCCCAACTATGTAGCACAAGAGTATGCTTCTCTAGCTTTCTTGATGATTCTATATGCTACCCAATATCCTTTAATAGATTCCTTATCAGGTTTGGTCAGCTAGACCCTGTTTTTCTTACTTGCAGCAAAAAATCTGGGTGATAGAGGTACTGGTATAAGAAGTGGTTTGGAAGAGTCTCCATGGACAATAAGGAGAGTATGTGCTTGGTTTTCTAGATTAGTTGGAAAAAAACACTTTTTAAATCCATGCAGTATTAAAGGTGGAAGTTTGACAACAGAAGTACCACCTGTGCTCACCTAGAATGAAGAGTTTGTTGTAGAAATGGCATTTGGGATTATGTGCCTACATAGAACTGAATGAGGAACATAAAAAATTCAAAGACTGAGGGTGACTTGGTTACTACAAATAGAGATAGCTTGCTTAAAGAGCTCAAAATCCTATACTTTTTTTTTTTTTCCCTCAAAGCACAGAATGAGTACTGGTGAGTACTGGAGACTTTCAAGGACTGTGCTAAAGGGATCTTTTATCTCTTGCAGCTGTAGGGCTTCAAAACAAACTTTTATCCCAAGATTGAATTTAAATTCCTGCCAGATCTGTTAAAGTTAGAAAGAACACTGAGAAGAGGTGGGAACCTGGGAACTGGAAGGTAGATGTGGGGGACGACTGGGATGAACTCAGAATAATCCAAAGCATTGATGCTTACTTTCTTTGTCCCCACGAAATAGCCCCTTCTGTCCTGCCTGATGGACTAACCCTGTCCTGCTTTCAGTCACTGTAATGATCTTAATCGAAGGAATGACCTTTGTTAGGAAGCCAATGTTCATCATGTCCCACTTTCATCACCCATCATGTCCCAGGGGAGTTTATTGAAACTATTCCAATTTTCCAATGGTTATCAAGAACTTGCTGATTTTTATTGGAGAAAGGACATTAAATGCATTGGTAAAAAGAATACCTGCCAGCATCTCTGACGAACATTGTATTCTGTAGGATGGGAACACCAGTTACTGTGAAAATCTGTGTGAAATCAGATGGGATCTCTGGTTTTAATTAGGATAGAATTACCCCTCTGTGACTGAAGCCAGCTATTAACAATCAGAGGCACAGTGGACACGGGTACTGTAATAGGTCCCGTGTATTACTCAGAAAAGGTCTAACCTGTAGGAGTTTTAGAGTTTGCTAATCAGGTCATGGTCCCTCGGGATTTAAATGTGGAACCAGTGCGGTGAGGTCCTATTTAATTTGTATAATAGAAAAAAAAGTTAAGTCTGCAACAAAGGCCTGACTTGAGTTTTCATGAGCGAGAAGAATGCTGTCCCTGGTCCTGAATAATTTCAAGGACTCAGAACTCCTGCACCACAGTTTAAGTAGAGCAAATAATTCCTTTGCATTGTGAATTAATTCCTTGGGCTCCTAAATGCCACAATATTCCATGAATTGGAGAGTGGCCTTATAGAAATAAGATAGCAAATTGGGTTTTCCTTGAATCCTCAAATCAGGTCCAGTGGGACCCTAACCCATGCCGTGTTTATTTTCCCAGTCTCTGAATAAAGAATTAGAATAGAGCATCTGCTCCCTAGCCTATTAAGTAAAATCTATAAAGGAAAGATAAAATGAAGCTTCCCTCTCCTATGAAAAGACTAAATTCAAAGTGTTGTTGCTTGTTTTCTATGCTTGACACCGTTGCAGGAATTAGAGATCGGCTCAACACTGAAAATTTTGAGAATAATCATCATATTCCATCTCTAATTAACTCACATGTTGGTGATAGCTCAATCATAGAGTAACTCTAATTAAAACTGCCATTCCAGATGTGGTAGCTTACTGGTGGCAGGACTCCTCACACTAGGGATAAAGTTTCTTCTCTGGTACAAACTCTTTTCTCTATCACTGTAAACAGGGAATACTAGAAGCAATTTTCTTTCCTATGCCAGCTGCCAGAGTGAAACATTCCTATTGTATTCAAGGATCAAATCATTTCGCAGCCTATGTGTGACAACTTACTTCACAGGAACGCACACCGTCTCATCCTGTCACGGGACATATATTGTTAATGACATCATACTGAAAAGATGTGAAACACACAAGTGGCGGGTATCCTGGCTGCTGGCCCATATTTTAGCTGTGTGCAAGGTCTGCAAATACATTTTGTGAAAACTCAAGCATCTGATGCCTGAGTGAACTTTCTGAGAGTCCAGTGGATATCTTGTCCAAAGCAAAGAACAAGTAACTATTCCTCCAGCTCCCTTTAATAACAAAGATGTACAGATCTTGGAAGTAGCGGCAGAGGAATCACCTGGTAGCATTACTTACAACAATGACTTCAGTGATCTGTCTCGGGATGTCAGAGATGCCAGCTGCAGATTCTGTTGCTCCTTATATCCTCAAGCAATCACTCTTGCTATGTGATTTAGGAATCGTTCCTGGCACAGCCTCAGGGCCAGGCTCTCCATTTCCCCTGCTGATTCTGTGAGTAATCCAATCCGATGTCTGAACATAAATTCTTTTTCTGCTGCAGTCAGATTCTATTCTCACAAGAATGCTGACTGATACAGCTAATGGGGGCCTCAAATGTAATTAGAATCTGGAGTTCAACAAGAGTATAACAAATATTTATTGAGTGTCTAATGTGTGCCAATCACTATACTAGTTAAGTGCTAAAACTACATTAATAATCATTTTTGTAGCTATGATAATAGTACTTTCTTCATAGGTTTAGCAGATTAAATTAGGTAATTATGAAAATGTAACAGAATACCTTTTACACAATTAGTGATAAATAAATGCTAGCTATTATTTTTCTTTTTATAATTTATTCTGTGATTCTATGTGTGTTGGGCTGAGCACTTTAAGCGAATTATCTCATTTAATCCTTCCAGCAGTCCTAGGAGATGGGCACTATTATTTCGGCATTTCACCGAGGAGGACTTGTGCCTTAGCAAGGTTCAGCCAATTGTTCAAAGTGACACAGTTATTAATTAGAGCCCAGAACAAAAGAAGTCTGAAAAAAGTATGGCTCCTGCCTTAATAAACATAAACTCTTTTGGGAGTTGACAGAAAAATAAAATTATTATTCCCTATATTTAAAGACTGCTTTTCTTTGGTAGACTTTTCACAAATATTATCACATCCAATCTCATAATAACCCTGCAATAGGATCGGCAGGTTTTATTGAGATTTGATGTGAAACAATTTTGAATTAAGAGATCATTACACAGAGTCAACTGTGAGAGAAAAATGAGAAAAACAACGGACTCAAAGAAATATAAAAGGAGAGACCAGTTTATATTTTTTCTGAGGGGCAGGACAATGTTTTATTTTTCTTTGTATTCTCCCTTTACAAAAGCCTAAGACAGCACATTACAGATAGTATGAATTAAGAATGTTTCTTAAGTGGCTTAACCAATTGACCAGATCCAGAAAGAAACAGTTGCAGCTAACTATAAACATGTATAGAATAACTCATTTGGAAAAGCAGAGTTTGAGTTTAGTCATATAAAATATGAAGCCATGAGTGACTCATGTGGGAAAATAAAGTTGAAATAAGATGTGTAGTACAGTTCTAAGCCTTAATATTACTATGGAAAAAGGATTTCAGGTTGAAGGAAACATTATGAGATAAAGGCATAGATAAATGTCTTAGTTTTATGGATAAGAAACTGACAAATGGGGTTCAGATGGTAAAGTTACAGTGTATGTGAATTTCAGAGTATTGATAAATAATCAAAATATCCTGCAATGACATGTAATCATTAGTTATAAACAAAACTGTAAGTACATACTCTTGATTGCATAAGGATTTTTCCATCTGGTATATTTTAAGTATCAAGCACTCTTCTAGGCACTTAATTCTCTTAATTCTACATAGTAGTTATTGCTGTTAGGCCCACTGTATTAAAACCATACCTATGACCTAGAGATGCTGAGTAAATTTTGTCAGGTGGGAAGCCTTGTAAGTAATGCCTAGAGAAAAACTGCTGAACACAGAAGCAATATCTGCCATGAGATCAAATCCATCTGAAACCTTATACCCACCATCAGAGAATCCAGAGCCAGGGTGATGCTGGTGAGAATAGAATTTACTTCATACTCTCTAAATAGGAAGTAATACTTAAAGGATATATACTTTCTCTTGAAACAGAAAAAGTATGCCAGTCACCACCCCCTGCCCCTTATACACAAATTGTCAATTTTTGCAGCAGTTTTTATTTTTCATCAATAATGAAAAATGGAGGCCAAAGAAGTTTAGTGATATCCGTATGAACACAGGTCTACAGAAAAGTTGAATTAATACTTAAACTAAGACCTTTAGCCCATAATCTGTCTTTTATACTACGTGACCATCTTAGATGTCATAAACATACATGAAAATATATAAGCAGTATTAAAATAATACTAATTCACATGTTATTTAACTATTAGAAACTATTTCCGAACAGGACAATTTTTAAAACTATGTAAATAAAATCACGATTTTTATAATGTTCAAATTGGCAAATTTATAATTAAATACAAGCATTAAGGTTTTTATCTTAAGTTATTCTTATATAGTTTATTCCAGGTATAGTTCCAAGTATAGTTAGGACTCTCAATACACTATAGAAAAATTATCTTAGTCACTTCTCGCTTGATGGAATCTTAATAAATTATCTTAGAACTTTGGAAAACCGAACTTTAACAAAGAGTAGACACACCTTTCTAATAGTGAAACCTCTGAGAAAAAATTACGCCAGATCCTGCACAGAAAGGACAGGGAGAGTGTATCAAGAGAAAAAAGGCCTCTCCACAAGCCACAGGGCGTGTCTCTACACACAGCTAGGCAGGATGGGAAACCAGGCAGTTATTGGCTCCATGATATTCAACTGAAATCTGTTTTTTTTCCTTCCTTTTTCACAAGTCCTACATACAATTGAAGTA
The DNA here is from genome assembly GCF_000442215.2 of Lipotes vexillifer. NCBI lineage: Eukaryota > Metazoa > Chordata > Mammalia > Artiodactyla > Lipotidae > Lipotes > Lipotes vexillifer. The sequence goes on from NW_006788130.1 coordinate 1,485,451, forward strand.
TATACTAGAAGAAAAAAATATGATAAAATATTCATTAAAACAGCATCAGTACCTGTGGTAGCAAATAAATGCCTAACCTATATAAACCTATATATGTGTGTATATAGATAAATATCCTAATTCCATCCTCAAATATTTACATATTAGCTTTAATGTAGAATTAAGAGATGTTATAATCTCTATTTTTATCATGCCATGATTGAAACTGATTCCTCATATTTCTTGTTGAAAGCCTTTTTCTCTGAATTCAATTAACCAAATACACTGTGTGTTGTGTTCCTCCAATAGATTTTTCATATTACTCAAATTTGTCAGGAACTTGGCTTTTTGAATAAAGACAATATGTGATGCTTCCAATTGTTCATGCTTAGTCTATTTATTCCAAATGGAAACATCTCAGACTGTGGCGTTTACACTTTACCCACTGCTGGCAGTCGTGCTCAGTTGTTTATCATGAACTTGGCACCATCATCACCAATCCAAGGCTGAGAACTCTTTCC
>NW_006788130.1:1486034-1499013 GCF_000442215.2 Lipotes vexillifer
AAAGCCCCATACTTGGACAGTTCTCTGTTAGAGTCTGTCAATGAGAGAAACTTGTGAGGTGTGGAAGGTGGACATGAAATGGAAGCCATTATTCTCAGAAGTTTATGATGATGAACATGAGACAGTCACATACAGTTCTTTCCAAAACTCAGTGACATGGTGGCTTCTACAGCTAGACCAGGTTCCACAGAAGTGGCAACTTGCCCAGAAGTAGCAACTTCCAAATACCTCTCCCTGGGCTCCCACTTCACAGTGGCCAAATGCTCGCAGCCTCTTGGACCTGTCCACAGACTCTGCCTTTTCCATCCATTCCATGGCTTTAAGATAAAGTGGATTATAGATGTTTCTTTAATTCCCTGTCTACCCCTTTCATCCCTTCACTTTCCAAGTTCCTCCCTCACGTAAAACACTATTTCCCATTTCAAGCCCCTTTATTCCCATAATACTTTTTGTGGCTTTATTTTCCTAAGCTCAGAGGAAGAAAGCAGGTGAGGCAGCTGTGGCTGATTTCCTACTACATCCATTGTCCTCTTACAGAACATTGATTTTAGTGCTGACCGCGATGGGTCCAAATGTAAAACTCCTTGCAGCCTCTGGTGGATGTATGACAACGTCTGGCCAAAGTGACAAAGGCAACAATCTGCGTCTGTGTGTTTTTCGGGGCAAGGGGGAACCTCTGTGTGGATAAAGTTTTGCTTTTCAGATTTAGGTACTGCCCTCTTTTTTCTCAGCCTTTGCTGCATCCTTCTGAGTGAACTGCCGACCGGAAGCTGGAGCAGCCATATTGTAACCATGGGGGAAAAGCCAACGGCAAGGGAGACACTTTGGTCTTCATCTGCTTAAGCCCTTGAAGCAGACCTGGCCCTACTACCTCACTTCTGTAATATGCAGATTGTTTTAACTAAGGATGAAAAAGAAAGAGCAGGAAATGCAAATCTTTAAAGCAATAGTTCCTTGATGTCTTATCTTGAGAGCCCCTTACATTCTTAGAAATTATTGAAGACTCCAAAGAGCTTTTGTTTCTGTGGTGTATTTTATAGGTATTTACCATGTTAAATTAAATATCTAGGGAATTCCCTGGCAGTCCAGTGGTTAGGACTCCATGCTTTCACTGTCAAGGGCCTGGGTTCGATCCCTGGTCAGGGAACAAAGATCCCACAAGTTGTGGAATGTGACCCCCCCAAAAATGTACTTACTTTTTCTTGTAAAATAACAATAATTAACCCTTTACATATAAACAACGTATTTTAATAAAACTATATTTTCTAAAACAAAAAATAATAATTTGGGAGAGACTGGCATTGTTTTACATTTTTGCAAACCTCTTTAATGTCTAGCTTAAGAGAAAACACTTGATTCTTATACCTGCTTTGGCACTAGACTTACTGCCATATCACACACCCTGTGATTTCTAGACACCTCCACTGTACACTCAAGAGACAATGAAATTGGAAAAAAAGCAATGAAATCTCAAAATATTATAACAAGGGGCATGATCTCATGGACTTTCTAAAAGTATCTCAGGGACCACCAGGTTTCCCCTGAGGATACACTGAGAACCTCTGTTCTAAAGAAAAATATAAACTGCAGTATTCAGAGTTTATGTATTAGGTAGCAACTACATGTATCATGTAGTTAAGATATAAGATAGCTATATAGTTTTATAGATAATAAACATTAATACTATAATAGAAATAATAATAAACAGGATAAATTTCACTGTAAGAGGCAATATCACCTTTTATGTGCTTATCAACAGAAGATGGTTGAAGAAAAGGGAATCTGTGATATTTATTTCCCAAGAATTTAACATACAGTGTTTCATTTTTCAAATAATCTAAACATAATAAAGATAAAAATCATATGTTAGTTTAAAGTTAACAGCTGCTGTATGCTTTCAATAATCTTGCCCTTTTTCATCATAGATTATCTTGGAATTTCATGGGGCAGAGAAACCGAACGAAAACAGTTATCATTTGATTTTTTCCTGAAATGTGCTGCCAGATTTCAAAATCGAAGCATCATATTTATTTGGTCTGCTGCAGTGGTGAGCTGCTATGACCAGAGCTCTGAAAACCACCATTACTATTCTTAGTGGAGAACTCTGAGTGACAGTCATAAAAGATATAAATGATACCAAACGGCCTGAGAGCCTGATGCTTTTGTAGGCGCTTGGCATTATGTACAAGTGGTCTAATAATAAAATCATGGTAATATTACTTCTTTCTCACAACAATATTTTCAATAGTAATCTAAGCAATAAAAATAGCAGGTCTAACACCACTGGAATATTAAATTGAAAAAGCAAATTGCAAAGCTATTGAACTTGTTATCAGAGGGATTGATCTATAATAGAACCAATATTTCAAGCTCCCAAATAAATGTTCAATAAAATGATGCTTCACTATTGTGCAAGCACTATGGTAGTGATTTACCAAAGATATATGACTTCAAAATATTTTGCAGTCTTTCAAATGCTGGGGCAAAACACAAAGAACTAAAATGAAAGTACACTTATTTTTATGTTGCATTGGATTTTAGTTGTTCACAACACATTACTTAACTCATCCTAAAAAAACTAGACTCCCAATTTCAAGGAGTAATTCTTTGTATTGGAAATAATGGAAACCTTAGACCTTAGCCAGAAATGTTGTTGCTTCTCTGTATGAACAAATGCACTCAGTGTAATTGTTCAAGAAAGATTTAGGAACAATTCTTTATATATTACAAACAAACTACAGGTTTCTTTTCTCTACTGGATATTAAGGAAACATAAAAATGATTACTATAAATTTTTACCTTTACAGGTCACTAAACATATAAACAGGAACTTATCTCTGTATTTATTTATCATCAATATCTATCTATCATCTATCTATCTATCTATCTATCTATCTAATCCATCTATCTATCATCTATCTATCATCTCTTACATGTCTTGTAATTCTCAGGAAAGGCCACATTTTGCTGCTATAACAAACCGCTCCCAAATCCCAGATGTTTAAAACAACAACAATGTATTTCTTGCTAACATCACATGCACCATGGAGCAGTGGTGGGCTGTGCTGTGTCCCAGGCTCACAGAGGCTCTACCTGGAACTGCACAGCCTGGAACATAAAGCCTTCCTGATCTTCACAGTAAGGAGAGAGAAAGTGACGTGTGTTTTTGTTTTTCTTTTTTACTGCCTTAGCCCATAAATGACACCTTTTACTTGCACTTATTCTTTATTTGTCAGAATTTGTCATATGGCACTATGTAACTGCAAGAGGACTAGAAAAAAAAGGGAGTAAGTAGAATATCTGGTAAGTACTCCTCTCTCTGCAATCTGCCCTCCTAATCATCAAACATCCTTCTCTGTTCTTCCCACGTGTAGAACATACTCTACTCTCCCCCAGGGAAGATAACACAAATATTCCATCACTGTGTCAAGTGCAAAGCCCAGGTTATCTGAGGGGTGTGGACTAGTTTGTAAATCAAGTTCAGATATGGCTCCCATTTGTCTACAGGACAACAAATTAAAGTTATTTGCCTCCCATACCTAATATAAATGGGGGGAAAAATAACTACACTAAACACTACTATTTGTAAAAGATGTGAACAGGAGACACAAAGAGGTTGTTGTGAGCAGCCATCCTGGAACCCACCAAGGCAGATACTGTAAGGGCTCTTTACCATAGGGGAGGAGCGGGTTTCTTGACTGGGCCTGGCTTTACTGTCTGGGAGCTTCCTCCTTTCACAAGTCCCCTTTACCAGTAACTGCATCCACAGTTCTTTTCCAGAGATAGTTCTTAGATCTGCTACATTTCATTACATTTTTGCCTTTCTCTCTCTCTTAGATCTAAAGGGGACTGACGACCTGGAAGCTGTAAAGATTCTAAAGGGAGGCCACATCCTTATTCTGATCTTTTACTGAACATGCATCCCTTAGGCTTTCTCTTTCTTAACTTCTTAGTGCTTGGAGTCAAGAAGTAGTTAGTTCTTTTAAGTCTGAATGCCTGAAATGTTTGGACTTTTCCCCTTCCATGTCCCAAAGACAGCTTGTCCCTTTCATGTCCCAAAGAGAGCTCATTTGCTTCTTTATCATACAGCCAAACACAGCTATTAGCTATCAACACATACCATGAAGGCTTTGCTCTTTAATCTCTTTCACTAGAGCTATAATTGAATGAGGCAAGTGGCTTCCCTTGCAAGTAACTGCAGACAACAACATTACCAAAGCATAACATGGGTAGACATCATTTCTTGCTGCCTATTGATTGGTCAGTTGGCCAATATCTGCTTTGTTTTTGTTTGTTTCTCATGGAAGTATCTCATTACTAACATGCAACTACCATGGTAGTCAGGGAAGACAAGGTTATACAGTGACAACAAATCCAGAGATAACATAATCTGTGTGTCTTTGGCATTATTTTGGGACTCAATGTGAAACTATTTTTTTGAAAAAAATTCCTATACCTCTTTAACGCATAATGCTTATGCAAAACTTAAAAGTTACTTACCTAATAATTGCAAAATCAGAAAAATAATGTTTTGCTAATAAATTCCATATGCCTGTGTTTACAATATTAAAATCCAAGAAGCTCTAAAATCCAAAGAAGAATTTATAATTAATTTGACAACCAAGCCCGATCTTATCTACTTTCTCTTGGAAACAAATCTTTCCTGAAGCGATATGAGGCTACTACATACTCCCAGACAATTTGGAGTATTGTGTAATATGTAGTATTTGTATCAAGTTATCATTCTAAAAGGTGAAATATTATAAATTCTGTAGCACATATTCCCCAAATATGTTTTGCATATGGTACTATGGACCTGTAATTCCTAAATCATGTAGAATAATGGGGTATCATGTGTGACTGTTTGTACATAGTACTTTGACACACATTATGTCTCCCCATTTTTAGTATATTTAAATTTGTGACCTTTCCCCCATTCAGTATGTATTTTCTTTCTGATATGTATGTTGTTATTATTGTTAGTGTTATAACCCTCTGGGTTATAAAGATATTTATTCAGCGTAATTGCCTTTTGTATAAGTTAATACCCCACTTTGCAAGTACTCATTTTTGTCAATCAAAAATCCAATACTTTGTGATAATTTATGGCATGTAGGAAAGAGTAGAGAAAATATCTAAGGAACTAGGTAAAAATATTGATGCCCCAAATCTGAACACTGGTTCTGTATCTTCCTTGCTTACTGATGAAGATTAATCACATCTCAGAACATCCATGATTGCTTTGCCAGCACTGTGACAGAGATTGAATTTCATCTTTCTCACAGCTCCCACCCATTACTTACATAAGTATCTATAAATGTATTGGCAACCGCTGTAGAGATGAAAGAAAACAGATTTTCTATAAAAGGAATATTAAACAAATTGGGTGAGTTAACCTATAAAACAATATCTGAGTAATAAAAAAGTCAAGAGAAATTTAAGCACTATAATGGAAGTAATATATTTAAATTCAGTAGGTTTTACTTTGTACAAAATTATGTGAGGTATTTCTATGAATAGAATGTGGTTACCAGCTTTGCGGGCATAACAGTACCTACTACATGGAGCAGACATCAGTAGAATAAGATCATACCTACCTTTCTCCTTTCTTTTATTACAATGTCAGCATAATATTTAAAATGTCTCAGCAAAGTCTTCCCTTCGCCACTTTAATAAGCAGATTTGACAGGTGCAGCACTAGCAGGGGGCTCATAATGTATTTAAGTTTGAAAATGAGGCAATTATATTTCAAAGTTCTGATTGGCTATATTTTAATTTCAGAACTATGAGAGGCACTGATTTAGCTGGTGGCTTTTTGAAGTAACCTTATACATTTGCACCTGTTCATTTTATTAAAACAGAAACACCTTGCCAGAGGTGAGAAGAGGATACTGGTTACAGAAACCATGACAGCCTGGCCCCTCTGCTCTTTCTATTGATTACATTTCTTGACAGTCACATGGGAAGTTAATTACTAGTAGGCAATTTAACACCCTCGCAAAATAATAAGGAAAACATAATTATATTGAGAACTCCCCGAGACTTTTTGTAATCTTAAATGTGATATTCCCAGGTCTCTGAATAGCTCTGGCAACCCAGATTTTGGCATTTCTTTTCGTCTACATTCTTCAACCCGGGTCCTGTCCTTGACAAAATGTGGTAATTATTAATACTATATTTCCTTTCAAATTACTGAAAAGAATACTAAATTTTCATCCATCTAATTAAAAATTCCCCAAGGAATTTTTCAGTGAAAGCAAGATAAAATTTACTTTGCATATAAAGTGAATCATCTTTCTAGAAAAATAGATCTGCTTGAAAAAGACTCAGGATACCTTATCTAATATTAGTTTGTAATCTCGTTAAATTAAATTTCTGCCTTCTCCATTACAGGATGGGAGCTCAATGAATAGATTCTAAATCCAGGCTATCTAGGCTTTGGTTCCCACACTGTCTTCCAGAAATCCTATGACCTTGGGGAAGGTTATTTACCTTCTCTGTGATACATCTGTTCTATAAAGTGGAGTAACGGGTTTGCAATATTTATTGTCATTAATTTTATCCTGAACACTAGGTGCTCCCGTTCAGAGAGAGGCACCTTATGAAATACTTCACAACACATGATAACGTGTTCGCTCCTCTTGCCCCAGTCTTTACTTCGGGGCGACATGATGAAAGGTAATGCAGTTTTTTTCCCCACAAGTAGTCCAGTACCCTCATAGATCAGGGGCCAAGAAAAATGAACTGGTTCCACTTAGAAAGAGAAAGGAGACAGCTGTCCCCTTCCCTACCTAAAGGTCTCCTTGGAAACAAATGAGCTTGAATCTGAACTTCAGTTCTTTAGTATGTGAATGAAATAGCTTCAGGAACCAGCTAACCTCTTGTGTTTCAAATTTTACATAATTGTCTCACAGCCTAGAGTGTCTCCAAATTCTGGATCTTCACCCCTCCTTGAAAAGTACAGACCCAGGGAGACAGTCGCTGCTGTCTTCCTAGCCCTTTGGGGCTTAAGCAAGGAAATTAGCATGGGTTGTGACTACTTGGCTCTCTTGAAATGATAAAAGAAGTTTTATTATCCTTTGAAATCAGAGCAATCAGCTTCTGCATTAGGGAAACAGATCTAACCATTATGGTAGGTGAACATGTCTTTAGGAGTCTAAGAATTGTTGCAGGACAGGTAAGAAATCCAGCGACGGTATATATTCTCACAAGAAATAAGTAGCCACCTCAGAGGATTTGTGAGGTTTAAGTGAGTTAGTGATGAAATTACTTAATAAATCACTTATAATTAGCTACTCAAAAATAGCAAAAAAGAGTCTAGCTCTAACTGATTTTTCGATGACTTTAGAAGTCAATATATTACTTATATTATTTAAATATGAGAAAAACTTTAACACACTGTCATTTAATACTAAACCCCCTTTCTTTAAGTTTTTATTTTAAAATAATAAAAATCCATAGGGAGCTACAAATTTGTACAGAGAGACACCTTTTATTCAGTGTCTCCTACTGATTACATTTTACATCAAGATGGCACAGTATCAAAACCAGGACACTGATATGGAATAATGCAGGTGTAGAGTTCTATGCTATTTTCTCATAAAAGTAGCTATATTAATTACCACCACAATCAGGATACAGAACAATTCTCTTACTGCAAAGATATCCCTGCTTCTGCCCCTTTATAGTCAACTAATTTCTCTTCCTCTGACCATCCCTAACCCTGACAGACACTAACCAATTTTTTATTCAAATTTTGTCATTTTGAAAATGTTATGCAAATGGAATTAGAAGATATATGATCTATTGAATCTTTTTTTTCATTCAGCATAATGCCCTTGAGATCTAGCCAAGTTATCATGTGTACCAATATGATTGCTCATTCCCTGTTAATGGTGAGTAGAATTCCATGGTGTGAATGCACTGCAGTTTATTTAACCAGTCACCTAATGAGGGACATTATAGTTATTTACAGAGTTCGTCTAATACAAATGAATTGAACAATTTACATTTCACGAAATTATTGATGACATGTGAAGGCTTGACCCTGCCATTTTATTTTTTATTTTCTTTTTTGTTCCCTGTTTTTATTGTTTTTCTGTCTTACTGTGCATTGCTTGGACATTTCTTAGAATTTTATTTTGATTCAGCTATGGTAATTGGAAGTATCTCTTTGTATAGGCCGATTTTAAATACTTGCATTAGGTATTACATTTTACACATATAACTTATTACAGTGTATTAGCGTGGAGATCTCGCCAGTTTGAATGGAGCGTAGAATACCACCTCCCCTTTAAGTCCTTTCACTCTTCTTTTACAGTATAATTCTCTTATGTATTTTCTCTACATACATGGAGAACCACATCAGACAGTATTATAATTTTTTTGGCTATCAAACATACTTTAGAAAACTCAAGAGTAAAAGGAAAGTCTATTGTATTTACTTATATATACATATAAGTAAATATATATTTACATATATATATATATATATATATATAATTATTATTATTTTTTGCGGTACGCGGGACTCTCACTGCTGTGGCCTCTCCCGTTGCGGAGCACAGGCTCCGGACGCGCAGGCTCAGCGGCCATGGCTCACGGGCCCAGCCGCTCCGCGGCACGTGGGATCTTCCCGGACCGGGGCACGAACCCGTGTCCCCCGCATCGGCAGGCGGACTCTCAACCGCTGCGCCACCAGGGAAGCCTCTATTTACTTATATTTTTAATGTTATTCTGTTGCTCTTTCTTTTTCCTAGATGTTCCAATTACTTCTTTTATTATTTCCTTTTTGTTTAGATAAATTTCCTTAGCTATCATTTTGGGTAGCTATGTTGGTGACAAATTATCTTAATTTTCCTTCATCTGAGAATGTCTTGAAATTCCTTAGTTTCTGAAGGATATTTTTCCTGGATATTGAATCCTGGTTAACATTTCTTTTCTATCAACACTTGAAAAATGTGTCACTTCCTCTGTTCTTCATGGTTTTCAATAGAAGTCATTCAATTTATTCCCCCTTAGGTAAGGTGTTATTTCTCTCCTACTGTTTTCAAGATATTTTATTTGCCTTTAGTTTTCAGAAGTTGACTCTGATGTCCTCGGTGTGGATTTCTTTATGTCCATTCTGTTTGGGGATTTTTTCAACTTCTTGATCTTGTAGCTTTATATCTTTGACAAACTAGGGAAATTTTCAGCTATAACGTCTTTGAATAATTTTCACCCTCTCCTCTCTTTCCTGGCAGGACCCCAGTGACATGAAAGTTAGATCTTTTTTTAGAGTACCACAGTTCCCTATAGCTCTGTTTATTTTTTTTAATTTAATTTTTTTAGTCTGTTTTGTCTATCTTGTTTAGATTAAGTAATTTATATTGTTTTATCTTGCAGTTCATTGGCTCTTTTCTCTGTCTTCTACATTCAGTTATTGAACCTATCTATTGTTTTGTTTCAGTTATAATGGTTTTCATTTCTAAAATTCCCAGGCGGTCTTCTCTTAATAACTTTTATTTCTTTTCAGAGTGTACAACAACAACAACAACAGAAAAAAAAATTATCCTTGCCATAAAAGAGGTCTGGTCTCTGCTCTCAGCTCCTGTGAGGTAATCTCTGTCATGCCTGTTAGGAGTGTCTTTCTTGCTTGGGGGCACTTGGGTTGTGTCACATAGTCTACCAGTTATTTAGGGAGGGGGCTGACACACCAGAAAGATCAACAAGGTAATGTACTGTGGGGCTTTGGGTCACACAGTATCAGTTGACCTGGAGACTGAGATTAACTACACAGGCAATCAATTAATCAACTGTGTCTATGTGATGCAGCCCCAAGTAAAAACTCTGAACACAGGCTCAGATGAGCTTCCCTGGCTGGCAATATACCATACATATTATCAAAAACCAACATCCTGACTCTGCTGAAGAGAGCAAAAGAAGATGCAAGTCTGGTAATTCCTTGGACTCTGTCCTATGCACTTATTTCCTGGTTGACTAAAATGTATCTTGAAGAGTATAGTAGCTTTTAGTGAATCTGTGAGTCCTTCTTTATCAAAAGTGAGGGTGATTTGGGGAAACTTTCAGACTTGTAATTGGTGTCAAAAATTAAGGCAGTCTTGTGAGAAATGTGTTGCCTCTACCTCAGCAGTTGGCTTAAGTTCATGCTGAGACTTTATATTTTTTTCATTTGTTTGAAGCATGTTCATATCTGCTCATTGAAGAATTTTGTGATGCCTCTTTTAAAAGCCTTGTCAGATAAATCTGTATCATCCTGCTCTTGGTATTTATTAATGGTCTTTTCTCATTCAAGTTAAGATTTTCTGGTACTTCCTATAAGTAGTTTCAATTGAACACGAGCCTTTTGGGTATTATGTTAGGGACCACCAGCTCTTATTTAAATGTGTTTTAGGTCACTTCTGACACTGCTCAAGCAGGGAAAAAGGGCGTCACTTTATTAATGCCAGGTCAAGATGAAAGTCCAAGTTTCAATCTTGTCATACATTGAACCCCCTGGAAATAAGGGCTTTCCATTACTGTTAGAAGAGGGGTGCATCTCGTGTTTCCCATGATGCCTCTGCTGATAAAGTCTTAATATGAGGGAATGGGGGCCTCATTACTGCTCTACACTTAATCTCCCCTGACACTGCAGGGCTTTGGTCTTCTTGCTCCTTTGATGATAAAGTCCTGACTCTTCCCTAGGCATCCTCTGACACCATGGGGGTGAGGGTAAACACTATCACTCAGCAGGACTGCAAGTCCAGGCTCCCCACTTGGTCTTTTATGACACCAGCTCATGAGGGGGCATTGGTAACTTCATCACAGAAATCTAGGTTCACAACTTGGCCTTTGCTGGCAGGGATAGGTTAGGGCTGCAGGTTTTTCTGGGGCATTTGGCAGGAGTAGGGTATTTATTGTCTAAAAGTTTTCTATCTTTCCAGATTGCCCCTTTTCTGGTCCTTTTCCCTAAAGAGAACATCCTTTCCTGGGGGTTTCTTTTTTCCCCACCCATTGATGTTTTCATGTTTCTGGAGATTACATCATCAAGGTTTTTGACATATAAGGTCATAGAAAAGGAAAAAGAAAAGGAAAATAGAAAACAACAACAAAAATAACAAAAATATAGGACTTATGGCTGTGTTTTGCTCATGCCCTGTGTTCCCCAGCCTGTCTGCCATCTTTTACACATCTTTTACAGGCTCATGTTTGTTTCATATATAATGTCCAGCGTTTTAGCTGAATTCTGAGTTTTAGCAGGAGGAAGAGAGAAAAGTATAGCTAAACCCTTTTATATTTTTCTTTATTAATTGTCTCACAACCACACTTACAGAAAAAAAAAACCTGAATCTCTGAGATATTACTTTATTTGAAAATTACACAGTGGTAGAAAATTGACTGAGATGGTGCAGCAATTTATCTACTTGATTCTATGGGGTTTTAATTGAAGAGATTACAAAAGTACAAAATGAATATAAACAGTGTACATATCACTGTCTCCTACACTTGTCTTACTATTTTGAATTTATATTATGCCATCTATTAGATTATAATACTCAAATCCAAAGATTTGGACTCAAAAATGTAGCTGTAAAAAACATTCAAGGAATGGGGTTAATTAGGACTACCCAATGAGTATAACAGAAATATTTAGTCTATAAGTGAAAGAAATATTCTTTTAAAACATATTTAAAAGTAAAATTATTTCAAATACATTTGTGGAATACCTATTCTTTTCACAAACCCAGGCCAAAAAAATGTGTGTATAAAGTACTATAATGAAGGCCACATCTTCCTCAATAGTAGATGGTGAAATCTCTGGGGCTGTGGACCAAAAGTTCAGTAACCATAAATGGCTCTCTTTGGTACTGCCACAGCATTCATTCACTCTGTTATCTTTACAAGCACTATCCTGAGCGCCTTTCAAAAACACGAACTATGTTTATTTCATATTTTAATCTTTAGGGCCTCACATTTCCATAAATAAAATACATAATTACAACTTGTTTACTTTATAAAAAAATGCCTGGGGAGAATTTCACATTATATTAGCAGTGTAATTTCTCTAAATTCAGAAATGGTGCTTGGTGAAGTGGTATGGTAATAGAAAATGATATGTTTTAAAAAATGTCAAATTCCACTAATTTACACTTAAATGTGTCTAGGGAACTAGAATTCTGTATTTTTGAAGGACTCCTCAGATTAGTGTAGGGTCTGATCCGTTTTGGCTCTTAGGTTAGTTTCTTCATTTTACAGATAATCCATTAGTGTTAAATTGTGTACTCAACAACTCAGACAGTTGATAAAAGCACAGATGGTGTTAAGACTCAGATTCCAGTGTTCTTCAACCATAGGCTTTTCAAACTCCTGGGTGAAGCCCTGATAGGAAAAATATCTGCCCCTCCCCCAACCCAAATGATTACATATTTCTTCTATTGGAGAGCATACAAATACTTGTCTTTCAAAATTCAGAATACCATTTTAATCATGAAAGAAAGTGAAGTATACAGAGAATTAGGAAACATGGGGAAAAACAGAGTGGTTTTTCACTAATAAAATAATTCTTACATTGAGCTCACTGGGATTTAAAAAATCACTCTACGCAATCAACTTTGTGTTCAATATGATATGATTTCTGTATTTATAAAAGAACTTGGTCACCATCTACTTACAGTAAAATATATTATGCTCTCCACAAAGCTGTTCCTTTCACTAAAAAGAAACAGGATGGAAATCTTCAAGTATTATCTTTAGTGGAAAATAATTTTTAAATGCAAATAGGAAAAATGTTAGGCATTATGAGCTAGTGATCTGTTAGGCATTATGAACTAGTGATGGTGGAGATATTTTTAAGTTCTACTGGATTGGAAATCAGAGCTAAAAATATTTAACTGCATATATAACATAGGCATGCTAATTTCTAGGATGCAACCTCCCTGAACTTACCAATCGTCAATCATTTAATTTCAAAAAGAAAACATATTTCCCTACAGCAGTGGTT
>NW_006788130.1:1499262-1505094 GCF_000442215.2 Lipotes vexillifer
TTCCCTACAGCAGTGGTTCTCTTCTCAAGCTTTGGTACACATTAGCATCGCGTGGGGTCTTTTAAAAGCCCAATCCAGGTTGCATCCTATATTGCTAGATATAAAGCAATGTATCTAGGGATGGAATGCAGGTATCCATATTTTTAGTAATCCCCATGACTTGTAAATGAAGCAAAGTCTGGGAACCAGTGTTTCTTTACATTGGTGTTAAATACACTATTTAAGAGTAAAAGAAACATTTTTTTAATTTTTCTTTTCTCTAATTTTTTGGCCACGCTATGCAGCATGTGGGATCTTAGTTCCCCAACCATGGGAACCCATGCCTCTGTGCTGGAAATGCAGGGTCTAAACCACTGGACCGCCAGGGAAGTTCCCAAAATAGATTTAAAGATATAAATATATGTAACATTTTAGTTAAATAAAATGTTCCAGTCAATGTTTATCAAATTTCAAGATTTTTTAAAAAATAAGTTTTTGTTGTTCAAATTGACTTAACTTTTCACTAATTAAGTTACAACCAATTGTTACAGAGCTGTGCTGAACCTGAGTTTTAGAAATGTGGTCTCTGAATGCTCTTATTAGCTGACCTACATTCAAAACTTCACAGGAAATATTTATAAAGCATGGTTTTAGATAAAGAAATATTTTTTCTTTATGCTTAAAAAAGGCTTCAGCATATTAGAAGACACTTTAAAGTAAATTTTAAATGGAAATAATCCTTACGCTACTGAGCTCCATGTTTGATTTCAAATAATAGTTTAAGAACAAATCAATCTTGCTCTTTAAAAAAAAATCTATATAGTGTTGATTAGTGTATTGACTCATAAAAGAACATTAAAAATGCTGTTACTTAAAGGAGAAACCTTAAAGTGATATTCCTAAACAAGATTTAGTTCAAAAGTGAACAGTTATTTCATTTGGTATGTGTTCTTTGCATCAGCATCTACCAAAGGGTTCCATTTGGTATCAGTCTGCAGGACGGTTTCCCTTGTCAGGAAGGGATGTTAAAGCCTGCTCTAGAAGATTCCAATTAGCATTAGCATAATCTTCCAAAAGGAAGGAAAGACTTTCAATAGGGAGAACTATCAAGTTTGCAGGAGGTTCTGTAAGACACTCAAAAATATGCACCTATAGACAAGGAGAAGGATAAATGGAATCAGTAGTGGATTTTCTACAAGATAAAATGTTTTAAAAAATGAAGTAGTTTGAGAAAAACAAATAAATGTCCATTTCTAGAAGCCACTCTGACTAAAACAGGCTGGGTTTTGGCTTGTGTGACGAAGAACTGAAACAAGATGATTATAACAGCTGAAAACCAAGATTTTCAATGTTCTGCTATGATAATTATGGAGTTTGTTGCTTCATGTTTTGCTTACATTTAAAAAATTTTATTTTCATTGGGTGATGATAAAGCAACCTTTGTGACCCTCAAAAAAATATCTGCTTTACTCTGAAGTCAGTTTTACAACAGTTGTACAGAAAGTAAAGATGAATGAGTCCATGACAGCTCCGAAGCTCTCATCGTTAATGTGCTTTGTGTTCAAATTGTTTGAATTTGTGAATCTCTCTACTCTTCCTGGAAACCCTAAGTGGACTGATTTATGACTGACAAGAGATGACTGAATGGGCTTCCTTTAAAGAAAACTATCCAGCTTCCCTGGTGGCGCAGTGGTTGAGAATCTGCCTGCTAATGCAGGGGACACGGGTTCGAGCCCTGGTCTGGGAGGATCCCACATGCCGTGGAGCAACTAGGCCCGTGAGCCACAACTACTGAGCCTGTGCTCTGCAACAAGAGAGGCCGCGATAGTGAGAGGCCCACGCACCGCGATGAAGAGTGGCCCCCGCTTGCCACAACTAGGGAAAGCCCTCGCACAGAAACGAAGACCCAACACAGCAAAGATAGATAAATAAAATAAATTAATAAACTCCTACCCCCAACATCTTTAAAAAAAAAGAAAAGAAAACTATCAATATGGGGGAAAGGGGAAGGGTTATAACATAAAATAAACTTGGGAATATACGAAAGTATCTTGAAAAAGAGTGAAAGAATATTTGAAAAGAGACAAGAGGTAACGCTTTGAGGCCCAAGAAGAAATTTCTGCAATTTAGTCTTGTAAGATATAAGGAAGTGTGTTAGGCAAGTTTACCCAATGCTTTTACACTTTCAAGGATCTTTTAATATTACCAAGAGGTTTTAAGAACCTTGACTATAAAAAAGAGTTAGCAATCTTATTTACTATTTTGGTGATTATATTTGGTGATTACTATTTGGTGATTATTTTGGTAGATGGAAAAATGAGCAAGCAGGCTCTCACCAAACACTGAATCTCAGCCTCCAGAACTGTGAGACATGAACTTCTTTTGTTCATAAGCCACCAGTTTATGATATTTCTGTTATAGCAGCACCAATGGACTAAGGCAGCCCTGACCTCATGTTGCTTAGAACATTTACTTTAGAAAAACTGCAATTGTAAATTCTGTCTCTGACCCTTTGAGATGTAAATCTTATCCCAGCCTCTGGACAGTTTTACAACTCAGGAATGTCTTTCTCAAGGACCTGGGAGCCATCCCTTTAAAATATAGCCATTAAGAAAGATAAAGCCCTTCTCTCTCATTCTCTGTGGGAAGGTAGAAGCCTAACTATAACCAATTAGCAAGCACAGATGGCCTCTTGACACTGCTAACCTCTCCCCTGACTTGTCCTCCAGTACTTTTCCACCAGCTCACCCCAGTGTTTATAAATGCTCCCGCCTTTTGTCAAAGCAGAATTAAGCGGGCTTCCCTGGTGGCTCAGTGGTTGAGAGTCCGCCTGCCGATGCAGGGGACACGGGTTCGTGTCCCGGTCCGGGAGGATCCCACATGCCGCGGAGCGGCTGGGCCCGTGAGCCGTGGCCGCTGAGCCTGCGCGTCCGGAGCCTGTGCTCCGCAACGGGAGAGGCCACAGCAGTGAGAGGCCCGCGTACCGCAAAAAAAAAAAAAGCAGAATTAAGGTTCATCTTTCTCTCCTATTGTAATAGTTTTGAAGAAAACTGTCCTTGCCTTTTTCATTTGTCTGTTGCGATTTTTTTTCTTTGATAACATGGGCTGATTAACCTGGACTACTGGTGTATGTTCGAAACGCCATCATAAGTGTTATTTTGGTGGAGAGGCAGAAGGAGATTACACACAAAGAAGAGCAGGAGAAGAAGGAATGGGACCACAGATGCAGAGATTGGAGTGACACAGGCACAGTCAAGAAGGGCTGGCAGCAAACTGAACCTGGGGGAAGCAAGGAGGTATTCTCCCCCAGAGCATCCAGAGGCAGGGTGGTCCTACTGACACCTTGATTTTGTCCCTCTGGCCTCCAACACTGTGAGAGAATTAATTTCTGTAGTTTTAAGCCACCAAGTATGGGAATTTGTTATAGCAACCCTAGGACATTAATAGAGTTGATCAGAAATCATCTGTGTTTAAATGTACCTTCTTAAAATTATAATAATTAAACTATTGTAAAAATGTTAATTCCATTCGAAACATTTTAGATGGAGACCACTCTTTAATTAAAGCAATGCCATAAGAGTACCATATGTTGACAACTGTGCACTGTTTTCATAAGAAAAAGCAGTAGTAAATGAAAGCAATCATATTATTTTGTTTTAGTAGAAAATGTGAAGTATTTTTTTTCTAAGTACTATTATTAAAATGATAGAACTAGGATAAGCCGCTTAAGCACCTGTTTTTAAGGAAGACGCTGTTTAAATAGATGAATTCAGCCAGAGCCCTGGAGATACTAATGAAATTCACCAATTTAGGATAAACAGCTTCAGTATGGATTTTTGATAAGAAAACAGCTGCTTCTAGATAGAAGTAGTAGTAGCTAAGGTCTGAAGGCCATGAAATTTGTCTGTTCTGGAAGATATGATATGCAAGGAACAGATGGTTATAGCATAAATAATTCATAATCACTCTACAGTCACTTCTTTGGGTAAAAACAATGTGTTGAACTATGTTTACAAGGTTACTTGAAACTTTAAGCATACAAACAATTTCTACATCCATTCCAAGCTTGCTTTCAACATGCAGTTTCAAAACAAAACACAAGTTTTAATCATTTAAGTGTTAGTCCTCTAAAATCAATATAGGCAGAGATATGACATGCATTTACAAGAGCATTATACGTGCAATCGTATGTGCAATCACGATTAAATATATCTAGGTCTCCAATGTAAATTTTGTTGAGGTTAAAATGATGTTCACTTACACCTCACATGTAGGTAAGTGAACATGTATAAAACTAATAACAATGTTGATATCAACAATGAATAAATGAAACTAACTTTTGCATAGCATTTTAGAGTTTATATTTTTTCTAATCCTTCATCTAATTTTATTTAATTTTATATATAAAAATCTGAAATCATTCCATCAATTAAGAAAATAAAATACTAGCCCTATAATTTTACAATACTACTTGATACTTTTGAAAGTTTTACATATCCCTTGTTAATTACTCTAATTTTTCTTTCTCTTCTTGAAAAGAGATTTAAAAATTGACAAATTTCTTTCCTTTTACTTCAAATTTTCCTACATATTATATTTATGAAGAATTCCTTTCTTCCTGCCTCATGGAAGGATATATATCTTTGCCTGTATTTACCCATGGCCACGAGCCTTTATAACATGATTCATAATCCCCTTTCTTTGGTTAATATTTCCTTTTCACTGTTTCATTCTCTTTGGTGTGAATATGGGTCTTGTGACTTTTCTAATCAAACATTTACCAGACTCTGTATTTTCCTCAGTCTTCCACTGCAAGTTTCTTCCTCTTCTCATAATCAAATTTCTTGAAAAAAAATGTATTTGTTGTTTCTACTTTCTTTCCACTCAATGATTCTTAAGCTCATGTTCAGCTACACATCACTAATACCTATGTATTTGGCATATGTTCTCAGTCCAAAACATTTCATGTCAAGTAACTATTGCTGACAGTGGCCAAGAAGATGTCAGCATGAGTTTTCTGCTCTAGATCCTATGGAGGCTTTCAAATCTCCTCTGGCAACTTTCGTGTTACCATTCTCTAACCAAGATTATAAGGGTTACAGTTTCTAACCCTATAAAGCAGACATCGCCATCAGCCACTAATATATTATTCTGACCCTGGCTTCCAAGTTTCAGTCATGCTTCCCTGAATAGTAGATTCTGTGCCTTGAAAACCACTACAATTCTGCCCACCTACCAATAGTACCCTGTCCTCTGAAGTCAGCCTTCCATCATTAGTCAGGTATGATGCCAAATGTGGCATATAGATTTAGCCTTCTTATGTGCTATAAATCAAATAGTCAAATTGCTTGCCTAACACCAGATAGCTATTCAGCTACTGTGAGATTTAGTAATTTTCTGGATATTTTATATGAGCTTTGATAGGGCCTTGTAACTCTTGTGTACATCTTTCCTCCCAAAATGTTTAAACATGTATTTGTATTCCATAGTCAACAGTTAGAATAACAATTTCCTGAACCACAAATTCAACAGAGAAGCACACATCTAGGTATTGATACTGAACTATTAAAAGGAAGCTATGGATAAACATAATTAGGGACTTAGGTACTTCAGCTGTTACTGCTTTCTGTACCCACAGTGGCTGGCAACATTTAATAGTAGTTCATTGTTCATTTGTATATTTCTTTTCTAACACTTAGGAGAATTTTCAGGAAAATGTTTATACTTTGTATTTCAGAATCAATAATTAAATTTAAGCCATCAGTCTTCCTAGGGCAGTGGTTAACTCATTGAAGGAAGCCATCCCATGAATGGAGTCTAACTAACTGCTGGGAAAGTGTCAAGGACGCTCTT
>NW_006788130.1:1505115-1510282 GCF_000442215.2 Lipotes vexillifer
CACTGTACAATTTCAAACAAACACAAGCAGTGTCAGGCCTAGAACAGGCCCATTGTTATAATCAACAGAACTATAAATTGTATGTTAGCAAACAGGCATCTCGTTTCCCCTGTTATGTATCCATCTTCTTCTCTCTTATTCCATTATCCCTGGGGGTGCAATGAAATTAAGAATAATCCTGAAATGTTACCTTATTCACCACAAAGGCTGAGCCTGAAGAAGAGGAAGACATGCCCCAGGCCTGGCAAACCAGAACATTTCACCCCAACTTCATCCCCTTTGACTGTAGTGATTAGTTCAGAGTCATGCACATAGTACAAATCAGAGCTACGAGGCCCCCATCCATTGCTTTTTTTTGTAACACTGGGAAAAAATATTCTTTCTCTCTTAGGCTAACCTGGCAGGATAAAATTCTAATGATGCTGATCGTTATCTTTGTCACAAATTTGGAGAAAACTGGACCAGATGAAAGTCATAACAAAGAAAAGAAGATACAATAGTTAAAGAGACAGATTCCTGATGACTGCAATCTGCTCTTCTGCTCTAGGCTCATTCTGCCTAAAATGAAAATCTGGCCATAGTCCTTCCCTTTAAAAAAAAAAAAAAGACTTCATTTAAGTATAAATGCAATATTTTTAATATTAAAAATAAACTTTCATCATGTGACAAATAACTAAATTGCCAACCTCATTTCTACCCTTATCCCCTCTATTTTATAACCTGGCGGTCCCTGACCATGACAGGCTTTTCCCTGGCTTAAGGCCTACTTATCCTTCCAGGTTTAGCTGAAGTGTTCACTTCCCCAGAAGCTCTTCCTCACTGCTTCTCATCAACACACCAAGCTTTATTTTTCTTCTTTGCACCAACACCACCCCAGGGCATACCTGTGTCCTATTTATATTGGTATCAGATGTTAAAATCTCTCTTCCCAGACAGACTGTGAGTTCCATAAGGACACAGTCTCCATCATTTTACATCTCTTCTGCCTATTCCTCAGTAAAACTACTGTTTGTGATCATGGCAAATTCTTTCGGTGCCTTCTGCCTGGTTCCAAACACAACTTTTTCATCTTGAGATAGATTTTGACTTGGAATGAATTTAGAGTTGGACTGGAACAGAATAGGCAGAACATGACCTCAGGCATCCTGGGGTTCACATTTTAGTCCCTGCCCCAGAGAGGGCGTAATACACAAGTTAGGGACAAGTGTTGAATCACCTCCCAAGGCATTTAGACTTTCAGGAAACATTTACTTCTGTATATGGGTCTTAGCAAAGTAGATATGTCAGCTGAGACATTGACATAACTCCCAAACCTAAATACCTACCAATTTTCATCATTTAGTCATCCGACGACGGAAGAAAAGGGTGACTTACTGTGAGGGCAGTTTGCCCAGCAAACAGCATCACTTATAAAATGCATTAACAGATCCACTATACTTAGGTATTATAATGGTAAATGTGGCAGCTGCAATTTTTACAGGTCATCTTCCTATGGGCTTAATGATTCCTGAGAAATATGTCACTGTATTGACTTGTATTCACTCTTCTTCGATTTTGTACTAGGATCATCTCTGTAAAATTCCATTACTCAAATTTATGTATCATTCTCTCTCACTAAGAATATTATTAGACATGCCTAGACTTTATTGTGGATGTGAGATGAAGTCCTAACTCCCATTTTATACATGGATATAATACTTTTAAATGAAGTACAATTCAGTAAAGGAAGTATATGTTTATTCAAGAATTATTTTTTAAAAAAATACCTGTGTTTGTTTCTCCAAAAGAATATGGGTGGAATTACAATGCAGAGAGAACAAAGAACATTTTCAAAAGACATGCATTACAAATGTATTCTCTTTTAAAAAAGATCTATTTCTTAAAGTTTCAACTAACTGGATTCCTCTGCAGCTCCCCACCCTCCTGGGAAGGATTTTCACATCCTAGAATGTTATCATCAAAGCTAGCTTAGAATTTTAAAATGCTGAGAAATTCAAGCATTGTTTTAAAGATTGTTGAACAGATGTAGTTTCTCCTAAGAGACTTTCTTGGTGGTAAATACCTTGTACTTCATCTAAAAACTTCAAAATATAAGTATCCATTTTAGCAGAAAGACATCAGGAAAGAAAAAAAATTATCAAGGATGGAAACTAAGGACATGTTGGCATTTATCTGTGGCTTCTCTTACTGCACAATTAAATACACTTTAAACTGAAAGATCAGTTTTTATTTAAAAAATTTTTAAATCTTTATTTTAAAGATCAGTGAATATTTTTCACAGAAATAAGAACACCCAATCAGAAGTAGCATAATATATTGAAAATTGGCATGTCTAATATATACTTGGGTTTGAGGGCAATTAAATACAATCTCTAATTACATTATATAGTTGTAGTCCTTTTCTAAAAAAATTAAAATGTTAAATTCTTGGGTATACAGATGTCATTTCAGACCGGGCATTAATTTTCAATAAAATTTGAATTAATTAAATTGATATTGAATAAAAGCTAATTGAATTTTGCCTTGATAAAAGAGACCCCAACAAGACTTGGTCAGGACAAACTTTCTAGATAAGTAAGATTCCAGCTGATTTTTGTCATTCTGTGCAGAGTAGGTTATACCTGAAGTGTCTGTAAAGCAAACTTTAAAAGGAAAATTGATAATAGATATTGAGTATCATAATACAGAAATTTGAAGCCACATAATAGTAGTAAGAAATGGTAATAAATTATTTCACTTCAATACTTTTAAAAAGTAACACTATCTAAAATTTTAAGTGGCTGCCATTGGAGAGCAAAAGTGATCTGGTCACCTTAGGAAGATCACCCATCAATGTTCAGAGTATTATATAGGTGGAATTCTAATATTGGATCAGTAGGACATATTATTTGATTTCTAATATATTCATCCAACTTCAGATTGTGATGCTATGAGGTGATTTCAGAGTCTGTCTGCCAAATAACCCAAAATACCATCTATCTCATAGCTTGGGTTTTCCCTTGCATTAATTTATACAATATACATTCTCAATACTTAAAGATTTATTTAGAATAACAAGTAACCTCCCTTAAGAATGAAAATAACTGTCACTTGTTGGACATTAGCATGGATTAGTTCAAGCTAGTTGTTTTCCTTCTTAAACACTGACATAGTTCAATCTGGTGAATCCACGTTTTTCATAGGAAGTGTGATAGACCTTATGACTATTTACCCATAGTTGGTAACTTTTTTGTGATGTCCTTCCCTGTAGATGAATAATACATCCCTACCCTATTAAATTCAGGATTGGTCATATAACTTCCTTTGGCCGGTAAAATGTGAATCTCCATGATGTATGCCACTTCTGAGCAGAAGCTTTAGAAGCCAACGTGCCGTTAATCTCTGTCTCTTCTATGCCTGCGATGACTATGACTGTTCAAGTGAGAAACTATTCTGTCAGCCTGGGTCTCTGATGAGTAAGGAGCAGAGGGCAGCTGACTTGCAGTACACATGCAGGGCAAAGGTTAAATCAATGTATGCAGTTGTAGAGCTCTAAGCTTCTAGGTCATTTGTTACCTTGTCCGTTCTGGCTAATATGAACAACTGGAGTTGGTAAAAGACTATTCTGAGCATTATGCATTTTCAGAAGCAGACTATGTCCCTGGCTGGGGAGAAAAAATGATGGGGTCAAAGTTGGGGTATGGTTACATATGAACCTAAGGAAAGCCATTTAAAAAAGCCAAGTGTAGGGCTTCCCTGGTGGCGCAGTGGTTGAGAGTCCGCATGCCGATGCAGGGGACACGGGTTCGTGCCCCGGTCCGGGAGGATCCCCCGTGCCACGGAGCGGCTGGGCCCACAGGCTCCGCAACGGGAGAGGCCACAGCGGTGAGAGGCCTGCGGAGCCTTAATGTTTACTTTTGTGTTTGTCTTTTTTTATCTCCATGCATAGTTACTTTGAGAATCATCTAAGTTGCCAATGTGAATAATTCATTTTTTTCATGATAATATACTGTTTGGATATACCATTACTTCACTGGTATTCATCTGTTAAAGGATGGCATTTTGTGGTTTCCAGTTTGTCTCACAGATAAGCTTACTATTAATGTACATAAAATCCTTTATATGAGCACATGGTTTCATTCTAAAATGAATGACTGTACCCAAATGCATTCCCATTGACAGTATGGGAACATTCCAGTTCCCTTGTGTTCCTCACCAGTACTTGGTTGGTATGGTCAGTAGTTTGAATATTTACTGTTTTAAAAGCATGGAGACATATCTCACTGTGGTGTGACTGCATTTCCCTAATGATTCATGATGAAAAAAAAAAAAAAAAAAAAAAGCCAAGTGTAAGCTTATTATAATTCTAAATATGTTTAGGGCCAGGCCTACAGCCAAGAAAAGGATACATCCTTTCCCTCCAACTTCTATACTTTGAGCTTCATGACATCTTGCTTCCAAACCCAGAGCAAAGGTTAATACTATAGTGACACCATGTACTTCTATTATGAGTTACATAAGCCTTAAGGACTTAAAGAAGGAATGAAATGCTAAGATGGCATTTTCTTGTATGAAAACTTTAAGACAAACTATAATTAGATAATCACCCAGCGAGGAACAAGAAGATAGGGAAAAACATTAGGCTAGAAAGATATCCTAATGTGCTTCAGTGGATAAGTTTACCCATTGCCTAGAGCAAGACTATCCATAGCCTAAAATAATCTTTCAAGTGAGCAATTTTTGATTTACAGCTAAATTAAGGCTCACTGCTTTACTCCATGAGTTATATGTAGAAACACAGAAGTCATGGAATGTTATTTTATGTATACTGAGATTGAAGTGTAAAAGGGAGATGAAAATTACTAAAATCAATATGGAACTCCTCACAAATTCCAGGGAAACCCTAGTATGGCTTATGACAGGGTTCTGGTATTTGCCCTATTCTGCTCAAACAAACAAACAAATAAACTGCCAATGATTAACAAGAAATCATAAAAGACAATTTTAGTCCACGATGTAATCAGAATCCAAAAAGAGCTCAAGGAGTTCAACAGTGGCAGAAATACCCAAACAAAGTTAAATCCAGCATTTACTTCAAAAAAGTGTGTGTGTGTGTGTGTGTGTGAGAGAGAGAGAGAGAGAGAGAGAGAGAGAGAGAGAGAGAGAGAGAGAGAGAGAGAGAGAGAGG
>NW_006788130.1:1511678-1523934 GCF_000442215.2 Lipotes vexillifer
GTGTGTGTGTGTGTGTGTGTGTGAGAGAGAGAGAGAGAGAGAGAGAGAGAGAGAGAGAGAGAGAGAGAGAGAGAGAGAAAGAGAGGGGATCTGACTGGCCAGCAGGTTATGCAAAACATACTTAGAAAATTTTGCTCACAAGTCAATGTGTATGAACAGTATGACATAACTGCCAAAAAATTAATGGATTCTTAATCTCCATTTATGTCTAGAATAAAGGAGGTAATTATTTTATTTTATTTTACACTAATAAAACCACATTTACAGAACTGTGTTGTATTCAGTTCTGAATTCCACTGACAAACCACAATTACCCCTGAAGGATTATAAGAATGGTTAATTGTTTATAAATAAAGGATAATCTAAGAGAGTGGGAATACTAAATTCGCTAGTACAAATACATGGCAGATGTGATAGTTTGCAAACACCTGAAGGCTGCCCTGTGGAAGAGGGAGTAGACGTTTGCACTAGTACAGAGAAGGAGACTAAGGCTACTGGACAGAAGTTAAAGTTACATATATTTTAGCACACGCAACATCATGCTATTTTTACAGAAAAGTGAGGAATAAATAAAATTTTAAAATAAATAAGAGTCATCTTATGATGAGAGCCATTCAAACTCATACTCTTCAGCTTCATGATGTACTAAACTTCCCAAATCTAGAACTTGAAGTTAAATAATCAACACTAAACTGTATGAAGTGAGGATTCTTCATCAGGGAGGTTTGACAAACTGGTCACTAAAGAATCCATTAGTTTTAAAAGGTTGAGGCACGTCTCTACGCTTCAGTGGTGTTTGGGGAAATTTATCTTGTTATTCTATGTGTGTTATCTTGCATAGCCAGTGCGACACATTTGGTCAACCTTCCTGGGATGATGCTTGCTCAGAGTTCACACAACACAGCTACCTGACAATCTGACATAACACCACACATTTGTTTTGCTGCCAATTAACTTCAAGATCTTTCCACTAACACTTTGTCAACTCCTTAAATGCAGCGCTGACTTTTGCCAATGGAAGGGTGATTTCTTCTTCACAGCTAGCTGTTAAGAGATTATACTAGCGAGATAACAAAAATTAAATGAGACTCTCAGTGACAGGCCATTTAGCCACATAGCAGATGCCATGTGCACGCTATAGGTATCACTATAAAAGAATGGAGGAGGTTGAAGGGACATTGGTTAAATCAAAGGTAATATATCTTTTATAAACAGCTTTAATAATTGTTATGAGTCATCTGGCTATGCTCCACAAATTG
Organism: Lipotes vexillifer; assembly: GCF_000442215.2. NCBI lineage: Eukaryota > Metazoa > Chordata > Mammalia > Artiodactyla > Lipotidae > Lipotes > Lipotes vexillifer. The sequence continues at coordinate 1,512,938 of NW_006788130.1, forward strand.
TGCAGTTATCAATGTACACAGAATCTTGAATTATCATAATAGTAATGAAAAAATATTTTTTTATAAAAAGTCAGAGATACAGAAATACTATTGTTAGTATGACAGCCTAGATTACTGTATTTAAAATTAGAATCTTGCTGAAATACAGCTAGCAAATATTAACAGTGAGTGAAGGTGTCCTGTATGGAGTTCAACTCACTCTAAATAAAAATATTATCTGTTTGGGCTCTAGAGCCTTCTATCATTCCCTAATGAAAAAAGCAAATGATGATGTATATAATTCACTGCCAGCATTTAGAAGAATTTAAGACATACAGAATTAGTTATCAATATCATATTTCATATACATATACAAAACTCACAATGACAATGTCACTTCATGTGTCTAAATTTATTCATCTCCTACACGTGTATTCAATTTTGATCACAAGGGCCTTATTGCAACCTCTAGGTCATAGCAAGCCACTCCCTAAGTTAATATAAGCTATGACATATGGGTGAGGAATTTCCTTATGTAATAATAGCACTTGTTCATGAAAGAGCTTGGTATGCAGTACAAGAACCATGCACTTTTGTCTGAGCTTGATTTCCTTTTGTGGGTGTGTGCGGCATGTGGGATCTTAGTTCTCTGACCAAGGCTTGAACCCAGGCACCCTGCAATGGAAGCTCGGAATACTAATGACTGCACTGCCAGGGAATTCCCTGAACTTGAATTTTTGATTTACAACAAATTAGATATGTTGGACAAGTAACTTAACATGTGTTAGACCTGGCTTTCTTTTCTGTAAAATAAAAACAAAATACAGTCATCATATTAGTACTCTGTAGGATTACTTTAAATAATAAAGGGCATAAGGTCTGAACTGTGTCTAAGTGGTCCATATACTTTCTATTAAATCCTTTAAATAATGAACTTGGAAAATATAGGAAATATTTACCATGATTTCTTAGGGAAAGTGGTCAAACTAAATGTCTCATAATGCTCCATTTTAATTAGATAAATAAATCATAACACCAGGCTCTATATTTCTTCCATCTTCAGTGAAATAGAAAGTGTAGTCTTCTCATATGCAAGTCAGCAGAGGCTAAGTTTTCCCAGAGTAACAAACATTGCCAAGCTATTGCTAGGTTTCAACAACAAAGGCTTATTTCTTGCTCGTATGATACGTCCACCTTGGAGTGGGTGGGGCTCTACTGCCCACTGTCCTATTTCAGTGACACAAGCTGCCGGAGTCTTCACTATTTGGATCATCATCAACTGCTCTGGCTGAAGAAGCAAACCTAAGAAATTGTGCCTGGTTCTCAAAGGCTTCCTCTAAGAAAGGAATGACAAGGATTGTTTCCTCTCATATTTCCTTTATCTCAAGTCGCATGGCATATCTAAGGGTGCTGCAAGGTCAATTTTCTCATGTGCCCATAAGGATGAGAATCAACTATATTTGCTGAAGAGCATAACTGACAACTTTATATTCTATAACAATGTCATTAGGCAATCTGGAAATGTTGCTATATGCTTTAAATATCTAATTTTAAAGATTTTATGACTAAGTAAAAATTTCATAGGTTATACCTTGACTTTGTGTTAATTTCTAATGCTCTATAAATAGATTATATGCATGAATCCAAAAGTCCAGGTTAAAATTCATATATTGTTGTCTTCATTTATCAGTGAAATAACTAACAAAGCAGTTCATGCAAAAGACAGCAAAATTAACTAACTCTGCACCCATATAAAGAGTTCACTCATTTTCTATAGCAAAATGATTAAAGTTAATAATAAATAGGACATTCTCTGAAAATGAATGAATAGAACTACTTGTTAGTTTGCCATTAGGGGATACTGTCGAAAAATTAAATGTATATGACAATGGAATATTTAACACACAAAGTACTGAGTATACTACATTAGAAGATTTTAACAAAATTTATGAGACCATTGTGAGGTAACTGTAGAGGGTATGAACACACTGAGTGTTGACAGCCTTTGTCATAGCTTCCTAGAATTTGGTTGAAATAAATAACTATTTTTATCAAAATGACCCAGAAGTCATCAGAAAAGTCATTACACAGATTCTTATAAAACTGACCATACAGTAGCAAGTAAAAATTCTCTGAATACTCAGTATTATTTATTAATCTCTCTTCATCATAGTCTGTATTTATATGAGAAAACAAACACTTAATGAAGTCACCATTTATTTTATTTTTATGATGCTGAATCAAAGCCTTGAATGATTTGTTTCAGACTCAACTGGATAGGTGACCAAATTATGAGTTCTAATAAATATACAGACTATGATAGCTTTAGAACAAACACATACATATATTGAGAGATAATTCTTCATAACAAATACATTTAAACTGATAGAAAAAGCATCATATTTTTGTGTTCTGATGTTTCTATATAATCTATCATGTTATTGGGAGGGGAAATACGTGGCAATTGCTCATGCTATTATTCAGATTTGAGTGATAGAAAAGAAGACCAAAAAAAAAATAAAATAAAGCCCTCAAAATGCTTTGGTAAAAGAAAAACAATACAATATAACTTAGAGGTAAGGTATTTTTGTTTCTTACAATTTTTTTTAGAATATGCTTACTGAAAAGATGAATGGTGTTATACTTACTGTGACATTCTAAGAGGTGGTGAATGAGGTAGCTTGGACCAAAACCTCGGCAGTGTTTGGCCAAACATATATTTTGTTATCTCATTCATCAAGCAATCAATATATATTGTGATATATAATGTGTCTACTAAATATGGCACACTTTACTAGTTTCTGTGCAATGATAAAAAGAAATATGATGTTCTCTGCCCTCAGGAAACATCAAACTTTTTTTAGATAGTTGGGATGATGGCACTGATCTAGGTATGGAAATACATCAGGCAAACTGGAACAGGTAGAAGGCATTTGGCAGAAGGCCTTTTGGGATCTAAATCAGGAATCGTTACATAAAGCACCTGCTTGGCATTCTACAACCATCTTATTTCAGATGATGTTAAAAAATTAATTAAAGTACAAAATAAAATTTGGTTATGGCAAAGGTGATATTCATAATATATTAAATATGACACAGCCAGGTATTGATGAATCAGAGTGGAAACAGTGAACAATCAGAACAAACAGCAGTGAAAACCAAGATGGTTTTGCTATATCAGTCTTGAAGCAGACTACTGTCTCTGGTGCTGAGGATATCTATAAATCACAGTAGAGCCAATGAACAGATTAACACAATAAACTCAAACATATTCTATATTGCGAGACTCACAATTGAGACTTGATATTATAAAAAGCTTATTTTCTTGACCTTACTCTTATATTCCAATTACCAAATGGTAGAAAATTACTGTGTAATAAGTATAAGCATATGATGGCCAAAAAGCTTTACTCATGAGAAGGCAATATTATGTGATAGCTAATTTAGAATTAGAATTTTATATCTACTTCCTCTAATCTAAATAAAGTAACTGAATGACAAATGAGGTAGCTGAAGTTTTAAGAGGTTAAGTGATCAAAAAGCTTGTTACTGATAAAGCTTGTTTATCAGGTGTTCCCCAATTTACTTTGGACACAATTATGGGGACAGTGGGTTGACTGTGTCAAAGTTCACTTAACAATATATATATATTGCCTTTCCCTGCTAATATATAAGACTGTAGAACTTCAGATAGCAAGAGCAAAACATATATTTCCATCTAAGATTATATGGTGGGAATATGATATTTTTAGTTGCTGTTTTAGTTGCTGAAAAGCCAACTGTGCCTGACATTATATCTATTCACAAATATTCTGGATCTTCTTCTAGGCATATGGTAAAATGGCATTTCTCTGTTCCTTCTGAAATTAGGCTTGGCCATAAACTGTGATCATAAGTAATGGGAGCTGCTTTTCAGCAGTTCTTATAAGAGCCAGTGACAATTTACAGCACTTTTTCCATGGCCTCCATGACCAAACCACTTCAGATGGTGACACTTCCTTCAGCCTGAATCCAGCAGTGAGGGCAATGCAGTGCAAAGACTCCAGCTAACCTGTGTGGACATGTAGACGAGTAAGAAATGAACTTTGTTTTTAGCTGAGATTTTAGGGGTGTTTATTACTATTGCTGTGTTACCAAGCTGATCTTGACTTATACAGAAATGGAAGCCAAAATGGAGGGGACAACCTATGCTGAAGAAAGCGAAAGTGTAAATTTGTGACACCGACGTAGTGGATCATGGCTGTGTGTCACTTTATCAGAGGCTGGAATGACGACCATCACATTAACCAGTGGGGAAACAGCTGGTAGAATGGCTGCCTGTGGTAACTGGGGATGAAGATCACGTACCCAGTAAACTCACAGTGCCAGGGACGATGCCAGAAAACAGAATGTTAGTTCTGATGAAAATGACTGTTTCTGGCAAGGCATGGCAAGATATTACCCTCTGTCACAGTGACACATTGCTCCAGATGGAGGCTGCACTGTTAGCCCAAGTCCTGGAGGGAGCAGGCGTCGAGAGGACTCCATAGCTGACTTGCCATGGACAAGTGGTGTGAGAAAAAAATAAACTGTAATGTCATGCTCCAAAGAGAACTTTTGATTGTGCCTTTTTTAGCTAATTACCTAGATTGTGTGTCTGATACACTGCATGAAACTTAGAAGAGAATTAGTGAGTTTGAAAGCAAAAATAAAAGGGAATAAATAGCAAAACAATGAATCAGGTAGAGTTGAGGCAACTGCTTCTCAACTCCTAATATTGAGATAATTTATTTAGTTACAGTGGTCAAGTAAAAGTCAGTCTCGTAACATGGATAAAATCTGGTGTGTGGCCTCCGTGTTTCTTGTAAAGACCACAGAATAGGTTAACTTGTTTTAGGGAGTATGTCCAACAAATTGTGTAGGACCCAGTAAATACTCTCACTGGACAAGTCACAGATAAAGGAGTTTAACACAATCCCATGATTCAAATGAGAGAGGGAGGAAGGGAAATAGGGTGAAAAAGAAAAGAAAAAGAGCAAATTTGGAAAACAGATCTAGGGAAAACTGGGTGTGGCTGTTGTGTAATAGGGAAGAATAAATCTGACTCTATACTGGATCTGTTTCTTTCACTTTAACCTTTGTATTCTATTGCTTTTGCTACAAGTTAAGAATGTTACCTAGAGCCTAAAATATACAGGAGCCATTCTTAAGGCTCTGACCTTCAAAGGTATAACAGTTTCCCATTCATATAGAGATTAAAAGTTGCAAAACAAAATAATATTTGTCTTATTCAAGGTTTACAGGAACATTGTGACCTGACCTATGTAGACAGCTGCAAGAACAAAGGATTCTGACAGCAAGAAGTTTGCAGCAACCAACTACACCCTTTCCCCTTTTAGTATAAAAGAAGCCTGAATTCTAACTCTGGTAAGATGGTTCTTTGGGACACTATTCCACCGTCTTGCTCTGCTGGCTTTCCAAATAAAGTCGCTATTCCTTGCCCTAACAACTCATTTCTTGATTTACTGGCTTGTCGTGCAACGAGCAGTATGAGCTTGGACTCAGTAACAACTGGTCCATGGAACTGACTGAGCTCAAATGGATAAAAGACCAGTAAACTTATACATGAGTTGTAATGCCAAAGAAACTATGACTGTGGGCCAAAAAGCATGTGAAATTTAAGATTAAAATCACCTTTGATTCCCAATGTTTTCCACCTTGCATTGCTCAAGCATCTCCTGTGGTTGCAAGATGGTTCTCTAAAGCTCTTCTGACTATATTATTTTTCATATCTAAGAAGAAAAATGTAGAGCACTTCCTATAGCTATTGTGGAAAAAGAGAGAATCTTTTGTCTCTCTGAGATACTCCTAGGAAATATATATCTGGGTCTCACTGACCCAATTTTTCATGTATCCTGAACTGATCTTTGAAGCTGGAGGAATGGATTCTTGTGATTTGCTTGCATTAATCAGAGAGCAATTCTGGATCTCAGTATGAGCTGAATCTCATAAACTTTGCAATACTAAGAATGGGAGTGGGAGTTCCTCAAAGAAAAATCAGGATGTTTTAGTGTCAAGGAAAGAGATAGAACACTGAGAGGAAACAGTAGGCTTTTATTAAAGTTATAACATGTAAAGTGGACTGTTAGTTAAACTTCAAATGTTTTATTTAGATATACTTATTTTCCCTGGAAAATGTCCTTTTCCCATAAACTGGTAGTTAAATATCATCTGAGGGAGAAACTGTTTTTGTGAAAGAAAATTAAGAATAGTCTACATAAAAATAACAAGAAGAAATACATTATTTTTTTAAAGTTTGTAAGTTTAAAACTTACAAAGGTTAAGTATAAAAGTTAACCCAACTTTTATACTACATTTTGCCATTACAGCATTAGAAAGTTTATCCAGTTTCAGATGAAGTGTCAAATGGACAGTATTCTCTAAAAGTAACACCTAGACAATTTCATTACCAGGTGGCCTCCAGCTGCCATTCTTGGTTCATCAAATGAGTATCCTTACATTTAATAGGACATGATCCTGATAAAGATCTATGTGGACAGCATACAATACACCTTAGATTTCCTATACACCAGTGATAACACCATTTTGCTAAAGAGTAAAGAAGTCATGTCAAAAATTTCTAAAAGATTTATGTTCTCTGTAAACCAAGCTCTTTATTTTTTTCTTAAGATTATATATTATATATTACTTGTATCATCATATTACATAGTTACAGCTTAAATAATTACGTTTCTTATTCATCCCCAGAAGAATTGAGGATAATTCAGAATATCATACCACATTGCTATCTATTTAGTGGTTTTTAAAAATTTTCTGGCAGTTTTGGTAAATGGTTGCATAATCCAAATTAAAATTGTGGTTTTAATCATTTAGATGCATCAGTAAAACTGTAAGGACTTCCAGTTTTTTCATTAGGTTCGAATCCTTGATCCAGATCTGGGTAGAGGCAGTCTCTAGGTAATTGGTAACAAAATTTTTCTTTTTATCTAATTAAATATAATATATAAACCAGTTTTCGTTCGGCACTGCTACTGTGAGGGTGCATGTGAGTTCCTTTTTTTTCCTTTATTCTGTCTCTATTTTTCTCTATATCTTTCCCTGAATTTTTATCCTATATCCTCTCTTTCACTTTAATCAATGATATATATATGCCATCATTATTTCTTATTAAACAACATTCATTTGTTTCTGAAAATATAAAGGTAGAGAATGGATAGATTTGTTTAAAATATAGTTCTCTGAACCAATACTTCTCTCAGATGGCAAGATATGAAAAGAGAAATGCATTCTATTTTGGAATTTTCTGACATTTTTATTTGCAGGGTGTGAAAGGTGTATTTTCCAGGACTTTTTTACAGAACAAAATGAATCATATATAATACAATTAAAAAATAGCTTAGAATTATATGCTAATCTGATCTACTGTTTGACTTTTACTCTTGGTGATATTAGAAAACAAATACAACCGAAAGTTATTTACAAACAAGTTATCCTGACCCAATAAAATTCGCAATATATTTTGTTTCATTTTGTGTTGTGACTGGCATTCTCATTCTGTATGGTTACTCTGTGCACTCTAATTTATATACTTCCACACGTATGTTGTAATTTGTGTTTAAGGAAGAATTTCCTAAATGCCGATGCATTATTCTATTTTGATAAAATAACAGATACAAACTTATTTTTTCCTCAGCTCCAATAAATGCAACCTTTAGATACATTAATTATTTGCATTTTAAATGCAAATTTTAAAAAATCAAGTTAATTTGAATTAAATGTTTGAAAGTAACCTAAATTGCCAGCACAATTTGTATTGTCTGTCTAGAATACACCTGGATTTGAATTTTAGGCTTGTAGATAAAAATACACAAATAACTATGTATTTTACCTAAAATTCAAGGAAATCTCTAAAGAGTTTGCTTGCACCCAGTGTCACTGCTTTCCCAATCACCAGGAAAATGAAATAAGCTGGTGCATTTCCTTACCATCAAGGTACTGAGAATATAGTCAATCAACTTAAAGGTGTCTGTGGGTGGTGGTAACAATTTAGAAATCTTTTCCCAGTGCAATCTCTGCCTCATTACTTCTTGTATTTTGTTTAACTCTATGAGGCAAAAAAAGTTTTATTTCTCAAAAACAAAAGCTCTTCTTAAAACTATCAGGTATGTTCATGCACAGGTTTCACTACTTTTGAAAGTAGTCCAGTAAAAATAGAATGTGTTAATCAGTCATTTAGTTCCAAGAGTGAATAAGTCAGTACGGTTTTGCTAAAGAGATAATGCACTAAAAAAAATTTTCGGTTCATTCTTTAACTATCTATACATTGAAATTGATAAAAGAATACTCTCAATATTATCTAGGATGGGTCATAAAATTTACAGCAAAGTAGGGTCACTCCTCCAGTTAAATATGAATCAGCTAAATACACTGGATACCAATTGGAACAAATAATTAAATATAAACATTTCCAATCCTAGAGACAGTTTCAGAGATATCATGCAAAAAAACAGATTTGTCCTGTAAATCACTGTTGTCCTAACATTAACACAACTGAACTGGGATGGTAAGAGTCTGGTTTTAAACCTAAGATGGCAACCCAAATATGAGTTAAGATTAAAACGTCTGATTTTATTAATAGTACTAGCTTTTAAGTAGTAGTTCAAAACCCCTGGACATTGAGTATTTCTGACTAATTTTTGACCAATTTACTACAAATTTAGGCATACAATATGTAGCAAACTTTAAAAATATTGATTCATTCAATTTTTCTGAGATTATGTTCTTCAGATTATTTAGATGTCAAAATTCTTGTTCTTATTTTTAAATTTTTAATTAAATTATGATATAAATACAGTAAAATACACATAAGTATAAACCCAGAGAATTTTCAGAAACCCAACATATTACAGTAGCCAGCCTATGGAGCAAGGAATCTTGAGTTTTTAACACTAAATTAGACACCCAGACCCTTATCCATCACATCAGCCCTTGCCTCAGCAAAGGCACCATATTCCTGATTTGGAATAGCACAGCTCAACTTTGCCTGTTTTTATACTTAATATAAATGGAATCACTTAATATATATATATATACATACACACACACACACACATATATACACTATATAGTATGTATACACACTATATATAAATATATATAGTATAGTATATATATACACTATATATAAATATATAAATATATATATATATATATATATATATATATATATATACTTCAGTATGGTTTCTTTCATTCAATTTGATGTTTGAGAGATTTATTCTTATCATTGTGGATGGATAGTTCATTCCCTTTGCTTTATAGAATTCCATTGGGTAAACAGACCACAATTTTTTACTCTATCTTTGTGGACGAGAATTTGGTAGTTTCCACTTTAAGAGTGTTAAGAATAATGCTACTGTGAACATTCTTGTACAATTTTGTATATTTGTTGTTGCAAATATGCAAATATTTCTTTTGGGTTTCTATCTAGGAACGAAATTGCTGGGTCATAGGATATGATACATTTGCCTTTGGTAGATGTTGCCAAATATTTTTTCCAAAGAGAAAAAATATTAATTACACACACCCACCGTTATTATGTGAGAGCTTCAGTTGTTTTAAGTTTTCACTTATTTTCTCTGTCTCTCCTTCCTTCCCTCCCTCTCTCCCCTCCTTCTTTCCTTTTCTTTTTTTTTTTTTGTTTGTTTTTTTGTAATTTTAGCCATTCTGGTAGATGTGTAGTGATATCATATGACAGCTTTATGGTTTTATTTACCTTTTTCTGATGACTAATGCCACTGAACACTTTGTCATATGATTCTTATCATTTGAAGTTCCTCTTTTGCAAGGTGTTGAAATAGTTTGACTATTTCTTTATTGCTTTGTCTGTATTTTTCTTATTGATTAGAAGGAGTTCTGTATATATTCTCCATAGTTCTTTGGTTGACAAATGTATTGCAAATATATTCTAATGGTGTCTTTTGATTATAGAAGTTTTAAATTTTGTTGTATTCAAATTTATTTTTTTGTCTTTTACATTTAGTATTAGAAATTCTGTTCGTAACATTTTTGCTTATTCAGGAAGATCTTCTCCTATGCTTTCCTCTCAAGCTTTTATATTTCTTTCTACCTTTTTGTATTTAGATCAGCAATCAATCTGGGATTGAATTTTCTGGTGTGATGAGCAAAGATTCATTTTCTTTATGCATAGATGTCCAAATGACCCAGTATTATGGAAAATACTGTTTTTTTCCTCTGCACTGCAGGGTCACCTTAAACGTAAATCAGAAGGCCATATATATGTAGATCTTTTTCTGGACACTCTTCTCTTCCATTGGTCAGTATGTCTATTCTTAATTTCCCACAATTTATAAGCTTTAAGTATCTAATAGTCTCCCATGTTTATTCTACTTAAGATTGTCTTGGCTATACTAAGTCTACTGTATTTCTATATAAACTCTAGAATCAGCTTGCCAATTTCTGGCATGGGGGGAGAATTATAAGATGTTTTATTAGAAATGTGTTGAATAGATTATTTTGAGAAGACTTGACATCTTTACATTTTGAGTCTTTTGATCCAAGAACATGATATGGTCCTCTACTTAGGTCTTCCATTTTTTTTCTCAGATATATTTTGTCTTTTTCAGTGTGGATATTTTTACATCTCTAAAAAGTGCTGTTTTGTTAGATTTATTTCAAGATACCTGATATTTTTGTGCTACTCTTGTAAATGGTATCAACTTAACAATTTCATTTTAAATTTGTGGTATATGGCTGTACAAATTACTTTGCATGATCTTTATGCTGTGAACTTGCTAAATTCACTTATTTATTCAAAATAGTTTATCTTTTGAATTTTCTATGTACAAAATCATATTATATTTGAATATGATAATTTTATTCTTCCTTTCCAATACTTATGCCTTTATTCCTTTATTTCTTGCCTGACTACACTAACTAGAACTTTGTGTACATTTTTCAATAAAAGTGGTGAGAATGGACATCGGTATCGCATTCCT
>NW_006788130.1:1524022-1558051 GCF_000442215.2 Lipotes vexillifer
ATTCCTGCTCGAAGGGGGAAACTGTTCAAATTTTCACCATTATACATGAAAGTTTTTGTAAAATTGTTAAAATATGGAGGGTTCCAGAATTCCAAATTTGTTCAAAGATTTTTAAAAAAATCATGAATAAGTGTTTTTTTCCCCTGAATTTTGTGAAATGTTCACATGATCCTATTCTATTTCTCGTTTGTGATGAAATCTGATAGATATTTTGAAACAAATTAATTTTGAACCTTGAATAAATCTTCCCTGATATTCAATTTGTTTGTTCCTTCATATATTAAATAAGGATGTTAAAATGTCACACTATGATTCTGTATGTGTTTTTTGTTCCTTTTAGTTCTGTCAATTTATCTTCATGGTTTTTGGGGCTCTGCTTTTAAGTATTGACCAAGACAGCCTGAACATTCGCCACAGCTTCACTAAAGTTTAAACAGGTTTCTTCCCTGACTTCCCTTTTCTTTAGAGAACTTGCAATTGTAAAGTATTTCTTTGTCCCTTAAAGAAGTAAATCTTCTTCAAACAAGATAACGTCATTCTCGAGGATCTAGGAGTCATCCCTTTGACTTGGAATCATCAAAGGAAAAGGAGATAGTATGCTTTTCTCCCAGTCTCTGTGGAAAAGTAGGAGACCAACCTCAATAAGGGACAATTAGCAAATACAGATGGCTTAATCAGGTGGTCCACCCTCTACTAAAATACCAATGGGTCAATGATGAAATCCAAGGGAAAATTAAAAAATACCTTGAAACAAATGACAATGAAAATAGAACCATACAAAATCTATGGGATGCAGCAAAAACGGTTCTTAGAGAGAAGTTCATAGCAATACAGGTCTTCCTCAAAAAACAAGAAAAATCTCAAATAAAGAACCTAACCTACCACCTGAAAGAATTAGAAAAAGAAGAACAAACAAAACTTAAAGTTAGCAGAAGGAAGGAAATACAAAAGATCAGAGAGGAAATGAACAAAACAGAGATTAGAGAAACAATAGAAAAAAATCAATAAAACCAAGAGTTGGGTCTTTGAAAGGGTAAACAAAATTGACAAACCTCTGGCCAGGCTCACCAAGAAGAAAAGAGGGAAGACCCAAATAAACAAAATAAGAAATGAAAGAGGAGAAGTTACAACTGATACTGCAGAAATGTCGACCATTCTCCCTGCTACTGTCCTCTGGTACTTTTCTATGAGCTAATCCCAAGTTTTAAAAATTCTCCTGTGCTTTGTATCAGAGGAGTTGAGTTCAATCTTCCTTCCCTATTGTAAGTCTCTATCCTTTATTACAAGAGTCTTTAGCAGTCTTACTTGCCCGTTTAACTGGTGTGGTGTAATTTTTACTTTGCAGTTCATATAAATTAATAATTATGATATTGATTCCTGTTGGATTGACTACTTTATTATTATGAAATCATTTTAAATCTCAATTAATGTATCTTGCTTTCAAATTTACCTTAGTATTTTTTGGCTAGTGTTTACATTACATATTTCTCCACCATTCAACCTCAGTTTATCTATGTCTTTATCAGTCAGGTCTCTAGTAAACAGCAAATAGTCTTTTACTTATTTTTATTATTAATCACCAGTCCTACAATATTAGTCTTTTATTTAGACTATTTAGTGTAATAAAATAGAATATTTAATATAATAACCATTACAGTGGAATTAATCTGACCCAACACATTTATTGTAAAGACAATCCAAACCTTTCTCTTTCTGCTGCATTGATCTATTTGACCCAGATGATTTTTCTCCTGTTTTCTACTTTACTTTCTTATTATGGAGTGATCAAATAATTTTTATCTTATTTTATTTTCTTGACTATAATTAAACATTCTTATTTTAGTAGATATTCCAGAGATTATATTATTCTTGATTTATTTCACTCTAATGCAAATTACATCTCTTAGCTCATCCTCAACAATGCCAGTACCTTGGGAGACTTCGAATATTAACACTTTCCATTCACCACCCGTTATAACACTATTATCATATATTAGAATTCTACATATATTTTATGTTCACATCACCTCATAATTATTATTTTGTAAGGTTGATATTCACTTGTATTTACTCATGTATATTTGCCATCTCTAGAATTCCTCTTCCCCTTCACATCTATGTTTTCATGTAGCATTTCTTGTCTGAACACATCTTTATTTTCACCTTCATTTTTGAAACTCTTGTGGAATGTTACATAATTCTAGATTGACTGTTATTTTCTTTAGCACTTTAAATATGTCAAAAATCTGTTTTTGTTTTTGTTTTGATAAGTCAGGCTCATTACGAGTCCAATGAAAGTAATGTCTTTTTTCTCTAGTTATGTTAGAAGAATTTTTTTCTGTCTTTTTTCCAACAGATCTACTATGATACACTTATGTGTGGTTTTCTTTGTATTAATCATTCTTTGTGTTTGCTGTGCTTTTTGAATCTGTAGGTTGAATTTGGAAGTTTTCAGTTGAAAAAAATTTCATGCCTATCTCACATGCTTGCCATGCATCTATCCAATATTTCACTGTTGCTTTTCTCACTGCTTTCATTTCTATCTATTCCATTAACCTCTCTTACTGTTCACTAATCCTGTTCCCCACTATGCCAAGACTCCTACGAAAACAAAATTTTGAGTTATTTATTTCAGATACTGCATTTTTATGTTTTAGAAGGTCCTTCAGTCCAGTTGTATAGATTCCAAATCTCTGGTGAACTTTTCAATATCTCCATCTACTTTATCCTTCCTTTCCTTTTATTTTTTGAGCATTTTAATAATAATTATCTGAAAATTGTTCCTATTAATTTCAATATCTGGATCATCTTACATCTGTTACCTGGTTTCTTTTTGATATTAGCCATAAGGTCTTATCTGCTCATATATGTTGTAAATTAGAGTTTTATGTTCATCGTAAATAAAAAAAAATTGCAGAGATTTTAGAAAATGTTTTCCTCCTCAAGACGTCACTCTCTTCATATGTAACAGGGAGTTGATCCTAAAAAAATCAGGATATGAGCTATATCAGTGTGGGGTTATACTTGTAGAGAACTCAGTCTGGCTCTGACTCTCCCCTGTTCTTAGGGTATGGCCCTGCAGAACTTTCAGTTAAGGACCTGGTGACTGTTTGCTACTTCAGGCCTGTAACACTGCAGAAGACTCAATGCTATCATTCAGACGTTTCAGTTTACCTCTTTAGGAACATCCTCCACGGGTTAAGGCAAATGTCTTAAAGAGAAGACTGGTCATATATTTAAAACTCCTAAGCCTCCAATTTTCTCACTTTAATCTACTATGACTGCCAAATTTTCTTCTGATTTCTCTGTCCTGGAATGCCAGCATTTTTCAGGGACTAGTCCTAGATTCTCAGCTTCTAACTCTGCCCTGAATTGATAAATGTGCCCCAGGGGAAAGCAGTTATAGAAACACAGTGTCACTTCCTCATTCCCTCGGGGGTTTTCCATCCTTCCCTGTTTTATTTCCAAGCTCTTCCCTCTAGAGAGTTTTTATCTCTTAAGCACCTCAAGTCTGTGGTAAACTTCATTAAGTTTGAAGAGACTTTTGAGTAGTTCTTTAGCATCCAGCGCTATCTGAAATTCAGCAAATATCTTGTGGTAAAACTGAACTTCCTTAGGCTCACTGAGTCCAGAATTTTGTCATTCTAGTCTCCATAATCGCTAGAAGTGTGTTGATTTTTCTTTCTCCCATCAGCCACTCTCTGCCTGGGGAAATGCAGAGCCCTCAGGCTCTGTTCTCAGAATTAAATAAATTAATGAATAAAATGAAATAAAGAAAGAGAAACAAAGAAAGGAAGAAAGGAAGGAAACAAGCTATGGATCCCACACTTCTCACGCCATGAATTTTAGTCTATTTAGTTGTTACTTTTATGATCTATTATGTCTTTAAAAATATAATTTTAAAAATTATTCAACTTTTTAGTTACTATCAATAGAAGTATTGGACTACTTCAATCTACTACATTTCACCTGGAAACAAAAAACCCAATGCTCATTTGGTGATTTTTAAAAATATAGTCTCAAGGCAAAATAATAGGGGTGGCAATCCTAAGTGAGTTCCACAAATACGGGGGTTCTGAGATTCCCTGGTATAACACATTATACATTATCTAAAAGTGTTGCATTTCATGATTATTTTTAACATCAGATGGTTCTACTTGAATATAACATATTAGATTTCCAATACATTACTTATGAGTATTCTATTGGAAAAACAAAAGAAGAATTTGAGGTTAGAAATAAATGCATTTCAACAACGTCAAGGAGATATGACTTTTTGATTCTTAGACAGTTTTTGCTATTTGTATAGAGAGAAATATTACCCTAATAGAGGAGGATTATATATTATACACTATTTTGATCAAAATATATCTTAATAAAATCTAAATCTATTAACTCTTTCTAAATCTATTTACCTACTCTTTTACTTTATAATTTGGTGGTTCTACTACACAAAAAGATGAGGGTTTGTTGAAACCATCAATTGTGGTTTTTCTTGTCTGATGTTAGCTGTGGGCTTGTCATATATGGCTTTTATTATGTTGAAATATGTTCCTTCTATGCTTAAATTAAGTGTTTTTATTGTGAATGTATGTTAAATTTCATTATCATTTTTAAGTGTGCTTGGTTAAATGAATCACTGGAAAAATTATGACATTCAAACATATACATCTGATCTCAGGGCAGTTAAAACCTCTCTTGTCACTTTGAAAGTTAGCCATGTCCAACACTTTTGACTAAATGCTACATAATTACACTCATCACATTCTGGGGATTTTTATTATTCTATTATCATGAATGATTATATATGTTGTTATCAATATTTTTCATTTCATGTTGAGGCATTCTTAACCTTTTATTAAAGTTCATTGCTTTATGAAATGAAGGCCATTACAGGTTACACAGTCCATAAGTAACAATATTGAAAACACAATTACGCACTCATAAAAATTCAGAAATAACAAAAACAAACTGCACAAACATTAAGTCAAAACTGATCTGAATTTGGTTGAAAAAGAAGTAGTTGAGTGAAAGTGCACGTGCATGAGATTCACTTTAACGTAAAGGAAGTATAGAACATTCACACTTTGGATCTTCCCTCACAAGTGAATCTCAGGGGCCATGTGAATAGTCCAGAGGGGTATCAGAGGTATTGGACTAAGAACGCTGCCTGCCATATCAATAAACAAGAAACAAAGGCTGTTGTAGCCATCAGCCACCTCAGCCACTACAGCCACCCTGTTGTGAGCCCTGAGGGAACTCAGGATGGAAACAAGATACCAGCTCTCAAGCTATCAGCCTCTGCAGCCACCCTCGTATGGTGTGCCCTGAGGAGGCTGAGGATGACAAAGCACAGGATAGGTTTCTATCACCAGGATGGCACCTAAAGCCAGGATAGCACCTCAGCTATCTGGCCCCAGATAGCTGAGGTGCATATCAAAGGAAAGAGTTCAGTGAGCTTTGACTTTGCATTTTCCCATACCCAGAAAAGCACTAAATTCCTTAACTTGAGATACCTGGTTTTCCTTAATTAACAGTATTTTTTGATACTGTTCCGACTACCTGGACTCTATATAGGAGTCTTCCAAAACTCCTATATATCCCGGCTCCTCCTTTACCTCTTTGGAGCCCTCCCTCAGAGCGATCTGAGAGTCCTGTCTCCTGGGCTTGAAGTGCTCAGAAAATCCGCCCAATAAAACATAAATACATAATTCTCAACTTCTAGGTTGTGCATTTTTTTTCAGTCAACAATTTAAATTCTTATATTGAGAAAGGCAAGGACTTTCTTCATTAAATGACTAATAAATCAGCTCAAGAGCAGGCTAGGTCCTAGTGCCAATAGTACATAGCAATACACAAAGTACCATATAGGCTTTCAGTAAAATACTGAATAACCAATAATGAAAGCAATACACATGTCCATTTGAAAGAATAATAAGGATAAATTGAATAAAATCCTCCAAGTATGTTGTAGTTTCTCCCAAAAGGGTAAAACAGTCTTCTCAATATGGCAATTTTTTTGGCAAAGTTTAGAAGTGTTAGATAAAATATATGTCTTACCTGATTCCTCAAAGTCGATGTTGTAGGATTTCCAGGTTTCAGTTATGCGAAGAAGATGCTCCTCCATGGCTTCAATGTCCATGGAGGGGCAGTTGCATTCTGGAAATCTGGGACCACACTGACACCAGCAGTCATTGTCCTTGCAGATAAACTCTCCCTCTGAATTGCAAGCAATGTAGCTCAAAGCTGCTTGTACAAAACGCTCCTGAAGGTAGTCTGGAAGGAGTACTTGCAGCCCTTAAAGAACAAACCAAAAGAGTAAGTTTACTCTGATAAGGAAAAAAAGCATAATACATATCTACATATTCACAAAAAGTCAAAATTTGAGTATATTGTTATGTATTTATGCATATTTTAAAACCATCATTAGAAAATTATCGAAGTCTGTAAAATTGCAAATATTTATAATTCTTTTTAATATATACTGACTCCATGTACTGTTCAAGAATCCCGGAAACTGGGACTTCCCTGGTGGTCCAGTGGTAAAGAATCTGCCTTCCAATGCAAGGGACGCAGGTTTGATCCTTGGTCCAGGAACTAAGATCCCACATGCCGGGGGCAACTAAGCCTGTGTGCCACAACTACTGAGTTTGCGGCCTCAATGAGAGAGCTCATGTGCTGCAAACTACAGAGCCCATGCGTCCTGGAGGCTGCACACTGCACTAGAGAGAGAAAACCCTCACGCCACGACTAGAGAGAAGCCTGCACGCCACAGTGAAGAGCCAGCCCACAGTGAAAAGATCCCACACGCCTCAATGAAGACACCGCATGCCACAAATAAGACCCGAGCCACAACTAAGACCCGATGCAGCCAAAATAAATAAATTAATTAAATAAATTAAAAAAAAAAGAATCCTGAAAATTATAGAGGTGTTTAATATCTTAGACTATTTGATTTTGTTTTTTAAACCGATTTGATTGGCATTTGACTTAATTGATCAGAATATTTGGTTTTTTTATATAATGTAGCTAGAACCTATCTTCCCATACTTTTTTTTGTTTTTTGCTTTTTTTCTGCGGTACGCGGGCCTCTCACTGTTGTGGCCTCTCCAGCTGCGGAGCACAGGCTCCGGACGCGCAGGCTCAGCGGCCATGGCTCATGGGCCCAGCCGCTCCGCGGCATGTGGGATCTTCCCGGACCGGGGCACGAACCCGTGTCCCCTGCATTGGTAGGCGGACTCTCAACCACTGAGCCACCAGGGAAGCCCCCCATACTTTTGAAAAGAGATGTATGCATTTATTTTACACTACTTGATTTCAAATAGTTTTCAATATTTTCATATACCTTTAGCTCATGTTCTATCAGCTCACATCTACATTGATATCATAATACAAAGGGTTTGTGGCATCAGCAAAAGAGTTATGAAATGTTGCTATAATGCTTATCTCATGCCACTAACAACACATAACTTTATATGAGTTTATTTTTCATATGATCACTTAGATTGACTACAGGGAAACTATTAGACTGATTTAATTATTTCACAGTTTATTTCCTTGTCATGTATTAAGACAGCCTTAGTGATACAGTTTATTTCTTTTCTACAAGCAAGTTTAGTAAATTTGCTAACTCTTAAGAAAATATAAAAAATGAAAGTAAGGCTATAAAATTAACATTTGGAGATCTCTACTAGTTTTACATGTTATCATTTCTTGCTATGTAGAAAAATCTAATCAAAAGGGTAAATATTCAATGTAATAAAATAAACATAAAAGGGAAAACTTAGTCAATACCTAATTGCTATTTACTACAAAATTTGATTTTTACAACTTTTACATGTCTCCTTTCTAACAAAAACAAAAAAACACAATTTTTTGATACAACCATCATCTATGAGGTTAATTCAATTAAAATCGTGAATTAGTATTTAGGAAAAAAATCTACTTTGTAAATATCTTGACAATTATACCTATCTCATTCTTTCAGATTAATTCTCCCATAGGTGGGTCAGGAAAAGTACTTTTAGCACTTATATATTTACTTTATTATTCATTGTAATTTTACCTCAAATAAATAACATTTATGGAATGCCTTCCAATTTGGAAGAGACGTTCTAGGGAAAGTACAAATATGAAGATGACCAAAACATATCCCTGCCCTAAAGGTACTTGCAATACACTTAGGAAAAATAAAAGAAGTAATATAATATGTAATATTAGAAGTATGTTATAATATTATACAATAGTACTTATTAACTACTAGAGTTGGGTTACAGATATTTCACTAGGTATGATTAATTGTTCCATAAAAAAGGTAGACTGGAACAGTATTTGACACGTGGATATGCTTCAACATTAACAGAGGTTTTTTTGTGGCATAGGATAATACATTAACAACATCACACACAAATGAACTGTGGAATATACTTTTTAAAATAGCAACTAGCAGTATTGTTTTAATACATATGCAGTTTAAGAATGCAATGAGTGAGTTGCTTAGAAAAATAAATCTAGAGTAATGTGACTGGGGTTCCCATAACAGGGTGAAGTATATGGAATAATTCACTTGTATTTAAATGATGTTTAACAATGAAGGTACTCTGAGTGGTATGTTATTTCGATATAGAAGATATAAAGAAAAAAGATCAGTTTAGACAGAAAATTAAAAAATATCTAAACTAAGGAAATGGTGATCAAAAGGCAGTTTAGGAGACAGGAGAAGAGAAGTTAGAATCTACTAGACACTACTTTATTTGATGTAAGGCAGGTGAAATATGTCAAATGACTTGAAGGAATAAAATGATAAAGCTAGAAATATTCTTAAATGATTAGTCCTGTGGGTCACCAAATTACTGTATAGTTGAGAAATATCTAGTGATTGCTTCTGACAATTCTGCCATTCAGTGTTAAAAACAAAGTCAGAGTCTCTGTTAATGCGACTCAGGAGTCCAAATATACTTATTTTAATATTGCATGTTTTAACATCTCAGGTAACTGTAAGTCTATGGACCAGATATATGGAACCCGCTGATTATGTCAACCTTAATTTTACAAAAAAACACCCCCAAAACAAAAAGAAATTCAGAGAATTTATGTTACATTTAAAATGTCATAAACAAAGTCATAATTGTCATAATTTTCAGTCTGTAAAAATGATAGTGCCTTTGCAGAAATAGAGACGGCTGGAAAAGTAATTTGAGGAGGAATGATTGGTGGCAAGAAACGATGAGTTCAGTTTTAGACATGCAAGGATTTCTGCTGTATTATCTGTCTTATCTATATCTATCATCTACGTATTTATCTATCTCTAAAGAAAGGAAACTGACATTCTGTAAAACCCGCACTAAAAATAACAAAGAGTTTTTGGAAAAGAGCTCTACGGACAGACCACTCAAAATTTTATAATTTTATAACTAGACCACTAACGTAAACAATAACTGATACCTAGAGAGAAAACTTGAACTGCCTTGGTAGACAACTCAGAGGGACTGGGGGGCTGTCCTACAGATCTTTTTTTTTTTTTTTTAGGTACAGAAACAATAGACTACAAAATACTGATAAATGAATTGATAGAGCTCTGTTAATTAGTTTATGGGGGGGTTTTGCTAGAAATATAAATTAATATAAATTATTTCAATATAAATTATTTGCCTTCCTTTAAATTTTATATGTGTAAAGCTTTGAGAAAATTTGTTCCAACATATCAATAAACAATAGGAAAGAAAAAAAATTTTTAAGCAATATCATCAGATTTTTATTACAAGCAAAAGATAATTGCATGGTGTCCCATCTTTAAAAGTTATATTAAATCTTCTATTTGATAATAATGCCATCCTTTGCCAATTTTGACGAAATAAAACATTAGGAACTAACTGATCCGGAAAAGTATTTGTTACCTAGTCATATGGATCATTCACTTTCTGGGAATTTTACTAAAAAGTTACTGCCAAGATTTTATAACTTTTAATTACTACTGTTACCCTTTCACTCAAATGTACCTTGATTGATATGTTAAATTCATAAGGCGTTGAGGAAATTGGAATATCATTAATTTCAATATGTATTTGCTCACACTTCTTATGAATTACTTTTTGTCATATGTTTTAAATATATTTTATTAATAATTTGGAGTTGTAGATATGGATATTTCAGTTTTGTTTTTTTTTTAATGTCTGTTCTGTACCCTAATTGGCAAAGCCAGACAGACAAGCAGGTAAATCCAGCTTACTCACTGCCAGAAACATTTCATTTCCTTTGTTTTCAGTCAAAATCAGTGTGTTAATGTGTAATGCATCTCTCTGACCTCTCATTTATGAATGTCAATTCCAATGTTGAGTCATGGAATTCTTTCTGAATTTGTTGCCTAATGCTGTAGCTTCAATAATTCTTACTGATGCTTTCTTTGCTCTGATAAAATTCTACTTCAGGAGTAATTCTTCTTCTTCTACAAGAGTAGAGGTTTGGAAGAAGAAGGTCAATACTGAAAAACTCTTATAATTCTAGATTCCTCTCAATAATAGAGCTCAATTCAGAAGATCTCCAAATGGGTCTAACACCGATTCTAACGCTTCACCTTGTGCTTACAAACAAAACAGGAGACACTAACTCTCTCTTTCTCTCTTTCTTTCTCTCTCTCTGTGTATATATATATATACACATATATACACATACACATATATATATGTATATATATACACACACACACACACAATATGTCATCTATGTCTATATCCATCTATCCATAAAACCAACCAACTTACTATATAACTATATAACTAACTAACTATGAAAGACACAAAGACCTCTGTTGGTACCTTAATAAAAGATTCTTCAGAGACACAAGTTTTTCCAATTGCCACATATAGTGATCCAGAGTTTTTCATACCCTTTAAAGAAATGTACATTGGTAAGTTTATTCCAGAATTTGTGAGCGCTTTGCATTCCTTTCAAAGTGGACAAGAGCTACTATTAAAGGTAGATTGAAAGGTGAATCAACCTGATACTTGTACTATAAGTACAGATGAAATTTAAGAAAGAGTACAAGGGAAATTGAGGGTCTCAATATTGATTTACTAATGTTATGTTTGGAAGGATCTTTGTTCATTGGGGTACAAATATAGTTGCAATAGACAACTGAAAATATTGGCCTAGCAGATAAAAAAGGTGAAAGAGATGCAGATATCTGCCTTACAAAAATTGAGGAAAGTAGAAATAGTAGTTATATAAGGAGTATTGATTCATTTATTCCTTGTGTTAATTTTTCTTCAAAGAAGATTGGAGGGTGAAGTTTTGTGTTTATAATATTTTTAAAACTGAACACAGTGATCCACAAAGAGTAACAATCAATAAATAGTGTTAATAAATAAAATTTAATAATAAATTAATTGAAATAAACATATTTGATATAAACATTCTTTGTCTTTTTCTATTAAAGTTAATACTCTGATGGAAAGTTATTACACACATTTAAAAAGGGGTGACTAGTAGAGAATTACAAGTAATATTGATAGTTTGGGTTTCTATTTAAATTACAGAAGATATTTCAATAACTAAATCTAAAATTGACAATGATAAATTGGATAGCATTTAAGGTTTAAAACTGTTAAGTGCTTTCTTTGTGATTTTTATACAATTTAAAATAAATGAAATTCATTTATTATTTAGGGTAAATTTAAAGAGCCTGATGCCATTACATTTTTTACATGGAAAAGTTGAGGAAAAATGGTATAATTTCTGAAACTTTTAAGCATTTTTATGTAAAACTGAATAATGTAAATACAGATCTAACCTCTGCAATTAAAAAAGGTAGACTAGAAAGAACAACTCAGAACTACCCCTTTGATCAGTCAACTTAATTTAGATGATCTGTCATCACAAAGACATTTCTGAACTTATTCAACTAGTACGTGTTTAAACATGTGGATTCATAACCTTTCCATGCCTGTATGAATGAGTGATATACACATCCTTATAACCAGTTAGGATAATATGTATTTGTTAAAATTATTATTATAAAAAGTCCTCTACTGAATTATCTCACAAAATACAGTAACAGAAAGAAGATGATAAATTACCTTTATCACAGAATGTATCTCTATAAATGAAATAATGCAAGTATAAGTATTTTGTTAATATATTCTTAAGTATATTTCTGTTTGTCAGAAGAGAAATGAAGCCTTAATTATCATATTAGGTTATATTTAAAATGTCAAATGTTCACATCACAGTATGCATAAATATGGTTACGATTTTTATCAGAATCTATAAGGAAGAAGTCAAAGCTCGGGAGACCTATGGAAAAGCTGCTACTTACTGAGGCAATGATTACTGTATGGAAGAAAAATATTATCACAATACATTTTCCAATTGTTACTGATTACTTAATTTAAGAAGTAAAGTGAATTTTGACATTCCCTTCATCTGGTCTAGAATGTTCATATCAGTTAAAAATTAGGAGATTAGCCTTTTATGAGAACTCTAAAAGCCTAGTACTGCACATACAGCTTGAAAGAAAGAAACAAAGAAAGAAAGAAAGAAAGAGAGAGAGAGAGAGGGAGGGAGGGAGGGAGTGAGGGAGGAAGAAGGAAGGGAGAGAGAAGAAAGAAATCACAACTGGGTAACTGTCATGCAGGCTCATAGAGAATTAATGAAATTTCACCTACATACCTTGCAACTGAATCTTATTCTCAGGACTCTGAACCAGAACAGAACTGACAGAATCTAGGTTGTCATAGTTACTGCAGCCAAGAGGACCCGTCCGTGTTTCTGTTACCTAAAGAACAAAACATCAACTTTACTTTATATACCAGACTTTACCGAGTTCTTACCATTCAATGTAGTTGTCACACACTGATATTATACATCTGACAGTAAACATCACTAAAAGGTCTAGGATCTGATACACACCAACAGTACACCTAAGCACAGAGGAGACAAATGACGCCCTTTATCTTCAATTCCATTTCCTTCTCTTTGGCCAGTCATCAATCTTCAGAGAAAATAATGGAAGCCCTCTTTGGTCAACAACATCCTTCATATAAGCTCACTGATTTTACCCAAGACAAGACAGAGCATGCTTTTAGGTAGAGAGCAAGTTTGACTCATATGAGAATTGTTTTTTGTTGGTTTATCTTTCCTCAATAAATCAAAACCATTTACCAGGCTACGGTCTAAAGACTGATATTATTGTTTTATTCTTCTACTTAAAAATCTATAATTTCCTGTTCTTTTATGGTGGTATCAATGTCTAAACTCTTCTGCTTGGCTTCCATCTGCCCCACTTCTCCCAGCAGGCAGGCGATCTTGCTGTCCAGTTGGACTTTGTTAATTCTATGCCTTTGCTTATACAGCATCCTTCACCTTACCCCACCTTTCTCCTTTTGGACTAATTAGTTTTCTCTATCCTCAAGATCAACGTCATGTTCAAACACCCACACAAATTAGTCCCTAATGATTCCCACTTGTATTACTTCACCATTTCTATAAAGTTATGGTTTGCAGGGCCCAACCTTAGCACTTAATTATGGAATCACATATTGCAGAGTAATTTTTTTCCCATGGGTGTCTTGGATGGATGGTACCAGGAGATGAGGAGGCATTTAATCAATTATGTCAGACTGGAAATTTGTCCTGAGGATATTTTTTTTTAAAACCAAACATTTTAAAGCAGAGGAGTATTGTAATCATTTTTGTGTTTTAAAAAGATATTCACAACAACCAGAATGGTTTGCAAAACATCATTCAGCTCATTTTATTTCACAGTTCACAGCCACATAATGGCTTCCCATCTAGCTCAGGGTAAAAGCCAGAGCCCTTTTCCATGGCTAAAAAGATGCCCTATTTTCCAGCTGCCTGTTACCTCTCTGAACTCACCTCTCTTCCACTTTTCCTCATTTACTCCACTCCAAGAACACTGGCTTCTTTGTTGTTCCCCAAACACATGCTAGTTATCCTCCTGCTTCATGATTTTTGACTTGCTGTTCCCAAACTTGGAATGTTCTTCCTCGAAATATTTCTAAGCTCACTCGTTCACTTTCTTCAAGTTTTTGTTCAAGTGTCTCTCTCTCTGGACTTCTTGGACTAACCTATTTTAAATGAATATACCTTCCCACATTTCCCTCTTCCGACCATTATTTCCTTTGCTCCTTACATTGTTCTATCTTTTCCACAGTGCTTTTCAGTTTCTAACATGCTGTATAATTTACTCACTTAACATGATTATGGCCAACACCTCTTATTAGAATGCAAGCTCCACAAGTGCAGAGAATATTCCCTATTTGTTTACTGAAGTATTCACAGAACATATTATGTTCTGGTATAAGCCCATAGGTATTAATATTAAGACAAAGAGAAGCGGAGAGTGTGAGGGGAAAACCAAACCAAGGAAGATGTTAAGGCCATTATCAAGATGATGAAGGTCTGAATGGGGCAGTGGCAATATGATTTATCTGAAGAAGATGGATTTTGAAAAACAATTAGAATGGGCAAGATTATGAAACACTGAAAATGTACATGATGGGAGGAGGGAAGTGCAACAGAAGTTTCTAGCATAAGTGATAACATTAAGATATGGGCCAAAGAAGCTCCACTGTGAAGTGAATGTAAGGAAGCCTGGTTTTGATTATTTTGACTCTGAGTTGAATAACACTCTTAGTTGGAAACATCCAGTAGAAGAAGTGACAATGTAGATATATTTCTTAGAAGTTACGTCGAAGATAGGATTACTATTTTAGGAATCAAAAACTTATAGGTGATAGTCAAAGATAGGGCGATGGACACTTTAGCTCAGGTGCATGGAGGGAATGCATAATTGTATCATGACAACTCTACCATATTTTCTAAACGAGTCCGTTAGAATAACCGAGATTGGCTATGAGCACACAGCAACAATTGGGAATGTGATTTACTCTTTCTCTAACACCACACTGACTGTGTAGTCCTCTCCTGCTGTTCTCCAGTGGTGACACAGAATATCCCTTATTTTGTTCAGGAAAATAATTGCTGATGTTGATATGTGTCACATACATGCACGTGCATGTATACATGTGTATGGTTAATATTAAATATAAATGATTAATCACAAATGAGTAAAAGGAAGATTAGGGCACCAAAGGAAATATTTAGAATTTAAGATCATTTAAATCTTCATCTTGTCCTATCAAGTAGCTTAACTATTTTCCCCCAACACACACAAATGTATACACACCACATTAATACAAAGAAATTCCAATGTTTGTCATTTTTAAGGAAGTTTTCTAAATACAAGTGGCTTAAAGCACATACTCATTGACATAAGAGATCTTAGAAATTGGTATGCAATCTCCTGAACACTTAACCGTTGAAAGAGGATAAATAGTATTATTCATATCTCATTACAGACAGTCCCTTATATTCAGTTACTGTGTTCTTGAGAATAAATGCAGGAGATTTAAATAACAGTCTTATAAATTTAGAGGTTTGAATATCTCTATCTACCTCTATAACTATAGATCATTTTATTCCCTTACCTTCCACAGCATACAATAATAAAATATAGTATATCCTACTGATGACTTAATTTTGTTCTTTACCATTCACAGCTGACTTCACTGATCATTGTCTGATTTAATATAAAAATTCACACACTCTAGCACATTCAATGATGCAAATCCATTTTTCCAATTGTATTATATTTTAAGAACCTTACCTGTCAGCATTGATAAATGTGCCAATACTTATTTTATATGTTCAATACTAATGAAAGGAATAAAAATGAAAAGAAAGTAATAAAAACTAACTTATTGTACAAACAGTTCTATAGAGATGTTAACTCTACCAAAAAAATGAATTATGTAGTTGTGCCACAAAGAGCTTGAACTTTTGTTCATCAGCTGACAGATGAACATCTGATTTTGGGGTCTCCATATATAATGTAACAAAGGAAGAGTTATTCAATAGCTAAACTTAAAAATGATTAAGGGCTTCCCTGGTGGTGCAGTGGTTGGGAATCCGCCTGCCAATGCAGGGGCACAGGCTCAAGCCCTGGTCCGGGAAGATCCCACATGCCACGGAGCAGCTAAGCCCGTGAGCCACAACGACTGAGCTTGCGCTCTAGAGCCCACGAGCCACAACTACAGAAGCCCGCGTGCCTAGAACCCGTGCTCCATAACAGGAGAAGCCACAGCAATGAGAAGCCCGCCACGGCAATGAAGAGTAGCCCTGGCTCGCCGCAACTAGAGAAAGCCTGTGCGCAGCAAGCAAGACCCAATGCAGCCAAAAATAATCAATAATAAGTTAATTAATTGATTAATTTAAAAAAGAACTCTAAAAAAAATGATTAAGACTGACAATAACCCAGTACTGATAGCATTCAGTGTTTTGATAAATGACATATAGAATGAGGAAAAACATTTTTTTTCACTTATCTCTTGGTGAGAAGATGTTGAAACAGGGAACACTGTTTTTAGGATACAAAAATGATGTTCTTTCTGAGGTGTTACATTGACTTGTGGTTTTATCTGAATATTATGAGGAAAACTAATGTTCTTGAGGGGCTGGGAAATTGAAAAGGGGAGTGGAATGTACAGAAAGGCAAGAAATGGCTAGGCCAGCTGTGGAAGGTAAATTCAAAACTTTTCAAAATGTATTTAGCACAAATTTGTCTTCAAAATGTAACAAATGTGCTCTTCTCTAATTGACCACTTATGTGAACTGTGTTTAAATATATTGTTAAAATTCAGAAAGGATATTAAAAGTATAGTAAATGGAAAAAAATGCCCATGTTTTCATTTCAACTTTTCCTATATTGTTTCTATTTCGTTTCATTAAACTGATGCCTATTATTTTCACAGTTGGAGAATTTTACAGAGAGTAAAAGAAAATAAATAATTTTCCTAATTCAAAGATACAACTTGGAAGTAATTATGTAAACAATAATATAAATTCAACTTTATTTAGGTTAAAATAAAGTGGTATAGATAATTCAGTTGGAAATAAAAAGTCTTTGTTATTTTTGATCAAATTTTCTGAGTCTTACACATTCTTAAGATAATATCATGCCACGACAATGCACTGGAGTTATAAAATTAATTCAGCAAGAATTAGTTGAAGAAAAACTATCTCAAGCAAAATAATAAACTATCTCAAGGAAAAAAAAGAAAAAAGTTAAAACAATGAAAAAAAAGTGGGACAAAAAAAGAGTAAACAAACAAAAACACATCACATTCCTAAAGGAAAATAGTACAACTAGTACTATAGTACTATTAGAGAGTCCATTGTCTTAAAATTAACACATCATATATTTAAAATATTTCCAGTCAAAATCATAATCATGTTATATAATTTGAAGAAAATAGACTTAAATGAGAATGCTCAGGTCACCATCATAACTCCACTGCTTACTAGAGAGGAACCAATCTAAGATTCAAGTTTCTGTCTGGTGAAATGGGTAAAATTTTCTTACAGTGTAATGAGGTTGTGAAGAAAAATGAGATAATCCATGATAAGTGCTTATCATGGGCCTGGACCACAGTAATGATTTCATAGTAAATGTAAAATGTGTGTAAATGTTTACTATTAAAAGGCAGAGGCACAATAACTCTATGGTAAACTTACTGGAATCATTCATAGCCCACCTCTCAATTAAGGCTGTAAAATCCTATTATTTTTTCTGACATCAGTGCTGCATGTTAACATTTTTCTCTATAGACAGAGAAAGGGTGCCTGTGTTTTAGAACATCCTAAATCAAACTCACACTTAAATGAGGCTATGCACAAATTTTGTATGTCACATCGATATGCAAATCAAGTACAATATAGTAAGAATAATCCACAACAAGACTAAATCAGAAATATTGGTATAGAAAAAACAATGGGTAGTTCAACTGCATAGAACAGAAAAGAACATGAATAGAAAAGAACAACAACAGCAACTACACTGAAAATAGAAAAAATTTCCTTATCTCTAGTGTAAAAGACAATCAAGGAGTCTCTCAAAAAAGTATGCTTGTATGAGAAAATCTTTATCCACACTGAATGAAAAAAGTGAAAGAAAATGTATATGCACTTTGTAAAATTATACATACACGCATATTATATATAGCTCTGTGAACCTCCTATTGCTCTAAGCTTTTTTCAAAATGAAAACAGTTTTAGTTCACCATTTTAACTGAACTGATTATTGTTTATCAACAACATAATAAAATGCATGATTGTATGAACAGTGTATCTCTTATTGCAAATCTGTAAATACACATTTTTATAAGTTTATAATGTTCCTAGAAATCTTATCTGAAATCAAGAGGGAGAAATATTTTTAGACAGGAATGTGTCTATTCTCTATTACAATGACTTGTTATCTATAAACTATTTATTGATCAAATGATAATAAATATGGAATAGCAGGATTATCGTTTGTTCCAAAATGTCATTTTTAATGACAAAATTAATAAATGTGCATGTTGGAATTTCAAACAATGAAATAAATTGAAAAGCCCAGAGGAACAACTACTTTCCCCGATTATATATTTGCCCTCATCTTTTTATCAGACTTGAA
Organism: Lipotes vexillifer; assembly: GCF_000442215.2. Classification (NCBI taxonomy): domain Eukaryota; kingdom Metazoa; phylum Chordata; class Mammalia; order Artiodactyla; family Lipotidae; genus Lipotes; species Lipotes vexillifer. The sequence continues at coordinate 1,542,555 of NW_006788130.1, forward strand.
AATGGTTAAAATTAGGAGCAACCATCGTTTATTCACAGCACCAAATTTTCATGTGCTTACATTTTTACAGCCATTTTCTCCTTAAAAAATATTGCATTTAATTTGTTTCAAAATTATGTTAGAGTATATTGAAACAGTTTTTGAATAATTTCATATCACCATTGATTATGTATATGAAACAAAAGAATATTGCTAAGTACAATCTGGCTCATTTACAAAGAGTTATGTGCAGAGAGAGAACCTAGTGTCTCCCTTGTGGATTTGATTATCTCTTCTAGAGACCTACATCTTAGCTAAATAATACAAAAGAAATGCTAATATTTAAGATAGGATCTTGCCTATCCCATATTATAGTAAGAGAAATGCATTTACACGGGGGGGCTGGGGTGGAAGGAGCAGTGAAATTGGTTACTGGTACCTACATCTGGATGAACTGCAGTACCAGATACTGCCTACATTTTTTAGTGTGGACCACATTCTTCCATATTTCATTCAAAAATGCCATACAATATAGTACACTTCAAATGCCACTTCTTCCAGAAATAATCTTTTTAATCTTTAATCACCTAACACACTTAAAATTTTTTTTGTTAAGAATAAATTAGAGGACATCAACTATACTTGTCTCATATTGCACTTTCGATGTCTTAACAAGTTTTCTCACTTAATATAAGAACTGGTAATTTTTTTCAAATAAAAATAAAGATGTATTATTGTATAAATTTTTCCTCAAAAGTTATTCATTTTACTATCTCTTTCTTTATTAAAAAACATCAGTTAGCATCATTGAAATCTAATAAATGACTTTTATCCAGAATATATGAAGAAATCTATAGGACTTCTGGTTTCCAGTTCTGCATATATGGAGGTTGGAAGTCACTACTCCCTCCTAACAACAAGTCAAACCCTAACAATAATAAAAACAGACTGAACAATCAACAACTCTTCTTGGACCCATCAGAGAAGGAAGCAAACTGCTACCCACAAGATTGGAAAGACAGGGAATACAGGGAGTCACAGCTCAGAGCAGAAACTTGAGAGTTGAAACAAGTATGGCAATCAGTGCTAAGGTAAGAAAAACTGAACTTCCATTGACAAATGGCTACAGAGTAAGTGTGTGGAAAAGTCTGGGAATTAAAAACTCCAGAGGGACCCAGTCATAAAAAGAGTCCTCATCATATTTTGAGATTTACCTCCAGGAGCTCAATCAGGTTCCTACAGTAAATATTAAAGAAAAATCCCCTCTTGCTTCCTACAGTGCGAGGTGAAACGGAACCATTTTGAAATACTGTGGAGCACTCTGCTCTCCTCTGCCCTCAGGGGAAACTAGCTAACCAGAGCCTAACTCTCTGTGGGACTTTCTGAGCCTAACTGACCTAGGGGAAGGGGAATACCTAATTCCAGCCCACTTTAGCCATTTTGTCCCACTCCAGGGGTGAGGAAGAAAAAAACTGAGAAACTCTCGTGAAGTTTACAGTCCAAAGGCATAGGCTCCATAAAAGACAGACCAAACTATAGGACCATGGAATGCTTCCCCTTCCCCACACCTCATCATCACATTACTAAAGGCCTGTTTATAGTAGTTCCTTTTACCCAGTACATCATGTCCAGCTGTCCAGAAGAAAAGTACAAGTTATACCAAAAGGCAAGAAACACAATCTAAAGAGACAGAGCAAGCACCAGAACAAGACATGACAAAGATGCTGGAATGATCAGATCAAGAACTTAAAACCACTATGATTAATATGATAAGGGCTCTAATGGATAAAGCAGACAGCATACAAAAACATAGACGATATAAGCGGAGAGATGGAAATCCTAAGAAAGAATGGAAAAGAAATGCTAGAGGTAAAAAGCACTGTAACAGAAAAGAAGAATGCCTCTGATGGGTTCATCAGTAGACAGGTCTGAGGAAAGAATCTCTGAGCTAGAGGATATATCAATAGCATCCTCAAAAATCAAAAGCAAAGACAACAAAGACTGATTAAAACAAAAAACAGAATAGAATATCCAAGGATTGAGGGACAACCACAAAGGGTGTGACACAAACATAATGAGAATACCAGAAGGAGAAGAAAGAGAACAAGGAACAGAAAAAAATATTTGAAGCAAGAATGACTGAGAATTTCCCCCCAAATTAATGTTCAAGATCAAACCACAGATCCAGGAAGATCAGAAAACACCAAGTAGAAAAAAAATGCCTAAAAATGATACTAGGCATATCATTTTTAAATTACAGAAAATCAAAAATAAAGAAAAAATCCTGAATGAAGCCAGAGGAATAAAATACGTTACCTATAGAGGAAGCAAGATACAAATTACATCTGGCTTCTCCTCAGAAACAAAACAAGTAGACATTGAAATATTTACAGTGAAATATTTATGGTGTTGAAAGAAAAAAACACTAACCTAGAATTTTGTACCCTACAAAGTTAACTTTCAAAAATGAAAGAGAAATAGACAAAGTCATACACAAAAATTGATGAAATTTGTTGTCAGCAGACTTGCCTTGCAAGAACTGTTAAATGAAGATCTTCATAAAAAAGAACAAATATTATAGGTCAGAAACTCAGATCTATATAAAGTAACAAAGAACATCAAAAAAGGAATATGTGAAGACAAAATAAAAACTTTTTAATTTTCTTATTCTTAATTGACCTAACTGATAATAGTTCATTCAAAATAATAATACCAAAAATGTATAAATTATGTATGTTTACATATATATCTTATGAGTATATATATCTTATGTGTGTATTGCATATATATATATATATATATATATACACATATGTGTACATATATAAGTGAAATGAATGACAAAAATGATAGAGTAATACAAAGGATGGGAGGGAAAATTAAGCTTATTTTGTTATTATAAGGTACTCACACTACCTATGAGGTGGTATAGTGTTATTTGAAAGTGGACTTGAATCAGCTATATTGCACACTCCAGGAAGATGACTAGAAGATGTAAAAAAAAAAAAAAAAAAAAATTAAAACCAATATGCTTCAGAAGGAGAGAAAATGGAGTAATATAAAATGCTCAATTAAAACTACAGAAGGCAGACAAAGAGTGGACAAAAAAAAGGAACAAAGAACAAGAGCAACAAATAGAAAACATTAATGAATAGGTAGATATTAATGCAGCTATATCAATAATCACTTGGAACATCAATACATCAATTAAAAGATAGAAATTGTCAGAATGGAGCAAAAAACAAGGCCAAACTATAGACTGTCCACAAGGAACCCACTTTAAATGTAAATCTACATATAGATTAAAAGTAAATAAATAGAGAAAAATATACGATTCTAACACTAATCAAAAGAAAGTAAGAGTATAATTACATAACTGTCTTAATTTCAGACAGAGCAGACTTTGAAGCTAGTAAAGTAACAAGGGATAAAGAAGGGCATCACACAATGATGAAAATGTCAACTCTCCAAGAAGATATAATAATACTTAATATGTATGTGCCTAACAACAGTGCATCAAACTATATGAGGCAAAAATTAATAGAATTGTAAAAAGAAATGGATGAATCCAATAGCTTAGTTGGAAATTTCAACACCCTTCTATTAGAAATGGACAGGTCCAACAGGCAGAAATGTAAGTAAACCTTACTTACAACTTACTCTTGTAAACCAACAGTAAGATGGCAACAGCAATACTTAAAAAAACACTTGACAAACAGACAACATTAGCATCTAATGATCATGAAACTGCAATTTCCTTATAAGGGAATTTAAAAGAACAATGAGGTAGCATTATCCATTCCCAAATGTCTTAAAATAGCATAATGATAGAATATGCCAAGTGCTGATAATAATGCAGAAGAAGTGTAATTCTCATACACTGCAGCTGGGAGTGTAAATTAGTACCACCACTTACACTTTAGAAAAATCTTTGAAACTATCTGCGTAAGCAGATGGAGGCAAATCTTATGAGCCCGACCTACAGCCAACAAAAATATGAACATGTGTGTAACCTAAAGACACATGCAAATAGGTTCATAGCAACACCATTCTCAATAATCCCTAACAGAAAAAAAATCAAAATGTTAATCAATAATTCAATGTATAAGTAAATTGAGGATTTGAATACACAATAAGAATAAATTAAAGTCAATGGCACAGAATAACTTGAATGAATCTCACAAATATAATGTTAAGTGAAATAAGCCACATATATTATGCTTCCTCCAATATGAAGTTCAAAGTCGGACAAAAATAATTTATGATGTTACAAGCCAGGATGGTGGTAACACTTTGTGAATAGAAGTTATAGTAGAGGATATAGGGGGACTTCTTGAATTCTGGTAATGTTCTGTGTTTTATATAGATGATGGAAGTTCAAATGTGTTCCAATCTCAATACTATGATTGTGCACTTTTCTGTATATGTGTTATATATCAGTAAAACATTTACCAGTAAAAGTTGGTTAATATTATTCTCCTCATGAATTAGATCAGGGCAGGTACCATGTCATCTACATCTACATCTGTATGGATATCTATGTATCTATCTATCTACCTATCAATTTATATATCTGTCTGTCATCTATCTATCCATCAGTCATCAATTTATACTACAATACTAGCTTGGATCTTTGCACATGTATCCTTTCAAATTATTATTATAATGTGATTTTGTAAAAAAAAAAGTGCTAAAACCTGACAGTGAATGATTGTGAAAAACAAATGACTTATTTTTAGATTATTAACATAATAGCTTACTTAATCAAATCAAATCCCCTTTTAATCATCTTAAAATATATTTATTTTATCTTTTTTCAAGGCCACAATTATGCCTATCCTATAATTGCACATATGCACATGATAAATCAATTCTATATACTAGGCACTAACTTAGAGATTAATCATTCATTTTTATTTTGTAGCTACTCATAATTCCAAAATATATACTTATCTCAGATAAAAAGAAAATAGCCCTTTCCTAATAATCTCATATATAGGTATAACAATAAAATTATGATTATATAAGTAAGCTAATTAAATATTCCATTTTTCCTAATGGGAATTAATTTTTAGGTTTGTTTTGGTTAAAAGTTTTGAAACCCTTTGCAAATAAATCATTGTTTGATATTGAAAAGATAAGAGTTTACTGAATTTCTATAATTAATACTCAAAACAGAAACCCTAATAATGACAACAGTGTCAGAAAAAGACCCCATGGGCCTATTTGGAAAGACTTCTGAAAGCAACGATGTTTTAAACAAAATTAAAAGCACTATTTCCCAAGAGTAGAATGTTATTTGAGAGAATAAATATACTAAGAATCAGGAGACTGAAACCCTCAAGATATTTTAATATCTTACTCCTTTTTCTTATCACAAAATTTTCTTTGTTTCAATTATAAAATTACAATCATCTGCTTCCATTTTTTTTTTTTTTTTTTTTTTTTTTTTTTTTACTTATTTAACTGTAAACTCCCTATTTGTAGTTAAACACAGTACCTGGCACGTGGTAGCAATTCAATAATTGTGAACCAAATTGGGGGATAAATATTTACCTTTTAGTTAGAAGTCTTTATTTAAAAATACTTTAACATTTTTGAGAACCTCTTGAAGAAAATGGAGCAGTGCTAGCATATATAAATTTTAGAGCTATCGGGAGTCTTAGAAATCATCTAGCCTCACCATCTCATTACACAAATGAGGTATCTGGAACCTAAGGAAGTTTTACCATCTCCCTAACACATAAGTGAAATGAGAGCTGCAACTGGGTCTTGAACCTCCTGACTTATAAATCATATACCCATTCCAAATATCATATTGGCTTTCCAAGCTCTAGACTTAACGTTTTTGAAACTTTGCTTGTCTTAATCGATCTTACTCATCCTGTCTCTCTCTTTCACCCTCTCTACCAATAAAGTTACAACAAAGCACAATTTAATTGGTCTGGATTGAAGTACAAGTCAATTAGAATAGTGTAGTATCTTGGTCATTCTCATGAACAATAAATATTGCTATGAATGTGCAGTCAATATAACTTTGATGGGAAGCCAAATGAGTAAGCTTTTATTCTAAGTATTAATTTATTAATGCTTTGAAATATAACTTCCCACATATTCTTAAATTACTCTAGCCCAGACTTCTGAAAAGGAAAATACAAGTGTTGATTAGTTTCTACTATGTCATAAAACAGTATGCTTGTTCTGTTCCTACACATATAGGATCTTTTACCATTGCATATGGTTAAATCTACCAAACTAACAAAAAGCTTTAGAACATGTTGATACCAAAAAAAAATGTAATTTTGTATATATAAATTTATATATATAGTATACGTTATAACTGATTATATGTGATAATTATATCATATAATACTTAAACATATAATTTTATGTATGCAGCTATATAAATTTTAGATATTATAATATATAAACTATAGTTAAGTACATATGATAACTATATCATATGATATTGATATGACATGATAATTATAAATTGTATATAATTAGAAATTAAATACATATATAACATCTGTTTCTTTCAAATGTGAATATTGAGTTAAAATATATTTTACCATTTTTTTCTTCTGCCAGTCATTAATTTTTATTTCAAAATTTTACTAAGAACTTAACATCAAACTTCAGTTCAATATACTTCTATTTCTTTATCCTGCTGCAATATTTCTTGGCCTTAATATTTAAATAGAAATGAATTTTCAAACACATTGTTAACTATAAGAAGCATATAAAAATATTCATATTGGAATGAATGTATCAGTAGGAAAGACTTCCTTAATTTTTAAAATTATTTTATTACTTATAATAGTTTTGTGGGAAAAGTGCAAGTATACATGTAAAATGTATGTTTTCAAGTGAAAAATACAAAAGTATATCAATGCTAAATTTCCTTGCAACTCCACACAATAATACACACGACAGTACATTATTCACAATTAACATCATGATTTAAAATATATTTGACACTGTCAATGTTTCTTGAACCTGCTCCAACAATTTAATGGAAGTTTAAAATAGCACATGAAATACAATCAGTGCTCAGACGACTCATATCTTTACATGAAAATCACAAACATGAATCAAAAATAAATTCAATGTAAAGGAGCAGTACCATTGTTGAATTATTTATCTATGCAAATGACTTTATATTGAAAACTATTTCCCCTAATTCAACTCCCCATAGTTTCAATAGATAACACACTTTCAACTATTAGAATCATAGATTTATAGGACTGTGGGTTTTTTTGACATTTAAAAAAACTGAAGTATAGCTGAAGAACTGTATTCTTAAAAGCTATCTAGAGTTTATTCTAGGGAAGAACAGTGATACTTTAAATGTGAGGATAAAAAGTATAATTATAAACTATATTAAGTTATGTATATAAATTATAAAATATAAGGAATGAGAAACAATGTAGATAAAATACAATATGTAAAATAAACTATTAAGTTTTGAGGAGAGTAATACAAACACATGGCACACATTTAATTTAGGGAGAAAACAGAGTATGTCTTCTTGGAGAGCAATTGCTTCAGTGCAATTTCCACTTATACTAGCTACTGTGAGTCCAGGCATGGCTACAATGATTGACCTATTTTCTCATACCCTACAAATTATCCTCTATCAAAATAACACACATGTACATGACCCACAATCACCCACAGGTAAACCTGTTGAGAAAGACTGTGTGTGCCCTTTGAGCGCATGTTAAAACACAAAACTGCACAGGAAGCTAGAAAAGAGTTTTCTCAGATTCTTAAAGTGTCTATTCAGTGTGATATGGAATAAGGTGAACTGGACACAATTTAGTCAGAAGTCCAAATAACATCAGGACTCCTTTATGCTTAAACCATGGTTATCATGGAATTTAAATGTGTGGTGCTTGATTGGTCTTGGAGAGGCCAAATCTATATGCTCACCCTTACAGATGTTATTTTGATTTATTTTTTAAATAACACAAAGCTTAAGATCACAGCAATTTTAAGAAAACTATAGCAAAAAAAAGAAAAAGCTTTCATTAGATTTCTTTTTTTTTGGCTTTCTGGGTCTTTTATTTGTACCCATGTATGTCTGTCACCCCCATGAATGGGCCCGGGAGGATCAACTGACCTCCTAGAACACTTCATGCAGTGAGGGGATGGGGTGAAGAAAGAAAGAAGGAAGTGAGTCTGATGCAGGGGTCACCCTCCACCCCTCCTCACTGGTGCGGTTGGGCGGGGAAAAGGGAGGGCCTGATTGTACTGGTGGCTCAGCGTTGCGGGAGACTGGGAGCCGGTGTGGAGGAGGAAGGGCCAGGCTGATGGCTGGGCTGTTGGCGTCTCCTCCCACCGTTCACTCTGGGCTTGGGTTTGCCATGGCTTCCTTTGGTCCAAGTTTCGGCCTGGTGCTTAGTCCTGTGTCCTGTCTGGCTATCGGCCCAGAGGCCTTTTTATGCTGCTGCTGCTGCAGGGCCAGCTGCGTGGCCCAGATTCTCAGTGGCCGCATGTAGGCCAGCAAGCGGAACACCCACTGCTGGCAGTATGCCTCCGGGGTCTGGAAGGCCAGGCCCAGGCGTTCCCCCACAGTACGGTAGCAGCCTTCAGCCATCTGGAAGCCTTTCCAAGTCAGGCCCTCTTGGATCATGGTGGCTGCCAGCCCGTAGCCCACAGACACACAGACTTCATCAGACTGAACACTGGATCTATCAGGAACACCATGGGCTGCATTCCATTCAGAGCTCCCATGGCCCCTCCTGCAAAGGCCTGGACATCGAACTCAAAGATAGTTTGGAGAGCACGGACTACATGTGGGATAGGAAATACCTCACTGTCTCCTTCTCCTAGGCCACTGGCCCTCAGGACCCACTGGCCAGCACACTGGTCAGACATGATGCTATAGGACTGAGGCTGAGCGCTGCATAGTTGCAATAGCGGCCACTCCACAGCAGTCTCTCATATAGGCCTCTTGGCCCCAGCTAAGGATGGAAGAAAATTTATCCTGGACCTCCTGTGCCCCACACAGAGCATCTTGACCATCACAGCCACAGCTGCCAGCCACAGTCCTCCAGAGTAAGCACTGGGGTCTGTGGTGACCCATCCATCATAGGTTTGGTCTGCATAGCCTCCATTCTCAATGAGTCCATCTTGGTAATTGTCAAACTTCATTTCAGACTCCATCACAGCCAGACACACAGGCTACACGTCCCTCAGGAAGCACTGGTCACCCATCAGGTAATAGTCCCAATAAACCTGCAGCACGAACTTCAAGTTCAGGCCCTTCCAGTCTGCTATTAGATTTCTAACTATATATATATATATATATATATATATATATATATATATATATATATATATATATATATATATTTATAAAACTGACATTTTTTAAAAAGCTGCATTTGTGATAGCTATAACTAACTGACGATGTTACATAAATGGTAACCTTGTACCTCATTATATGAAGTCTAAAAGAATATTGTCATTACACTATAATTGGCTAAAAGTTTTCAATGTATTCAATATTAATGTGAAAAAAATAAAGCTTCACCACCACAGGGCAGTTACAAACAACAAACACAGATTGCAACCCGGTTCAGGGCTGTGGCATGCCATCTGCACTCTGGCAAGAGTTATTAGGCCACCACTGCACATGTTAATGCTACTGTGAGCCTGAATGCCACCTCCCCCGGACCTGAGAAATTACATTTTAGGGAACTCAGGAGCCAGAGGTTTTTTTCTGTTGCTTCACATAAAATATAGATGTAATCTCAAATAGCATTCATTACATTTGCATTAGAAATGAAAGAAACAGAAGAGGTAAAACATTAAGAATGAATTTACTTTCTTCATTGTTTATGACTTGCAATCACATTGCCTTTTAGTTGTTAAAGCTACTTAAAATTATCACGAATTTTAAAACGCAATGGCAATTTCAGAATACAAGTACAATTTTTTTGGAGTTCGTGTAAATCATGATATAAAACTAACAGTGTTTTGTAATCATTTTCAACAATGATGTTGTCAGCTATCCTATACAAGTGAAAATTCAAAACTAGGAGTTACACGAAATGCTACATTGAATATAACAACATCACTGAAGAAATGGGATTAGGAGATTCTTCAGCCCCTACTGCCACTCCCTTGGAGAAAGTAATCTCTAACTGCAAAGGAACATGCATGGCTGTTTCCTCTGGTTTTTCTTATTCATTTCCCAAATAGTTTCTGTACCTCTTGATCCAACCACTCCAAGCCGTTCCTCTATCTTGATGTATTTTCTCTCTTCTTTGATGGAGTAAGCAAAGGAGCAGTTAGGCTGAATATGCCAAAGATGTTATAGACTCTAACCTACAACTGAGCAAATGCCATTAAGTTCACAAACAAAAACCTGCTGCCAGGATGAATGAGCAAAGGGTAACACTAAACAGAGCCACTTACTTCATTAATCCTGTTATATAAATTATTTTATCAGTGTATTTCTAAATCTATCCAATCTGCCCAATTGGTACTCACCTGGAGTTTCAGTCAAGCAGTTAACTGTGAGCTGATGCTCCAGATGATATAAACACTAACCAATTGACTTATCTACTTTGCTTCCTTTTGACAGAGTAGCTAAAAATATGCAGATGCAAATGTCAAGTGCTGGAGGAAAAGCACCCATCACCATATTAGAGGACAATGGCAGCTGAATCAAGGGTGCTGCCACTCTATCATGGCTGGTAGGGCATATAAAGCACACCCCGGGACAATCTGTCTGTCAAAATGCCAATTGCAAAATGCTCTGCCATACTAAGATACTGAAGCAGGGCACCTGGTTAGAATAGGCTTATGTTGTGTCGCAAATTTAATAAAACTATTTCATCATTATTATTTTTAATTTTCTCCTTTAATTTAGGAGTCAGTAGAGTATCGTAACATTTCCCACAGCTCTCACTATTTTATTTCAAAAAAATACTTTCGCTAAAATTGTCGCATGACTCCTCTGAAATTCCACGTTTAATATGACTGTTCCGAACTACTTATTAAAACATTTCTTACTGCTCCTGATTAGAAATGGAAAACTTCTTATTATAGTCTTTTGAAGTTTCAGCAGTATTGAATATTTCTGAATTCCTTAAGCATATCAAAAGCTTCTGACTTCAGTTATCTTATTATAACAGGACAACTAATACCTGTGCACAGACTGGCTAAACTTTCATACCAAGAGTGTCATATTCTTCCATTTGTCACCCAATTAAACAAGCGCCCAGAGAACTGCTAAGTGCACCACACTAAAACTCAACAGACTGAGGCATAATTAGAGAGACAGAATTGGATTTCTTGTTTCAACTGGCCATTACAGAAACGGTTCTGCTGTCATTCTTTTCTTTCTTCTTTCCTTTCTTTCTTTCTTTCTTTCCTTTTTTTTTTTCAAAAACTAAATTGGCTTTGCTCACACACAAAACAGTTGGGGCAAATTCAAATTCTTTAGCAACTGATTATCACTAAAAGTCAGCACTGAGATAACTTTAAATGAATTGAAAAACTGTAAGAGAAGGCAGAATCTTATAGTCCACATAAATTACATATGCGTTATTAAAATCCTAAGGGCCAGAAAAAAGCAATAAATTGGCCAAGTATGTCAGCAATATCAAAATCATATTCTTCAGTGCTGTTCTCCGTCCACTTTTTTTTAGTTGAAACATAGACTGAGGATTATAATTACGATAATTCTTTATCATAAAAAATTAATGGAAGCATAACAAAAATGGCAAGGACAAAGTTTCATTTTCCAAGTATGTGTTTGTGTATTTCCTGGAATAAATTTAGGAGTAAAATAATAAAAAGCCAATGTGTACTCTCACTGAAATTTTTATTTTCCTTTTCTATTACTCTTGCCCAAATCCTATCTCCATTATATTATTTCTTTCTATTTCCTTCAGAAACCAGGGTGCCAAAGGGACTTCTGGACCTCCATGCCACCTCTGGGACTTCATGGAGGCTTGCTGGCAATAAGCATTTCAGTGAGCCCCAGAAACAAGGTGCACTGGAGTCCCCTGTGGTTATAAAGCACCAGGTACATGAACTTTGAATCTCTGGAGGTTCTCTTTAGACATACAACCAGGTGACTTTCAGCCACACTAAACACTAAAACCCTCCATGTTCACCATCCTAAAGGAGAAAATGATTCTTCAGTGGGTATACAGTTTTGCTTTTGTATCTATGAACAATTACAATTGATTCATATCTATTCATATCTATTGATTCATATCTCATTCATTTAACATTGTTAGGAAAAAATTTTTAAAGAAGCGATTTACTCTAAGCAACTCAACCCTGGCTCATTTAATTTTTTTGTAAAAAAGCTTTCGTTTTAATTATTCTCTATGGAAGATTTTCAAAATTAGAAAATAATCTGCCTTTTAAAACAAATTATAATTTCATCTTTCCTTGGCTCAGCTGGAAAACAAGTAGTCTTTACTTGCTAACATTGAGTGTACGAGTATTTGCCCGTGTATTATATGGGGCCTGATGAAAACATCTGAGCTGCTACTTCAGCTGTATTACGTTGAGATGTTATTTCAGCTGTTTGGGTTGGTCGCTTGCTCCCCCTACTTTACTATAAATTTAATTTCCCTTATTGATACAACCATTGTGTCTCCCACTAGCAGCCATTTTTGTCTCCTGAAAGTCTATTACTAATCTATTATCAGTGAGGAGGTCAGATAAGCAAGCTGGGCAGATTTGTTCCTGAAGAGTTTCTATGTGAAAATATGGCAGATGCCATATCCTAAAGATTTGGGCTTTAGGAATGGAAATCTCTTTTGACTTGATTACTCAGGAGTCTTCTCTACTTGCCTTTAAGTTTTCTGACATAATATAGTTTAGGTTATTGAAAAATAACACTCAAATTTTTAAAAGTGATATATTCCAAATTACAAGTATCAGGATTATGCTTAATCCTATAGTTATGCTAAATTTTCAAGCATAGAGGATGAAGCAATTAGGTTACCAGAAAGGGAAAAAAAAACCCCCAAAAGTACAGATGGGAGTTAATTTCTATTTCTAGGCTTGTCACCTGTTAGTTGTATAGCTACAAGTAAGAAGTTGTTGAGATTCCACAACAGCCTCCCCAGAGATAAAGAAAAATACCTTACCTGAATTATCTTGGGAAAAAATTAATTTTTATATATATTATATTGTATTATATATTATACATATTACATATATTATATACAATGAACTACTTAATTTCTATACAAATCCAGGTTTTTGTTATCAAAAAAACCCTAAAGACTCCACGGTGTACTTCTCATATTAGTCAAGTTTCTGTTAGCAAGGTGGTAAAGTTCTTAGATATCAGAAATTGTGTATTTGTCCATGTTGATGGATCTGATAGATGAACTGCACATAAGAATTGCACTTGACATACATGAGTATTCAATATATAAGATTTTCTAAGAAAGATATTCCAAAGATAGGTAGGTAGATAGGGAGAGAGATAGAGAGATAGAAAGGGAAAGATATCTCAAGAGAGATCTATATCTGTATCTATATTTATATATAATCTATATATTTGTGTAATCTCTGAAAATGTAGATCAAATTAATTGACAGAATTTTTAAAGAAGACTATATATTTTGAACTTAAAATCATCAAACAATAAAACGATGAGTTATATAGAAATATCTGAGTCATTTCTTATGGTACAGTTTTAAGACCTAATGTCAACATAAAGGTGCTAAAGTTATTCTACTGTTTACCTGTCTTTAATAGTGTAAAACTGAAGTGAATAGTTTCTGATCTTCAGTATTATACAGAATGATAATCTATCAACTCAGGTTTATATCTCCTCAATATTTCTAAATTTTGCACTTTCAATAAAGAAACCTGGGTTCTAGTCCTAATTTAGTTCTTCCTTTTGCTGGAAGAAATCATCCAGAATAATTGGCCTTAGCTGTCTCACATATAAAAGGAGATAATTTAAGAAGATGATCTCTAAAGCCCTTTGATTAACACTTAACCTTATTTCAAATGGTGGTGGGTGGTAGAGGGAGGGGAAAAAGGATACCCCTTTGGTTTTCTTTTTCTTTTTTTTTATTACAGCCTTTTTTTGCCTCTCACTGGTCTCCTCTACACAATATTAATTGAAATATAATTACATGTATACATTTTTGAGAGATTAACACATATATATTAATATCTTTATATTAAAAACTTGTTTCCATTAGTTCAACCATCCTTCAAAGATACTCCATAGACTCAATATTGTCACTTATACCTTGTGCCCAATGAGACTAAGCCTTGGAAGGTTCAAATCCATCCAATTCAGCAAATGCTATCAAGGCAAAAAGCCTAGTTTAGTGTCTCTTCTTTGAATGGTTTCTTGTTTCACTCCTGTTTCAGAATTCCTTTCATGTCAACATATGGACTCATAGAAAAAAATGTGTTCTTTAAACAAAACATTTTACCTATCTTTCTTAGTTATTTTCAGTGGAAGATCTGCGCTACCTCTTGCTACATGAGAAGAAGGCTTTGACGTTCTTAATCACATTACATTAATTTGCTCTTTCTTTTTTATAGTCTCTGTTGTTTTGTTTGTCTGTTTGCTTGTTTGTTTTAATGGCAAAATCCAATCCATTCACATTTTGCCTTCTATTGATATTCTTGATTTGTATCCTTTTTTATGTTAGGATTGTTTTTTATTTTCTTTATTTGATTCTTTCTTCTTTTTCCCTCATTTCACTGATTTAATCACATTGTTACTTACTTCTTTTTTTTTCTTATAATATAGGATATACTGTTGCACCTCTGTCTTCCATTAATATTTAGTTTCCCTTTGTCAATAGTAATAAAATTATTCTGTGCCATATATGAAAATTATATTCCACAAAACTCTATTCCACAATGTGTCCCTTACCTATTAACATATCTTTTGAATATTTTCTTTTCTCACCATCTATTCTTCACCTTTCCCCAAATAAATAGAGACCTTTGGAATCCGATTTTCTTCCACTTTTCAATCAAATACAAGATTTTTGTGTATTTTTCCCCTAAGTTTTTATAGTTCTACACTTCATAAGAATTACTTTTGCATTATGTGACTTATGTTTAAAAAATCTTGATTTAGAACTTATATTTTGTATTTTCAAAGACTGTATCTGTTTACATTTAGATTGAAATCTATGACTGACTGTACATGCACGTGCTCACGCACACACACACATAGACACACACATACAGTGTGGCTGAACCACACGGACTCCATTTTGTCAGTTCTGTCTTAGGCCTTCTGTCCTACACCTTCCCATTCTTTTTTTTTTTTAACATCTTTATTGGAGTATATAATTGTTTTACAGTGTTGTGTTAGTTTCTGTTGTATAACAAAATGAATCAGCTATATGTATACATATATCCCCATATCCCCTCCCTCTTGCATCTCCCTCCCCCCCTCCTATCCCACCCCTCTAGGTGGTCACAAAGCACCAAGCTGATGTCCCTGTGCTATGCAGCTGCTTCCTACTAGCTATCTATTTTACATTACTCTT
>NW_006788130.1:1558061-1655010 GCF_000442215.2 Lipotes vexillifer
ATTCTCTATGCCTGTGTCTTTATTCCTGTCCTGCCCCTAGGTCCTTCAGAACCATTCGTTTCCATTTGGTTTTTGTTTTTGGTTTTTTGGGTTTTTTTTTTTAGATTCCATATATATGTGTTAGCATATGGTATTTGTTTTTCTCTTTCTGACTTACTTCAGTCTGTATGACAGACTCTAGGTCCATCCACCTCACTACAAATATCTCAACTTCATTTCTTTTTATGGCTGAGTAATATTCCATTGTATATATGTGCCACATCTTCTTTATCCATTCATCTGTCGATGGACACTTAGGTTGCATCTATGTCTTGGTTATTGTAAATAGAGCTGCAGTGAACATTGAGGTACATGACTCTTTTTGAATTATGGTTTTCTTAGGGTATATGCCCAGTAGTGGGATTGCTGGGTTGTATGGTAGTTCTCTTTTTAGTTTTTTAAGGAACCTCCATACTATTCTCCGTAGTGGCTGTATCAGTTTACATTCCCACCAACAGTGCAAGATGGTTCCCTTTTCTCCACACCCCCTTCCCTTTCTACATGAGTGAGCTTCAGCCTAACTCACAAGAAATGCATCCAAACCAGATAAGTTCCCAGTCAATTTTTACCCTTGCCTGCATCTGTTATAAAAACTGGAAGAGTGCCTTTTGCTGAGGCAGATGGTTAATAGTCATGAGACCCCCAGGGGTGTTGGTGCAGACCCTTGGTAGTCAGATTCTAATTTTAGCTTTGGCCCCTTTCAATGCCCCTGTACTCCTTTCGGCAGCATGGAGTGCAGCTGAGAACGCCTCTGGATCATCATCTGCCTGATCCTGACTGTATGTATGATACCCACAATAAACTTCATATTGCACATTATAAAGCTTCCTGCTTCATTTTTCGGTCTCAAAGTTCCTTCTCAGTTCAGAGGATATTGTTGAATATCCTTGGCTTCCAATGCATACACACATTTGTATATTTTGAGATCCACCACTTACCACGGCTTCAAATTCTCATCTTTCCTATCCTGCAATCTCTGGTTTTAACATTTATTATTTGGTTGGAATCCTTTTTAAAAATATAAGCTCCAGATTGAGTGCATGAATGATATATTTGCTCAATTTCTGCATATTCATGAAATATTTTATCATTACAAACGAATCCTATTGTCATAGTTATATTTTTTGAGTTATATATTATCTGAGTTGAAGATGTTTTACTTCTGTAGATTATAAACTTTATTTCTCTGTTATTTTTTATTGTGTGCTTTTTTCTTTTTTGTGAAATTTCTATATTTTCAAATGATATATCTCCAGGATATATTATCTAAATTTCATCCTAATTTCAGATTTTTGTAGTTTTCTTTGTATTCATTTTTTTAGGTTTGAGATACACTTTCTGTTATTTATTTGTATTGATTCTCCACTAATTGGTATACTTAATCTCAACCACAAAGTATTTTGGGCTATATTTTCCAAGTTTTCAAGAATTTTCTCTATCATCTATACTTATTTAGAGGCTTAGAGTGATTGTACTCTATGCTTTCTCTTTCTGATCTGACTCCACTTAAATAGGTTGATATTTTTTCTTTGTTTACTCACTGGGACTCCACTTCAACTGCTAGAATATTAGAATACTCCATTGGCAGTAATTCTGAGTAGTGAAGACTGTGCCATGTAGTTGTGGCCTCAAGTAGTACAGCAGTAGCCTATTCATAGTTCTCTTGCTCTGCTATTAAGATTTAGTTTCTTTACCCTGAAGAGCTTTCCGTGCCTTAGGTAGGAAAACTTGCCCATTTATTCAACTACTCTTCAGCTCCTAAGGGTCAGGGAAACAAAGCTAAACTCACATGGTGCCAGACATCTTTGAGTGCTAAATTTTCCCTGGTAACAGTTACATTCGAATCCTCAAAATTAAGACTTTCAGAAGCTGCTTCTCAGGTTTGCAGTAATCTCAGATGGAAGAAAATGCTTCGCATAATTCTCATGCTTAGTCTGTCCAGGGCCTGTTTTCCTTTGGGCATCTAAGCCTATTTGGCTCAAGAGGTTTGGATGGGTGGCAATGGGAGTGGGGGATAGAAGAAAGTCAATCCTCTCTTTAACCTGCTATCGTGCCCAAATGCCCCTCTTATCTTTCAAACCGATAAGCTCTCAGTGATTGATCTAATTCACTCTCATCTCTTCATTTGTTACCTATACATTAGTGATTTTCATATATTTTCTCCTTATTAGATTCTCTCTTGAACTCCAGGACCCATAATTGCAACTAATCTTCTATATGTTGCCATTTGGATTTTCACTAATACCTCACAAATTTTGTGTCACAAACTGAACTTACTATCTCTATCTACAAAACCTGTCTTCTGTCATGCCCTATCAAATTAATGGAAGCACCATATCCACCAATTCTCTCAGGCTTAAATCCACTTTTATCTTCTCTAGCTTCTTCCCCTATATGCCTAACACTGGTTAGTATGCAATAATGTAAATTCTATTTTCCCAAACCCACATGTTTCTCTACTGCTACTGCATGAGTTAAGCCTTTTATCCACTCTTCCATTATTTACTTCAATAACATCCTAACTTATTTATATGCCATTAGACTTTTCTAATCTGATAAGCTCTCCATTATGTTTCTGAGTTATAATGTTGATAAATTTTGCATATAACAACAACAAAATTATTGACATGTGAAAAGATTGCTACAGACCCCCAACTGGCTTCTTGCTTTCTTCACACATTTTTGTAACTACCTGGAAGTAGTTCTACACTCAGTGAGCTGGTGCTAAAAACTGCTTTATTTTGATTTATTCTCAATGGTTTGAGTGTCTGCTACAATGGCTTGGTCAGGCTAACATTGAGCTCATGCTCCTGGCTGTGCAGTGAGCTCAGGTCTGCTCTACTAGTGTTCATTCTAGGTCCCAGGCTAAACAGACAGTGATTTTCCAGAGAAAATCTCTCACATGACAATGATGGAAGCACAAAAACAGAAACGTAACCACAAAAATACATTTCGAACCTGTGTGTCATGTCCAGTAACTTTCTATTGACCAAAATCACATGACCAAGGATAATATTAAAGGGGCAGAAAAAATGTTCCCTAGACATCATCAGAAAAATTTCAAACTCATTTGGCAAACGGTTTGCTAAAGGCACGGGTAAATAATTGGGAAAAGCTAAAGGCATGGGTAAAGAACTGGGGGAAAAAAAACACAACTCGATTTATGTCATTATAACTTTGCTAAACACTGCTCTTCACAAATCAGTTACAGACTTCTTCAGACACGCTGAAATTCTCCATATTCTTTAGCATGCCATATTCTTTCACATTTTAAAGCTTTTGTCTTCTGTCTGGATTTAACTTTCCATGATACTGCCCTACTATTTATCCTTCAAAACCCAGATCAGATATTTCTGAGCATTCGTATCAATTCTCTCAGACAAGAATCAATGAGTGTCCTTGCAGTAAATTTATTTTTGCCATATTGTCTTTCTCTGTCCAGATATCTGCCTCCCCAGACTAAATATGTCAAGGCTAAAAATCATATTATTTTAATTTATTTAGTCCTAATACCTAGCAGAGTTGAGTACATCACAGATCTTAAATAAACATTCACCAAATAAGCAAGTTAATTGGGTAATCTGTAAACTTCTGGACAATCTTACACTGATATAGGGCACTGAACACTATACCTAGCAATGACAGGATCATATGTTATGTATATGTGTTGCTTTAATTTCCAAATCTATTTATTCAACTAAGAGAAATTGTTTTAATTGATCTTATTAAAATAAAAATTTAATTATTAGATGCTTCAAATTTAAAAACTAGCAACTGATTTCTATCAAAAGAATAAAAAAATAAGAATCAAGAAAATAAAAGGTTTTAAAGTAAGTAAAAATTGTATGTATTCACTTAAAAAATAAAAGAAATAATTTAAAATCTTTATCTCCTTTTTAGGTCATAATTTTCTCTGGGCATGATTCCATTTTGGATGAGATTTTTCAAACTTTATCTTGGACCAAATGTGAACTTGTTTGAGAGTTTGAATTAAATTGCTTTAGCCATTTTTGAGTTATGTGAAGGTGAGAGTACATTTTTCATGCACCTAAGATAGGCTCCAACCTTTTCTACTTACGTAAGTCACAAATGACTAATGCTATATATTTTAAACTTGACAGGATTATTACATTTCTCAAAGAAACCTCTAAATTTAAAAGAAAATATCTAATCATTTTTAAAATGACAAAATTTTCCATTTATGTGTCCAAAGATTGCTAAAAGAGGACTGTAGATTAAAAGTAAAGAAAATACAATTAAGGTCAACTCAGATTTCTGTCTAGATTAGATAGAAAAAGAGATATAGGACAAATATCAAATTAGTGTAGCATTTCAGGGCAGAAATGTTAGGAAGTTAATGCACTTTAAAGTGCACTTTAAAATGTAAAAGTAATTTAACCTCAACCTTTTACAATCCAGCTGGAGGAAAATGCAGCAATCTGAAATATAAATTCTTTGCCCAGCACATTCTTGAGTGAGTTTTGATCACTTAAACTTTGAGATCCTCTTAAGCAGTGTGATAGGAAAAATATCTGTTATCAAGTGGCATAAAATAAATTTGGTATTTTTTATCACATCACAAATTCCTTTTTAAACCTAGCTTAGTCTTCTTCAATTCCCTGGGCAAAAGTGTTAAACTTTTAAGGTAGGAAAATAATCTATTAAATGTTTAGAATATTACAAAAGAAAAATGCAATATCTTTCTTTAATTTAACATTTCTATCAATGACATGTCATATTTTCACAATCATTTGCACTCTAGCTCACTGAGATGGTTTTGGATCTCTATTCATTTCCTTTCCAGTTTCCACCAATTTTTTCAGCTTGTCCTTTATATTGTTACTCTAGTCAGTGATGAAATGGCTGAGTAGGAAACAGTCAAAAGCACTGCATCATTCAAATCTAGAGGTTACTCCCTATGGAGCCTTAGATGTAACAGGAAATAAGTCCTCCAAGGGTTGAACAACTTTGTACTATGGTTCAAGAAAGTATTGTGGAGGATTTATCTTGAGATATTATGCAGGCTGCATTAGAAAGGTAATGAGACAAGGTAAGGGAGAACATCTGGGAAGGTTTACAATGGGAAGTGCCTCAACTAGATTCCCATAATGAATGGAAAAGGAGGGATGGAAACCAGAGAAAGTTGCAGTACTCATAGACTGATTAAATACAGAGAATAAACAGAGAGAATAGCATACAAATAATTCATTTGTAATCATTTAGAATTTGATAAAAATGTGATAAACAGAGGAAAACATTTTAGGTTACTGAAAAAATTAGAGGGACCTTGGGTTTGGAGATGGGAATGGCAGTACATATTTAGGGGTTGCTGACATAGTGTTGATGGTTGATAAAATATAAAATACATAAAACAGATGGTCTTCTTTGACATAACTTATTGAATGTCAATACTTCTATTAGTAAAAATGTATCTCAAATTCACAATTATTTAGTAGCAACATCATCCTTATATTGAGTTAAACTGATAGTAACTGGTATGTAGGTCATTTATTCCCTTATACTATACTTCATACCTTTTACTTTTCTATAAAGCTACAAATATTTAAGTTTTTTATTCTCTTTGAAAAGGTTTATTTTGAAGATGATCTTTCCTAGGATTTTCTCATTTTACCAACCAGTTAAAAATTGCTATAATTTCAGAGGGGACATATCAAATTTTCTATCATCTCCTTTAGTCATGAAAAACAATCACTTTGTTATAGGATAAAAGTCAAGTCAAGAACATCTAGACCTAATAATCTTATTACCCATAATTAATGATAAACTAGGCAAAAATTGAACTTGACCACACATGAAAAGAAGGTTGTCTAGATTTGAAAGCTCTAAAATTCTGCTTATTCCCCGAAACTTGGAAAGGAGAATTTTGGAATGTTCTACAAACCCTTTTCCCCAACAGCCTTACTGTGACTTTGAGTGACTATACATAAATTCATCAGAAAGCCTAGCCTCCATCTCAGGTGTAGTGGGTTTTCATAAATTCCAATAGAGGACTGCTGCATTGTAGCTAAGTTCTAATTAGTAATCTGCCCTTTTCTACCCCTTGATTTGGTTCCCTCTTTAATAACTGACTTCTTTTGAAAAGGGTCAAGGGATCCTGACTTATTTCTTCTCTCTTTCAAATTGTTTTTCTGTATTAGAGCTTGTTCCTGAGCCCTCTGTTTATCTGCTTCATCTTGTAACCATGGGCATAATTTTAAAAATTTACATTTATATAGCACTTAATAGGTGTGAGGCACTGGTGTAAGTACCTTAAATATATTAACTCTTTTAATCTCCATGACAGCCAGATAATCTAAGTGTTATTATTATCTCCCTTTTACAGATGGTTAAACTGATAGAGAAGACAGTTAACTTGAGCAAATCACACAATCAGTAGATAGTGGAATTGGGGCTCCAACCCAGGGGGCTGTGGCTGCAGAATCAGGCCTCCTCACAGCTCTATTCCCTTGGCTCTTTCTGACATCATGTGCCATACTAAACCAGGGAATATATAAAAATATGTAGAGAAAAAGTAAACAACAGGATCTATCACTCTTAATTATTTGACTCTATCCCCAGGAATGTAACAGAAGAAATTGAGAAAAACGTGTAATGTCTAATAGTGGCTGGTTACCATCTGCTGACAGGTAGATGCATCAAATTCAGAACAATATGGGAGGTGGAATAAAATTCTTTTTATGTCATTTAACTTAATATGATATTTAGTGGTTATCTTTTTGAATGGAGACAGTAACAAGATCAGTGGTTGCCAGTAGAGGGAGGAGGGAAGGGATGAGTTGGTGAAGAATTTGAAGGCAGTGAAAATACTGTGTGTGTGATACTGTAATAATAGATGCATGTCATTACACATTTATTCAAACCCATAGAATGTGCAACACCAAGAATGAGCCATAATGTAACCTGCGGGCTTTGGGTCATTACGAGGTGTCAATACAGGTTCATCAGTTGTAACAAATGTACCATCTGGTGGCGGATGTTGATAATGGACAAGGCTGTGCATATGTGAAGGCAGGGCGTGCATGAGAAACATCTGTTCCCCTTAGTTGTATTGTAAACCTTAAACCTTCTCTAAAAATAAATTCTTAATTAAAAATAAACAAATTTTAAAAACCCAGATAACTCAGAAACAATGAATATTCATTCCCATTCCAACTTACAGTTTCTTATTTTACTTCCCAGAGCTGTTATCAAATGTAAGAAAACCAACCCAGTTTTTATTTTTTTTTGTATTCATACACTAACAGTTCATTAAAAGATAATTTTGAAAAAACCAAATTCCTATTCGCTCAATGAATGAGAGAACACACACTGAGAACACTCCTCTCTACACAAGGGTAGTCAGATATACTGTAAAAAGGATTCAACAGATAGTCAATCTGCACTTAGTTAAGGAAGCCGATTTTTCCCTTCTAAGCACCTTTATCACTGGCAGCTGGTCTTTCACAAATTCAACAAAATGGTCAGTCACCAAGTACAGTACTGCATGTGTTCCATGCTTAGTGCTGCCAGCATTTCAAAGACCAGGAGATTCTGCCAAAGAGCTTCATGTGTTATTTACAGTGATGGGATTTCCTAGTTTAGCAGTGCTGTGGTCTTGATACTTTGGAGAACAGGAAGTAGAATATACAGAATTATAACAAAGGAAAAGAGAAATTCTATGCTCTCATTAAAATTTAAGGTATTTCCAAAAGAGGGTTTTGAATTTTCTTTCTGCTTATTAGAAGAGCTGTTATTCTGCTACTCAGAGGCAGAAGATGTATGAGGATGCTGAAAGATAGAGTATCGGGGATTCCTGTAAAACCTGTCAAAGCTGTTTCAGCATCCATGCTATAGTTGCAACCACTTACCTAATTTTAGCAATCTGAAACTCTGGGGTTGCTGCAGTTTCTGATTGCTAAATCATCAATTCTGCTCATGCTGAGTTAGGTTCATTTAATTTCAATTAGCATTTATTGAGCTTCTATCTTGTACTGAGCTCTGGGTGAAGAGATCAGAAGATAAATAAGCTACTTCTTTGAATATTACACAAGCTCGATAATTACATGTTAAATAATTACAGCTAACACTTTGTAGCACTTTTACATGCTAGGCACTTTTCTAAGAGCCTTTCAAATATTAACCCATTTGACCCTCACAACAAATCTATATGATCCTCATTCTAGAGACAATGGACCTAAGTCAAGGAGAAGTTGAGTGTATTAATTCATCTAGGTGTCATGGGATTTAGAAAGCAGCATCCTGCACGAGACTATTTTTTTTAATAATCTAGCAATTTTCTGAAAATCCAGTTCTTTCCCCAGTCTATATCTTAAGTCCTCTCACTTTTATGCTACTAATGGTATCAAATATTGAGGTGTGATCATAGGAGGGTAAGAGAAGGTCTTGAAATATATTATTTTTATATAATATACAGTCTATTTTCTTACAATATAGTCTATTTTAATATAAATATTTATATAATATATTTTATATAATATAAAAATATATTTTAATATAATATACACTAATATACACATATATGTATATATATGTCTTATTCCTAAGCTATTAGAATTATTCACTAGTCATTATAAGAGTTATTCAATAATTTATATTGGTTATTAATTATTAAATTGGTTATTTTTAGGATGTTCAGATTACTAGAGAATAGTACCCAGAGTTGCTATGTATATTATCTAAACTGTCCTGTTACATTACCAACCAAAATGTATGAGTCAGGCAAAGAAATAGGAAATTATTATCTGTACACTGGAAAAGAAGCAAGAATACAAATTACTTGTGAGAGCAACCAGATGTTGTATTTAACAGAAAAAAACTTCAAAATAGACATTATAAATATCCACAGAACCAAAGGAAAGCAAGACTAAAGTAGCAAAGGAAAGTCACTGTCACATCCAATAGGAAATATTGATAAAGAGATGTAAATTATAAAAACAACCAAATGGAAATTCTGGAGTTGAAAAGTACAATAACTGAATTAAAAAAAAAAATCACCAGAGGGAATCAACAGTAGGTTTGAACTGGAAAAACTAAGAAGTAGTAAAATTGAAGACAGATCAATAGATATTATGCAGAGTCCTGAGAACACAGAGAAGGAAGAATACACACACACACACACACACACACACACACACAGCCTCAGAGAAATGTAGAACACTTTGAGTGCATCTACATACACAGAAAGAGAGCAAAGGAGTAGAAAAATAGTTGAAAAAATAATGGCAATAACTTCTCAAGTTTATTGAAAAACCAATAACCTACATATCCAGGAAGCTCAACAAACTCTAAGTAATGTAAGCACAAAGAGATCCACAAATTGACACATCATAATAACAATGCTGACAGTAAAAGACAAGGAGAAATATATAGTTGTAAATGCCTATAACAAGAAAGGAGTCACTGGAGAAAAAAGAACAAACAAACCCAAAACAAGCTGAAAGAAGGAAATAATAAAGATTGAAGTGGAAATTAATAAACTAGAGAATAAAAAATAATAGTTAAGAAAATCAATGAATTAAAAAGCTGGGCCTGTGAAAAAATAAAAAAAACGGACAAACATTTAGTTAGATTGACCAAGATAAAAAACAGAAGAATCAAATAACTAGAATGAAGAATTAACAAAGGACATTACTATTTACCTTAGAGAAATAAAAAGGATTTTAAAAGAACACTGTGAACCACTGTACAACAATAAATTAGATAATTCAGAATAAAAGGAGACATTCCTAGAAAGACACAAACTACCAAAACTGACTCAAGAAGAAATAAACTATGTAAATAGACCTGTAACAAGTAAAGATATTGAGTAGTAATCAAACAACCCACAAAAAGAAAGTGCAGGCCCAAATGGCTTCATCACTCAATTTTACCAACCACTTAAAGAATACTTAAAACAAATTCTTCACAAACTCCTCCATAAAATAAAAGAGAGACATTTCCCAACTCCTCTTATAAAGCCAGTATTACTCTGATACTAAAACCAAGAAAATCACAAGATAACAACAGACCAATATCTCCTACAAATATGGGTGTAAAAACCCTCAACACAAGGTTGGTTCAACATCCAAAAATTAATTAATGTAATACATCATATCAGAATTTAATAAGTGAAAAGCATATGCTCACCTCATTAGACACAGAAAAAGCATTTGGCAAGATCAACACTTTTCATCATAAAATCATTCATCAAACTATGAATTGAAAGGAACTTCCTCCACATGTGAAAGAACATCTATGAAAAAACCCACAGCTAACATCATACTTAATGGTAAAAGAAAGGATGCTGTCTTCCTTAATCAGGAAAAGATAAGGATATTTGTTCTCATTACCTCTATCCATCATTATAAGAGACCTTCCAGCCAGGGCAATTAGGCAAGAAAAAGAAATAAAAGGCATATCCATTGGGAAGAAAAAGAAGTAAAATTATCTCTATTTGAAGATGACATGATCTTATATATAAACAATTCCATGGAATCCACTAAAAAATAAAGTGACAAATTCAGCAAGATTTCAGGATACAATATCAATTAAAAACTTCATTGTATTTTTATACACTTACTGTAATAATTAATTTTATGTGTCACCTTGATCAGGATACAGTGTGCTCAAACATTTGCCTGAACATTATTTCTGGGTGTGTCTGTGAGGGTGTTTCTGGATGAGATGAGCATAAGGGTAAACTGAGTCACACCGACTGCCCTTCCCAGTATGGGTGGGTATCATCCAATCCACTGAGGGCCTGATAGGGAAAAAAAATGCAAAGAAATAACTTGTTCTCTGTTTGACAATGGAGCTGTGATGTATGTCTTCTCCTGAACTCAGACTGGAACTTACATCATCAGTTTCCCTGTTGATTGGGCCTTTGAACTTAGCTGGACTTACACCATTGTCTTCCCTGGTTCTCAAGCTTTCAGGCTTAGACATAAACTATACCAGCAGAGGCCAGATCATGAGACTTCTTAGCCTCTATAATCATGTGAGCCATTGCTCTCTAGATAGATAGATAGATAGATAGATAGATAGATATAGATGTAGATATGGATATATAGATATAGATATAGAAATATATATCTTCTATTGGTTGTTTCTCTAAGAAACCCTGACTAGTATACTTGCTATGAACAATCTACAAACAAAATTTGAAAAAAATTTCATTCACAATAGCATGAAGGGGAAGAAAATCTTCCTTGAAGATGCCTTGAAATAGAGCTTATACTTAAACTTCAGTCTTGGTGATTTCTATGAGTATTTCTTAACTGGTTCTAAAGTCTCTAAGGGGGGAAAAAGTGTATGATCCTAGAGCTCATGCACTTCAACAGGAATAATGCTAGAAATGTTATGGAGTATAAAATAAAAACCTGGAGTGTCTTAATAATCTCCAGGAAGTTTCTATGACCTTACATGAGAAAAAAAACTGATGTGATCCAATATAGTGTTTTGAACAAATTTATATAGTTAACATGGGATTCAGAGAAATAGGAATGAAATAGCAGAGGCTAAAAGTAAGGACTTCCAACTCTAGCGAGGATGTAGAAAATCACAAGAGGCCATCATTCTCACCCTAACAATGAAAATAAGTCAGATAAACTCAAATTCAAAGTTTCTTGATTTAACTATAAGAGTACAGTGGATGCTGTAAATGAACTAAAGTCCAGAAAATCACTAGCTCTTTCTGGGAGGAAAAGAACACAAGACTGTTCTCATCTCTGGCAGAGAGGGAGGAGGATAAATCTGCCATTGATAAGGTAAAGGGAAACTAGAAAGAATGCTTAATGGCTGTGTCAGTCCTGATACGATGGATTAAAATACCAGGAAGTACCAAAGTGAGTATACACCCACCCAGTAAATTGCTGCCATTAGCCTTTAGAGAGTACATGAATACAGCACATGGGAGGTTACGTGCAAAACAGCAGAGCTGAGAGAAATACTCTCTGAAGCACCTGGGCTTTCCGCAAGTACAAGGCTTTGGGAGAAACCCTCCAAAGTGCTTTTGGCTTTCACCAAGTTCAGGGCACAAAATGGGATGAAGAGCTGGGAAAGATGCCTTTGAAGCATTTCCAGCTTCTACCAAGTACCAGGCACTGGCTTTCCAAATTCTGGAGACATAGCAGCAAGGAGGACAGAGACCCCTCAGTGTGTAGAAAGAGAGGGCAAGACTAAAAACCAAAGATAATTCTGCAGGAGATTGGCAGCCAAGCCTTCATGCAGAGTTTCCCCATGATTTAGAAAGTTGGCAGCTGGGTTGTGAAGATGTGGTAATTTCCTGAATCTCACTCTTGGCCAGATCCTTAGCCCTTCTAAAAGCAAAGTGCTGATGCTGTCTTCAAACTGTTTTAAGCCAGAAGTCAATAAATCAAGTTAAATTTTGAAGAAAGCACAGGTCTACCTCAATTCCAGATTAGACTGACTCAGCTTCACATAATAGCAGCCTAACAGAGGAAGGGGTATGCTTATTTTCAGTGGAAATATTATTTACTTCAGTGTCTTTTTTTGTCTGTTTTTTGCTCTTTTCTACACACGATGTTTGGCAATAACAATAATATGTGAAAAAGCATGAAAATGTGAACTCAAAGGGCAAGACAGGCAATAGTCAAGGGAAGCAGACTCAGAAATGAATAAGGTTGAATCACCAGACAGAAATGTTTAAATAATACTAATGACTATGTTAAAATATCTAGTAGAGAAGTTAGACAATATAAATAAACACATGGGGAATTTCAGAAACTATAAAGAAACTATAAAAAATAAACAAATATAAATGGTAGAAAAGAAAAACATCATAAAGGAAGAATTTATTTAATTGGCTTTACATTACACTGGACAAATAAGGAAAAAATGAATTAACTAAAGACAGGTCATTAGAAACTAATAAAACTGAAAAGCAAAGAGAAAAAGAATGGCAACATAATACAGATAGTACAAGATTTTAAGGACGATATCAAACAGTCTAGCATCAGAGTCCCAGAGAAGGCATCCCAGAAGGATAAATGGGAAGAAAACCACACCAAGGCATATTACAGTCAATCTCCTGAAAGTTCAAAACAAAGAGAAAGTGTGAAAATCAGTCAGGGGAAGTGAAATATTACATTCAAGAGAAAAACTACAATAAATACTAGCTACTCATCAGAAAAAAAAATTATGGTCAGAAGACAATAATATAATAGAAAGAGAGAGAGAGTGAGAGAGAGAAACACAAGGAATGGACTGATGGATGATATCTACATATATGAATGGGGATACACACATGTATTTGTGTGTGTGTGTGTATTTAAAATAGAATGGAAATAATAAAATAACTAGATTTAATTTAAGTAATTTTGGGGTTTTCAGTATACAGAGCTTTTAAATCTTTTGTCAAATTTATATGGTATTGATTTTAATTTAAACTTCTGATTGTTGCTTATATACAGAAATACACATAGAAATATACATATATAGAATTCCACATGAATTAATCTTGTATGCTTCAAATGATCAACTCTTTTTTATTTCTTGTACCTTTTAAAACTATTTCACTGGATTTTCTGTAGGTACATGTCTTCTGTGAATAAAAACAGTTTTACTTCTTCCTTTCAAATCTGAATGCCTGATTTCTTTTTACTGCTTGGTTGCACTGTCTAGAACTTATAGTAAAATGTTACTACTAGAATGTTTAGTACTATTATTAGTAGAATGTTTAGCAGTATTCTACTACAATGATACAAGTGATACAAGTTTAGAATACTGTTTAGCAGTATTCTACTACAATGATACAATGATACAAGTGATAGCATAAATCTTTGTCTTGTTCCTGAACATAAATGAAAAAGCATTTACTTTTCACTGTTGAGTATGATGCCAGCCACAGGTTTGCAAATACTCTCTTTATCAAGTTGAAGAAGTTCTTTTCTCTTTCTAGTGTTTTTTTTTTAACAAGAAATATATGTCAGATTTTTTCTAAAGATTTTTCTGCAAGCCCTGAGAAGATACTATCTATATATCTATCTATATCTACATGTATTCTGTTGATATAATAAATTACATTGGTTGATTTTTTAATACTACTCATCTTGAACTTCTAGGATAAATCCCACGTAGTCCTGATGTGTAATCCTTTTGATCTATTGTTGGATTCAAATTGCTTAAATTTTGTTAAAAATATGTGTATATATACACATGAAATATACTGATAGTTTTATTTCCTTGTAATATTTTACTTTGTTTTTATATCAGAGTAATGCTGGATTTAAAGAATGATTTGATAATTTGTCAAATGTCTCAAATGTTTTGGAAGAGTTTATATAGATTGCTATTATATTGCTTAAAATGTTAGAATTTAGTAGTGAAGCCATCTTGGCCAGGAGTTTTCTTTGCATAAAATGTTTTTATCTAAACATCAATTTGCTTAATAAATTTAGGACTATTCATGTTATTTATTCTTGAATGAGGCTTGGAAATTGTCTTTCAAGAAATGTGTTTACTAATTTTCAAAGTGATAGTCACAATGTTGTTCGTGATACATCCTTACATTTAGAAACCTGTGTAATTTTACTGATGTTACTTCTCTCATTCCTGATACCCATAATTGGTCTATTCATTATTCTATTTCATAATTCTGGCTAAATGTTTTTCAGTTTTATTCATACACTAAAAAAACCCCACGGAAACAAAACAGTTTTTGGTTCCATTTTTTTCTCTATTACTCTTCTGCTTTCTATTTTCTGTTTTCTATTTTGTATTCTATTTCTATTGCTTTTCATTTTATTTTACTTTGGGTTTAATTGCTCATCTTTATCATTAGTTTCTTAAGGGGAAATCTTTAATCATTGTTTTATCACTTTTTTTCCCAAATAAAAACATTGTTTGCTGCAAATTTTCCCCTCAGTACTGCTTTACCAATATTTGACAGATCTTGATATGCTGTATTTTCATTATTACATTCAGTTCAAAATAATTTCTAATACGCTTTTTGCTTTCTTCTCTGAGCCATGGGCTATTTAGAAATTTGGCATTTAGTTTTTGAATATTTGAGGATTTTCCCGATATGTTTGCATTATTAATACATTTTCATGATTCTAATGATAGTGTTGTTTGAATCTACAATGCCCTTGCTGATTTTCTGTCTACTTTTTCTGTCAAAGATTGAGAGAAGGCTGTTAAAATCTCTGACTATAATTATGAATTTCTTTATTACTTTTTCTCTCCTAAAATTTTGAAGCTCTGCTACATGTTTAGGATTATTATTTCCTCTGGATTAACTGCCAAGTATATCACTCTGAAATGACTTTGTCCCTGGGAAGACTCTTCGCTGAGACATATTTTTCTTATGTTAAAATAGCCACTCCAGTGCTAGCATAGCATACCTACTCTCATCATTTTACTTTTAATTACTTTCAAATTTTAAGTGATTTTCTTGTACACAACATATAGTTTAATCTTGCTTTTTAAAAGAATTCAATGTGACAATGTGCCTTTTAATAGGAAAGTTTAGACTACTGATATTTAATATGACTATTGATGCTATTAGGTTTAAGTCTATCTACTAGATACTTGTTCTCGATTTCTCCATCTGTTCTTTCTTCCCTTTTGCTTATTTTTAACTTCCTTTGAATTAATTTTTAAGATAATTCTATTATATTACCTTTTTGTCCTATTAACTGTAACTCCTTTAGTGGTTGCTTTAAGGTTCATAGTGTACACACTTATCAGTCTACCTTTAAATTATATTATAGCATTTTACTGATAATACAAGAACTTTAAACTTTTATACCGTTGATTCTTGAACAACAGGGGGTTAGGAGCACCAACCCTCCACACAGTAGAACATATAAGTATAACTCATAGTTGGCCATCTGTCTCCAAGTTTCCTCTGTATCCTCAGTTCTGCACCCATGAACTCAGCCAACCATAGATTGTGTAGTACTGTAGTATTTACTATTGAAAAAAATCTGCTTGTAAGTAGACCCTTGTAATTCAAACCTGTGTTGTTTAAAGGTCAACTGTACTTCCAGTACACTTCTTCTGATCTTTATGCTATTGTTGGCATACTGCTTATTTCTACATGTACCTCATAATACATTGATTGTGGTATTGTTTAAAGAATTGATTCTCTTTTAAAGAGATAATAATAATAATGACGATGATGATAAAAGATATAATGACCCAGGGCTTCCCTGGTGGCACGGTGGTTGAGAGTCCGCCTGCCGATGCAGGGGACACGGGTTCGTGCCCCGGTCCGGGAAGATCCCACATGCCGCAGAGCGGCTGGGCCCGTGAGCCATGGCCGCTGGGCCTGTGCATCCGGAGCCTGTGCTCCACAATGGGAGAGGCCACAGCAGTGAGAGGCCCGCGTATAGCACACACAAACAAAAAAAGATATAATGACCCATGTTGGTACCATTTTCATTTTTCTTCACTCATTTGTGTAAATACATATTTCTGACTGACATCCGCTGCCTTCTTGCCTGAAAGATTTCCTATGTCATTTCTTTAATTCAGGTCTGCCACTGAAATTCCTGCAGGTTTTTTACATCTGCAAATATATTTTCCATTTTTTGGAAACATTTTTGCTAGAAAATGAGCTCTAGGTTGACAGAATTTTTTAGTAATTTAAAGCTCTCATCTCCACTGTTTTCTTACTTGCATTGTTTCTGAGAAATCTGCTGTCATCCTTAGCCCTGTTCCTCTGTATCTAATGTGTCTTTTCTTTTCCCCTGACCCCCCCATACCTCATGAACTTACATCTAAGCATTTACAATCTTAGCCTTGTATCTTAATAGAGTTGTCTTTTATTCAAATTGGGAATCCTCTGATAACTAATGAAAATTAAGATATTCTCTTTAATATAAGTTTTGAGCAATTTATGAAATGCCTTGGTGTAATTTTCTTGACCTTTCTCATGTTTGGCATTTTTTGAGTTTCTTGGATCTGTGGGTTTTAAATATCCTTACTAATTTGGAAATTGGCTATTAACTTTTCAAGTATTTTTTTTATTTTGTCTGAGGCAACAGATTCTAAGGTATCCATCCCTGACCCATTCCTTATGGTATGCACGTGCTTCTGTAATCCTCTCCCACTGAGTGTAGATAGGACCTATGACTTGTTTCTAACCATAGAATACAGCAAAGGTGATTTAATGTATGTGATTATGTGATTACTTGTCTATAAGTTCACTATATAAGATTGTGATGTCTTATAATGACCCACTTCCTTGCTGAACCTGAAAAAACAAATTAACATGTTGTGAACTGCCATATGGAGGAGGTCACTTGGCAAATAGTTGAGGGTCACCTCCCACCAACATCCAGCAAGAAAAGGGTCCTTCACACTGACAAGGACATTATTGCTACCAACAATCATGTAAGCTTGGAAAAGGATGTTTCCCAAGTTGACTGTCAGGTGAAAATCTAGCTCTGGTGGACACCTTGATTTGAGAATTAGCTAAGCCATGTAAGCCATGCCTGGACTCTTGACCTTCAAAAAAAAAAAACCTAAGGCATGATAATGTGATAATGTGTTTTATTATGTCTCTAAAGTAACGATAACATTGCTATATAGCAAGAGGTATCTAATACTTCCCTCCACCCCCAGCCTCCTTTGGGGACTCTAACTACACATATTTATGGCTGCATGAAGTCCCAGAGCTCACTGTTGATTGCTTTTTGCATTTTGTTCTCTTTTTGTTTCATTGTAAATAGTTTATATATCTATGTCTCAATTTCACCTGTCTTTTCCTGTGCAATAAATGACAATGATTATGAGACAGACACAACTGTAGGTGTCTAATCTTACTCAGTGTATTTTTTATGTCACACATTACAGCCAATGTCAGTGAGGTCAATTTGGTTCTTTTCTCTATCTTCATGTCTGTACTAATACTTTAAAAAATATGGAATACAGTTATAATATCCATTTTAGTGTTCTTGTCTGTGTTCATTCTGAGTCAGTTTTAATTGGCTGAATGTTCTCTTCATTATGGTTTGTGTTTTCCTGCTTCTTCACTGCCTGGGAAATTTTACTGTTTTTTATCATTGTGAATCTTACTTTTTTGGATATTAGATTATTTATTTATTTATTTTGTATTCCTATAAGCAGTCTTGAGTTTTGTTCTGGGGTGTAGTTCTTGGAAAGGGTTTGATTCATGTTGGTCTTGTTTTTTATAATTTTTTAGGTGAGTCCAGAGAAGAACTTAATCAAGGTTGATTATTCCCCACCACTGAGGCATGCCATTTCTAAGCATTTCATGCAGTGCTCCATGAATTATTAGTATTTCCTTTCTGGTTTATGGGAACACTTTTCTAGGCCCTGAGTGAGTGCCAAATACTGTTCTCTAATCCTAATCCATGGTGTAGTTTTCTTCCCTGATGTCAGGTAATTTCTTCACATGTATGTACTCAACAGCATTCTGCTAAGTATTTGAGGGCAAACACCTACGGTTCCTGGGGTTTTCTCTCTACATGGCTTTCTCCTCTTTGGTGTTCTGTCCAACAACTAAAAACACCTAGGTCTCTCAACTCTGACCTCTATCCTCAGTCTAAGGAATTTTTTGGTCTCTGCCTGGATTTTCTCTCCCTGAACCACATCCTGGAAACTCTTTCAAGACGTCAAGCTGGGACAATCATAGCACTCACCTCAGTTGTGTCCATTTCTCATAATCATCATCCTTTATTACCTATTGTTCAATGCCTGGTAGACCATTATTTTTATATCTTTTATCACTGTTTTTGATTGTCAGGTAGGAGGGTAAATTCAGTCCCTGTTAATTCATCTTGGTTAGAAGCAGTTCTAACTACTTAGAGATTTAAAATTTTATTTAATATTGTTTGCTTTGCTTGATTTTATTTTTTTCAGGCTTCTTCAGGTCAAATATTTTTTGTATATGGAAGAGATAATTTAGTCAGCGCTCAGTTATAGCACAGAAAATATAATTATATATAACTTGTCACAAGAAAGATAAACACAAGGTGCATTTTGAGTGAAGATAGTAAGACAACTGCGATGTGAGAGAGCAGAAAACAAATAAAATATAATGGCCTCAAACAGTATAGGCTTTGCCACAGGAAATAAGATTTTTGACTAGGAAAGAGCTGAAAAAAGAAGAATGGAATGAAACAGATGCTAAAATATACCACAAATTGAAGTTTTAATTTTTTTCCCTAATTTATATAATTAATATTTAATCTAAACAACAAAGCTTAACTTTATTTTACAAATTTACCATTTGGTAGCCACTATATGTATAAGAAGTTATTTTGATTAAAAAACAAACAAAAATAAAACAGATTCTGCTTTTGCCCTCCAGCAAATTAGGGCTGTTTGTCAAAACTAGAGAAGACATGGCAGAGGGGAAATAAATATCTATAATGCAAACTAGAAAAATATTATAAAGCACGTGAAAGTTCAGAATATGAAAAAAATATGATTCTTAATTATTCTGGAACTTTTTGCTTTCATGAATTTAATCATGACACTCAATTTACACATATTAATTATTATGGAATGATATATTATTCCTTTATACTGAAAAAATTGGGGCAGATAAATGAAAAATTCAGATAGATTTGTGGTCAACTTGATCAAAATTGTCCAACTTGTTAAATGTACTAAGCTAAATGTACAGCTTGTACTAAATAATTAAATACTTTTATGTGTGCGTAAGTTAAAACATTCTTTTGAAACCCTAAGAGCGTTTGCTATTTAAAAGAGAGACCTTCCTGAAAATAAAACTAATATATGAAATCAAACCTCTAATTATTATGAATTATTTACATGTAAATTGTTTTACTGGGTTTTCTTGAATTAAGAGTTTTTGAACATATAGAAATTTAAAAATTAACTGTAAACTTTTCCTAATTTAAATTACCCCAAATCAAATAATTTACATATCAAAAATGCTTCTTGGAAAATTATTGTCAGGCCTAATTTTATCAATAGCTTTTGAAATTTATTTTTGTTCCCTGTGCTATACAGTAGGTCCTTGTTGTTTATATATTTTACATGTAGTAGTTTGTATCTGCTAATGCCAAACTCCTTATTTATCCCTCCCCACTCCTTTCCCCTTTGGTAACCATATATTTGTTTTCTACATCCATGAGTCTCTTTCTGTTTTGTATCATATTTTAGATTCCACAAACAAGTGATATCAGATGACATTTGTCTTCCTCTGTATGGCTCAATTCACTTAGTAAGAAAATCTCTAGGTCCATCCATGTTGCTGCAAATGGAATTATTTCATTATTTTTCATAGCTGAGTAATATTCCATTGTATATATACACCACATCTTCTTTATCCATTCATCTGTTGATGGACATTTAGGTTGCTTCCATGTCTTGGCTATTGTAAATAGTGCTGCAATGAACATTGGGGTGCATGCATCTTTTCAAGTTAGAGTTTCCTCCAGATATATGCCCAGAAGTAGGATTGCTGGATCATATGGCGACTCTATTTTTAGTTTTTTGAGGAACCTCCATACTGTTCTCCATAGTGGCTGAGCCAATTTACATTCCTGCCAACAGTGCAAGAGGGTTCCCTTTTCTCCACACCTTCTCCAGCATTTACTATTTGTAGACTTTTTGGTGATGGCCATTCTGACTGGTGTGAGATGATACCTCAATGTAGTTTTGATTTGCATTTCTCTAATAATTAGCAATGTTGAGCATCTTTTCATGTGCCTGTTGACCATCTGTATGTCTTCTTTGGAAAAATGTATTTTTAGGTCTTCTGCCCATTTTGTGATTGGGTTTTTGTTGTTGTTTTTGTTTTTGAGTTGTATGAGTTGATTGCATATTTTTGAAATTAAACCCTTGCCCATCTCATAGTTTGCAGATATTTTCTCCCAGTCCATTTGTTGTCTTCATTTTGTTTATGGTTTCCTTTGCTGTGCAAAAGCTTATAAATTTGATTAGGTCCCATTTGTTTTTTTGTTTCTTGGTTTTTGCTTTTATTTCTATTGCCTATGTTCTCTTCTAGGAATTTTATGGTGTCATGTCTTATATTTAAGTCTTTAAGCAATTTTGAGTTTATTTTTGTGTATGGTGTGAGGGAGTGTTCTAACTTCATTGATTTATGTGCGGCTGTCCAGCTTTCCCAGCACCACTTGCCAAAGAGACTGCATTTTCTCCATTGACTATTCTAATATTCTAAGGTATATCCTAATTTTACGAATAGATTTTGAAATTTTAATTTAATGTATTTTTATAATTTCATAAATAGAAATGTAGCTCTAAGTTGTGGAGCCTCTTCTCAACATCACCTTCAACACCCTTAAGTAAACTATGCAGCACTAAAACATCACTTGGAGATAGATTTTTAGCTGGAATACTGACCTGTAAGTTAATTTTATCATATTGTTTGTGCTTTTTCCTAAATTTGTTGGAAAAAATTCTAAACACCATAATTTAAAAAATCTTTCAAATAATTTTTCTATATTAGAAAAATGCTAGCAATACAGTATGTTATTTTTTCTTTTAGAAAAATAATAACTTAGCTCTTTAAAATTTTTTAACAGTTACAAAAATTTCAATTTTATTTACTGCATGTAATCTGATATTTAAAACTTAAAGTATTAAGGAAATTTTTGAAAATCCATATACCACATCAGGTAATAGATTGGATTTTTCCCAAAATGTATATTTTGATTTTCTCATCATTGTCAATCACATATTAAAGTTTATTTGACTATTTCAAAAGAAACCTAAAGAATATGTTAGTATGATTATTTTAGATAATTTGAGTTGAATTGAATCTTTTCAAAATAATTGACAATTCTAGACATTATACTTGACATGTTTTTGCACTAATAATTATATTGAGAAATAATATTTGATATAAATGCCATTATGAAATAGTATAACAGTTAATTACACTCTATGGGCATTTGAGCCATTCATTTTTGTTTACAGATGTGTTAATAAAGTTCAACCTACATTTACATTCATAATTAGAAGAGGTTAAACACAACCATTTGTTCTATTCCATTTTCTAGAAACTGGCTCAGTTAACGCTATGTGTCCAACTCTTTTGTGTTTTTGCAAGAATTAGCATGATAAAAGAAGGCATGCTTATGCAGATTTAATTATATTTTTCCTGTTATCAGATAATGATTTTATTTGACTTTACTTTTTAACAAAACCCTGTCTCCTAAATTCTGTGAATCAAGGGACATCTTCATACAACATTTGTCCAAGAAATTAAATGCCCACTACATGGCACTTAAAAACCCAAGGTGTTTTTATCTAATCAAAGAAATTGTAGACTTGCTACCCTTCATGTGAATCTTTAAAATATAAAAGCAAGGCACTGAACCTTTATAGATTTAGTAAAGGAGTTAAGCTTTTGATTTCAAATATCTACAGAAACACTTTGCATTGAGTTATTTATTCAAGTATAAAGGATTTCAGTAGTTGAATGCCCTTGGATTCCATTTACACACCCACTACCCTCACCACTCAGTCCCTCTTACCCTGTTAACTCACATCTAAGCAATTAAAATCTTATAATTGTGGGGAGACATCTTTTATCTGTGTAGGGATACATTTGATAACTAAGAAAAATAAAAGATACTCTCCCCAGGAAATTACACAGGAGCATAAAAGTGTGCATGAAGTTCAAGGGCCATGTCGACCTGCTGGAGCATTTTTCCTGGAGCTTTCACAGTAGCCCAGGCTGCAGCTGACCCTGGGCCAGATAATCACTAGTCACTTAAAACTATAACTGCCTCAGGTGAGAACTCCATCCAGGCCTAAATTTAATCCTGAAAAGTCTGATCTCCCTTCCCTCTTTCCCAGTCCCTACTACCTCAACCTTGCCTGCCCTATGTACTTCCAGGATTATTTTCTTAGTCATGTTGCTGCCAGTACACACACCTCATTCCCTTTTTCTCCCCCTTAGTTATGCACAAGATATGTTTACTTCTCTTTACAACCCATCTCTGTATCATTCCCATACTGTTCTCTGTTTCCTCTCCTTGACCTAAAGTTCCACTTTTCCTTCCTGTTCCCAGCCCCACTACACACACTTTAAAATACTTCCATTATGTGCTCTAGAACTCCCTTCCAAGACTAATGGGCTCCAGCATTTTCTGGAGTCCTTTCACGGTGAGGCTGTTCACTCTCCCACATTCCAGGTTACTCTTTGTCTTCCCCAGAGCTGTTCTTAGATCACTCTTTTATGAAAGTCACTTCCCCTTCAGGGCTGGCTCATTTCTACAACACATGAAGCTTTATCATCTCCAGTTGTATCATCAGGGTCTAAGAACAATGCCTGTACACAATAGCCTGCACCATTAAAACATGTGCCTTTTGTGATACATACTTCTCTTGTGGGAGAAAAGAGTATGTACAAATATCCATTATGTTTTGACATGAATTGTGAATGAATATTTCTTACTCAGTATGGATACATAAAGTCTACTGTATAATTCTACTTGGCACTGAGCAAAAAAATCAATAGCCATATAATAAATATATTTACTACTAGGATGTCTTCTATTAGAAAATACACTTTAAGTTTCTGTTTATATCATTGAAATTGATTTCTGAAAAAGCCTATTTCTTTCTCAGCGACCTCAAGCTAAATACCTACAACACTATCCTACCTTACAACATTTTAAAATTAACTACAACATCTGTGTTCATGCTGGCTACATTTTTATCTATTCAGCATAAATATTATTTATATACTTGATTAGTCAATATAACATAAGTCCTACAGTCAGAAGTAGACTAACTATAATTGTATAATCTATATCTACAGAAGTCTTTTTCTTAACCTCATCTACTAGCAGTATTGAAGATGGGCAATTATGGTTTGTGTAACCCTTAAGCTAAAGATATTTTCTTTCTTTTTTTTTTTAATTGGGGTATACTTGTTTTACAATGCTGTGTTAGTTTCTACCACACAGAGAAATGAAGCAGAGTTCCCTGTGCTATACAGCAGGTTCTTTTTAGTTATCTATTTTATACATATTAGTGTATATACGTCAATCCCAGTCTTCCAGTTCATCCCACCTCACCCGCCCCCCCGCTTCCCCCCTGGTGTCCATATGTTTGTTCTCTACATCTGTGTCTCTATATAGCTAAAAATATTTTCATGTCATCTTTTATTCTCTCTGGGACAGTCTTGGACAAAAGATGTACCTTGGGCTAATTTTTCTTAGCATTCTCAACATATCAACATACTAACTTTTCAATTAACTGAAAAAAAAACACATTAATTTTAATCTCATAAAGCAATAAAATGGTATGTTTAATGAGTGCTTTTTACATTAATTATGAAATGTTACATTTGAAACACTGGGAAATGCTCTTTATGTTTTATTTTGCTCTTATTAACTTAGTCCAGAATCACACTATCACATGTGCCAACTCTTTGGTCTGTTAGTTTTGCAGTGGCCACTGGCCAAACACAATAACATGCTGATCTAAACTGCCAGAGAAATATGTCAAAACATCTACTGTTTTGGAAACCACTGCCTTTCTCTCTCTGTCTCTGTCTCTCTCTCTTTCTCTCCCTTCATTTCTTCTGAAAATGAAAGGTATCTTATTCTCCCATGCTCTGTTTTTGTAAAGTCAACCTTAGTTGTTTCAAAGGCAAAGGATTTTAGTGAACATACAGAGTTTATCCAGTAGTTCTAGATTATGGTGCATCTTGACTTCTAGAAACTTATAAACAAATATTTGTACTTCTTTACTGTG
Source organism: Lipotes vexillifer (assembly GCF_000442215.2). Classification (NCBI taxonomy): domain Eukaryota; kingdom Metazoa; phylum Chordata; class Mammalia; order Artiodactyla; family Lipotidae; genus Lipotes; species Lipotes vexillifer. Next base: position 1,582,794 of record NW_006788130.1, read on the forward strand.
TCTTAAAAACATAGGGGGCAGGGAATACTCAAACCAGACTTAATGATTTGTGTCACTGACCCACTCTGAACCTAATAGAGCCCCTTCTCAGGATGTTTGTAAATGCACACAATAAAATATGAAGTTTTACAAAATAAATCAGTGTTATTAAAACAAAGTTTCATCTATGTATGCTTTGTGAGGGAGTGTGTACCCGAGGATAAACTGACACTACTCAAGTGTATTTCAATTAATGTTCTGACATGAAACACCTTGACCCAATCATCAAGTTAACAAAATTACATGAAAATATATACAATTTCATCTTAAATGTACTGCAACACTTAAAACAAAAGGACACATTAAGTTATTTTTCAGGACACAATTGTTTATATCAGTGAGACATGAACATATATAGACATGGATTTTAAAGACAGAGAACAAAATGGTATGACATAATTCTAGGGTAAACATACTCATACCTTTATGGCAGTGGATGCAATTTGAATGTGGTGAAGTCTCCGAAGGGTGCTGTCCCTGTCAATGAAATAGGAAGCAGCTAGCTGATGTAGCGTCTCCAGAGTGACCGAGGAGCTGTTGGTGCTGGGATCACTTCCTTCAGATCGTTTGCTCAGCTTCCGCTTGTCCACAAAAATTGTGAGTGACTCCTCTCCTGCATTAATAATATTTTACATTATTCCATTTCCCACTTCAAATCAATCTTTTCAACTACCTGCAGGTGAGGAAGCCTAGATTACAGCCATAATGAAACAAAAGAGTGATAAACAACAAACAGGCAGGGAGTTTTACTTTTCTTTTGTTCACAAAGATTTCCCATATACCTAGAAAAGTACCCGGGATGTTGATGGTTGTGAATACATATTTCATAAATATTAAACAGCAAGCTTTTGCAGAACATGTTCTCTAGATTTTATTGACTTTCTCATACAGTTTAGCTTACCTAACACTCATTGGGTCTCAAAGCAAATTAAGATAGGAAAATAAGTAAAACAAACTCAACCTTTACTACAGATCAGCATGGTAAATGGAAACATGACCAAGCATATTACAAAACATTAGCTGTTTTCAATTGTACCTTTAAAACGCAGAGAAAACATATACATGCATATATAGTAATATAAATATTTATGTATTAAATTCAGAGGTTTCCTACACATGGCATTAAATATTAAAATATTGTTGTTAATAAGCACTATGGAAATCACTAACCTCCATGAGAAGCTTTAGGTACTTGACAATGGATCCTCTAAGGTGAAATTTAAAGCAAATTACAATTAAGCTGCAATTTTCAATGTTTGAATATTGATGAAAAAGTATCAATGCCATTCAAGTCTAACATTAAGAACTTGCCATCCTCAGACTTCCAGATTCTTAGATATTCAACTAGGATATAATTGTCAGACTTGAAGCTTGTTCTCATTCTTTCAGAAACCCATCTGTTTAGGTGGCATTATGCCCACTGACAATTTGTCAAGCCAGTTTTCTAAAAGACCAAACAAGATTTTCTAGTGGAAGAATAGCTTGCATTTCTTCTCCAAATTAAAAATAATACCAATTTAAAAATGCCACAGCCTAACTGACCATCCAATTCTAAGTGACAGTTCATACTTCTCTGCAAGAGATCAGGTGAATTGGTATCAGAAATAAGGTGTCAACAATGTTATTTCGGAAAGTTGCATTCTCAGTTTGTACTTGGACATCAATACGCAAGCTGGAAATGAAGCAGAGTAACTAGAATTGCTGAAGGAAAAAAAAAAACTCTTAAAAATATGAATGAGTGGGTCAAGTTATCAACAGCGTTAAGTCATGTACATGATAAACAGCTTTCGGTGGGAACATCTGAAAGCAAAAAGGGAATATATATGTCAAATATTATAGAAAAAAAAATCCATGCTAATTATTTACCGCCAAAGGAGAGGATGAACTGGTGTGGAAATCTGAGTGAATACATTCTCAGAAAGACCACTGAATCTGAGAAATTCACCCATGTGCCCTAACAAACATCTTGTACATGGAGACAGAAAGAACAGCGTTGTGATAGTCTAAGAATTTATAATGCAGCTCGACGACACATGAAAGTGCTATGGTCTGAATATTTGTGTCTCCCAAAATTCATATGTTGAAATTCTGTCCTTTTAAGATGATGGTATTAGGAGATGGGGCTTGTAGGAGGTGTCTGGGTCATGAGGGCAGAGCCCTCAAGAATGGAATTAGTTCTTTTGTAAAGGAGGCTCCAAAGAGATTCCTTGTCCCTTCTGCCATGTGAAGATACAAGGAAAAATCTGTGACCTGGAAGAGAGCCCTCACCCAACCATGCTGGCATTCTAATCTCAAACTTGCAGCCCCCAGAACTGTGCTGTTTATAAGCTACCTTAACTGTGGTATTTTGCTATAGCAGCCCGAACAGGCTATGAGATCAAGAGATATATCTTCTTAAGTAGTTAAAAATAAAATGATAATGATATCTTGGTGAATGTAAATAAAAAAGGAAGAAAAGTTAATGATCTCTTCAGGACAAAATTATTAAATGAGAAAATGAAATAGACTGAATAGTGCTAAAGACTAAAACTTGCAAAACTGCTTTAATTGCAGCACTTTTCATAAAGCAGAATATACAGAAGATATAGGTTAAAATATACATAAACTGCCAGTATTACAAGACTCCAGCACACACTTCCTAGACCTAGATAGACCCAGTGGAGATAAAAATGTAATGATAAAGATATACACAACCTACTTAATAAGGTAGATCTTATAGGTAAATATTAAACTTTATATTAATAAAGAGGAAATGAAAGCTCTTTTCAAGAGTACACAGAACATTTAGAAAAATTGGCCATATATTTTGTTAAAAAAAATCCTTAGTAAATTCCAAAAATTTGAAAAAAAATATCATTTGATAAAGACTTTCTCCTTGACCAAACGTTAGACAGGCTCCTATGAGCTTGTTTCTTGGGCATGTTCTCAAGAGCCCAGTTTTAGGAAGAATCCTGTCAAGTCACTTTGGCAAGGATCCCCTACCCTGGACATATGATCATCTTTAACATCTGACCAAATTCCTCATCCCCTACCATCTCCCTGGTGATATTTGATAACCCTGCTCTGCTTTCAGCAAGAATCGTGTTAGGTCTCTTTAGCAAGAATTATCCTACCCTCTTTGTAATTTTCCATCCACTAATCTGCCTACTCTGCTCATTGCCAATAAATTCCCACTTTTCCTGGTTCTGTTCAAAATTGAGCTCAGTCTCTCTCCCCTCCTGTAAAACTCCAATGCAGGAGACCCCCTGAATAAAGTCTGCCTTACTGTTCTTTAACAAATGTCAGAATATTGTTTCTTTAACACATTTACTGACTACAATATAGTACAATTAAAAATTGATAGAAAAATTTTTTTGCAAAAATTATTTTGCAAAGCTTTTGCAAATAAGTTTAGGTGTCATAGAACACCTCCACAAAATTTTTTAAAAAAATCAATAGGCCAAGATGGTTTCACAGGAGAGTTCAGACAAAACTCTAAAGATCAAAAAATCTGATACTATTTACTTAAAATGTTGCCAGAGGATATGAAATGAAGGAAAACTTTTAATTAGTTGTTATATATTGAGTAAAACACTGACATAAATATCTGGGGAAGATTACACACACAACAACAAAAACAACAACAAACATTATTACAACTTACTATTAGTGATGCAAAATAACAAATAAAGCAATAGTAAACAGTAACACACAGTAAGTTTTAAAAATGTATATCTCAAAAAGAATAATTCTAGGAGGGCAAGGGTCATTTGATATTAGGAAATCATTAATATAATTCAGCATATTAACACATCTAGAAAGAAAAACCTTGATGTCCAATAATGCCTCAAATGTATTTGATGAATATTTATACCTATTGCTGGGTAATTTTCAGTAACTTAGGAGTCAGTGGAAAATTCCTTAAAAGGATAAAATATGTGATTGTCAACCAAAAACCAACTGTCTTACTTAATCGGAAAACTCAGAAGTCATTCCCATTAAAATCATAACCTGACAAACAAACCCACAACTGGTACTACTTTTTGACATGATATTAAATATATTAAAATGTAAATATAGGAGAGAATAAAATTAGAGTAATAGTTTTTTTTAAAAACACTTAAAATTATCTCTTTTTGCAGATAACATGATTATTCATCTGGAAAACTCAAGAAAATCAACGGACAAACTACTATGCAGAGTAACAGAACTTAGTAACTGCAGAAAATAATAAAAACTTTACTAACAACAAATCGAAATACACAAATAATAGTTAGAGGTAATAATGGATTAGCATGTACCATTTAAAATACCAATAAAAATGCAATACATATATGAAAAATTATATGCCATCCCTGAAATAACAAAAGTAAACTGAAAATGGCATGGTACTTTGTTTCAAATAGGAATATTTAAATTAAAACGTATCAATTTTACTTAGGTTAATGTATAACTTTAATGCAAATATCATTTTTTGTTTGTTTCCTTGAACTAGTCATGTTTATTATAAATTTTTTAGGTAAAAATTAGTCAAAGAAAAGTCACCAGAAGCTTTCCAAAAAATGGGCAACAGTGAGAATGCCTTGCTACATATGAATACATATTGTAAAATATGTATAATTAAGACAGTGTAGTAAAGAAGCATGAATAGACAGACCACTCAAACAGGAAAATTAAAAAAAAAAACAGTATATATGAAAATTTAGTACATGATAAGGATGGAATATTAATTCAATTGGGGAAAGGTGGACCTTCTAATAAATGACACTTTGACATCAGAATAGTCATTTGCAAAGTAAAGGATATGATTGTATATGAGGAGATATTGCAAAAAACTGGAGACATGAATATTTAATAAGATGAAACTACTCAATTAGAAAAAAAAGAATGAAACTGCATGAGTGGGAAAAGCATTCGTAATTATCACTAAACGTCTGAAAGTAATAAAATAAAAGATAGATGAATTAGACCATATAAAAAGAGATTTGTTTTTCCTAGCACAGAATCACCATAAGTAAATTTTGCATTGGGAAGAGATGTTTGCAACTTACATAAGGGACACATGGCTAATACCTCTAACATTCCAAAAACTCCTAAAACGCAAGGAAAAAAAAGAAATAAGGTTCGGGCATAAAAAATAGGAAAATAGTATTTAGATAAGAAGAGACAAAATGGCCCATATAAATTTGAAAAGGCTTTCAATCTGTCATAGAATGAGAAATGCAAATTAAAAATATATTGATATATCACGTAGCTATTATGGAATTTGCCAAAATTCAAAAATTTGACAACTTTGTCAAAGCTGTTGGCAAACTAGAAGGAAACAGGCCCTATGATATACTGCTGCTGGAGTGCAAAATGATGTAACTATGAAGAGAAATTTGGCAATAGTTAGCAATAATTGACTCTGCAATCCTACTTTTAAGAATCTATCCCAATTCTCAGAAATGCACAACCTGCCGAGACTGAAACAGGAAGAAATAGAAAATATGAACAGACCAATCACAAGCACTGAAGTTGAAACTGTGATTAAAAATCTTACAACAAACAAAAGCCCAGGACCAGATGGTTTCACAGGCAAATTCTATCAAACATTTAGAGAAGAGCTAACACCTATCCTTCTCAAACTCTTCCAAAATATAGCAGAGGGTGGAACACTCCCAAACTCATTCTATGAGGCCACCATCACCCTGATACCATAACCAGACAAAGATGTCACAAAGAAAGAAAACTACAGGCCAATATCACTGATGAACATAGATGCAAAAATCCTCAACAAAATACTAGCAAACAGAATCCAACAGCACATTAAAAGCATCATGCACTATGATCAAGTGGGGTTTATTCCAGGAATGTGAGGATTCTTCAATATATGCAAATCAATCAACATGATACACCATACAAACAAATTGAAGGAGAAAAACCATATGATCATCTCAACAGATGCAGAGAAAGCTTTCGACAAAATTCAACACCCATTTATGATAAAAACCCTGCAGAAAGTAGGCATACAGGGAACTTTCCTCAACATAATAAAGGTCATATATGACAAACCCACAGCCAACATCGTCCTCAATGGTGAAAAACTGAAACCATTTCCACTAAGATCAGGAACAAGACAAGGTTGCCCACTCTCACCATTATTATTCAACATAGTTTTAGAAGTTTTAGCCACAGCAATCAGAGAAGAAAAAGAAATAAAAGGAATCCAAATTGGAAAAGAAGAAGTAAAGTTGTCACTGTTTGCAGATGACATGATACTATACACAGAGAATCCTAAAGATGCTACCAGAAAACTATGAGAGCTAATCAATGAATTTGGTAAAGTAGCAGGATACAAAATTAATGCACAGAAATCGCTGGCATTCCTATACACTAATGATGAAAAATCTGAAAGTGAAAATAAGAAAACACTCCCATTTACCATTGCAACAAAAACAATTAAATATCTAGGAATAAACCTACCTAAGGAGACAAAAGACCTATATGCAGAAAATTATAAGACACTGATGAAAGAAATTAAAGATGATACAAATAGATGGAGAGATACACCATGTTCTTGGATTGGAAGAATCAACACTGTGAAAATGACTCTACTACCCAAAGCAATCTACAGATTCAATGCAATCCCTATCAAACTACCACTGGCATTTTTCACAGAACTAGAACAAAAAATTTCACAATTTGTATGGAAACACAAAAGACCCCGAATAGCCAAAGCAATCTTGAGAACACACAAAAGACCCTGAATAGCCAAAGCAATCTTGAGAACGAAAAATGGAGCTGGAGGAATCAGGCTCCCTGACTTCAGACTATACTACAAAGCTACAGTAATCAAGACAGTATGGTACTGGCACAAAAACTGAAATATAGATCAATGGAACAGGATAGAAAGCCCAGAGATAAGCCCACACACATATGGTCACCTTATCTTTGATAAAGGAGGCAAGAATATATAGTGGAGAAAAGACAGCCTCTTCAATAAGTGGTGCTGGGAAAACTGGACAGGTACATGTAAAAGTATGAAATTAGAACACTCCCTAACACCATATACAAAAATAAACTCAAAATGGATTAAAGACCTAAATGTAAGGCCAGACACTATCAAACTCTTAGAGGGACTTTTTTATAAGAAAGTGTATGATACAAATATATGGATGGATTTCTTTTTATTTGGGGAAAAAAATAAAAACACTGGAAGGATTAACCAAAATATTTTATCTATATTTACAGAGTGGAGGTAACACTTTGGGAAGAAAGACTTCTCTGAATATACTTTGTTAAAGTTTTTTAAGCACTGGAAAGATATTTTAAAATATTTTATTTATTGTAAAAATCAATCAAATCAAATAGAAAAAAAATCAATCCCTAAGAATTAAAAACAGAAGCCAATGTTACTAAATGCTTATTGTTTAGAGAAGTAATTATTTTAAGTGATTACAAACACAGTACTTTAAATGTAAATCCATTTTTGGAATATATTCTGAGGACAAAAAATGTAAAAAGGATCAGAAATCTTCATTCTGTAGTCTATTTGTAGGTAGGAATATTAGTAGTTGTAGTACAGTTTTATATAGTTTGTATGGTTACATATGGGTGTATGGGCACTCACTGTACAAGTCTCTCTACTTTGAGTGTGTTTGAAAATTTCATTTGAAAAAAATGCCATGGCATAAGTGTTTACGTTTGGCCCACGTTTAAAATATGTTTAGTCATAAAAAATTTTTCTTAAGTAATTAGTAAACTCATGACTTTAATGTTATGACTAAAATAAAATTCTAAACGATTTGACAGTTTCAGATTCTATTTGTAAAGTACATCTAAATCCAAGCTCAGCCTCAGTGCATCCGTAATGTTTTCTACAGATTCCTGTATTTAGAAGGACGCTTACTGTAATCTTTACTTCAATTCAGCAATACACATATGAAGTTCAAAACACTGGTTCAAATGATTATTGGACATTACTTTTGCCTTCTGGAGAGGCATGAAAGCCATGTAAATACGTGAAGAGAATCATCTTCACTATGTCTCTCTTGCATTGTAGTGATTTTCCCATTACTAGAGGTGTCCAACATTAATTATATGTCATAGAACAGAAGAGATAATTAGACCACTATAATGGATTCTTTCACTGGATTATGAGGTTCTGTATGAAAAAAAAATGTAGAATTAATTATTATGGTTTAGGTGTAAGTCTACTAACTACTGGTACCAAACAGATTCAGGTTCTAATGCTGGCTTCTACTTAGTAATTGAATGATCTTGAATATGTAATTTATGATTCTGCTTCCTCTTACATAACATGAGTATAGTAATTTCTTCTTCAAAGCATGGCTATAAGCATGAGACAGACAATATCTGTGAAGGACTTACCACATGACTAGAATTCAGAAGTTGCTAGTACATATTTTTTTATTCATCACAATTCCTTAGAACTGCATGAAGCAACTCATTCCATATCTGGGCATTTCTAGTAATTTTAGCTCTTTTGTCTTATTTGTGAGGAAAAGAAGACTGTCCTACTTCTTTAATGATCTCCTTCTTTTATAAACTTATTAACTCTAGTCCTAGTTTGCATTCACATACAGAGAGTAAAGATCTCCCCAAATAGTCCATTATATACTGTATCCCCCCAATCCCCCTATATGTCTTCACTCTTCAGGTGAAATATGCTATACCATTAATTCTTCTTAATAGGACCTCTATTGAGTCCTACCTCACCCAAAAAGGGAGAATAGCATATGCTAATTTTAAAAAGCAAATTAAATCTTACACCTAAAGGAATTAGAAAAAGAAGCATAAATAAAACCCAAAGTTAGTAGAAGGAAAGAAATAAAGATCAGAGCAGAAATAAATGAAATAGAGACAAAAAAAATAGAAAATATCAATGAAACTAAAAGCTGCTTCTTTGAAAAGGTAAACAAAATTGATAAACCTTTAGCTAGACCCATCAAGAAAAAAAGGGATGGAATTTCCTAGTGGTCCAGCGGTTAGGACTCTGGATTTTCACTGCAGAGGGTGTGAGTTCAGTCCCTGGTTGGGGAACTAAGATCTCACAAGCTGCATGGCATGGCCAAAAAAAGAGAAAAAAAGAAAGAAAAGAAAAAAAGGGAGAGGGCCCAAATCAATAAAATCAGAAATGAAAAAGAAATTACAACCAACACCACAGGAATACAAAAGATTATGAGACTATTATGAACAACTATAGGCCAATTAAATGGACGACCCACAAGAAATGGACAAATTCTTAGAAAGGTACAATCTCTCTCAAGACTGAACCAGGAAGAAATAGAAAATAAGAACAGACCAATTACCAGTACTGAAACTGAATCAGTACTGAACCAGAAGAAATAGAAAATAAGAACAGACCAATTACAGGTACTGAAATTAAAACATCCCAACAAACAAAAGTCCAGGGCCAGATAACTTCACAGGTGAATTCTATCAAATATTTAGAGAAGAGTTAAGACCTATCCTTCTGAAACTACTCCAAAAAACTGCAGAGGAAAGAATACTTCTGAACTCGTTCTATGAGGCTATTGTCACCCTGATACCAAAACTGGCCAACAATATCACACACACACAAAAGAAAATTACAGGCCAATATCTCTGATGAACATAGATGCAAAAATTTTCAACAAAATACTAGCAAACTGAATCCAACAATACATTAAAAGGGTCATAAACCATGATCAAGTGACATTTATCCCAGGGATGCAAGGATCCCCATATCAATCAATGTGATATAACACATTAACAAAGTGAAAAATAAAAAATAATATGATCACCTCAATAGATGCAGAAAAAGCTTTTGACAAAATTCAACATCCATTCATGATAAAAACTCTCCAGAAAATGGGCATAGAGGGAACATACCTCAACATAATAAAGGGCATACATGACAAACCCACAGCAAACATCATATTCAATGGCGAAAAAATGAAAGCATTTCCTCTAATATCAGGAACAAGACAAGGATACCCACTCCTGACCCTTTTATATAACACAGTATTGGAAGTTCTAGCCACAGCAATCAGACAACAAAAAGGCGTAAAAGGAATCCAAATTTGAAAAGAAGAAGTAAAACTGTCACTGTTTGCCAATGACAGGACACTATACATAGAAAATCCTAAAGAAGCTACCAGAAAACTACTAGAGCTCATCAATGAATTCAGGAAAGTTTCAGGATACAGAAATCTGTTGCACTTCTATAAACTAACAATGAACTATCAGAAAGGGAAATTAAGTAAACAATCCCATTTACCATCACATCAAAAAGAACACAATACCTAAGAATAAACCTACCTGAGGAGGTAAAAGACCTTTACCTGGAAAACTATGACACTGGTGAAAGAAACTGAAAATGACACAAACAGATGAAAAGATATACTATGTTCATAGACTGGAAAAATTAATATTGTAAAAATGACCATACTACCCAAGGCCATTTACAGATTCAATGCAATCCCTATTATAATACCAAAGGCATTTTTCACAGAAGTAGAACTAATTTTAAAATTTGTATAGAAACAGAAAAGACCCAAATAGCAAAATAATCTTGAGAAAGATGAACAGAGCTGGAGTAATCACACTCCCTAACTTCAGACTACACTACAAAAGTACAGTAATCAAAACATCATGTTACTGGCATAAAAAAAAACACACACAGATCAATGGAAGAGTATAGAGAGCCCATAAATAAACCCACTCACTTATGGTCAATTAATCTATGAGAAAGGAAGCAAGAATACACAATGGAGAAAAGACAGTGTCTTCGATAAGTGGTACTGGGAAAACTAGACAGCTGCATGTAAAAGAATGAAATTAGAAGACTTTCTTACCCCATATACAAAAATAAACTCAAAATGGATTAAAGACCTAAATGCAACACTGGAAACCATAAAATTCCTAGGGGAAAACATAGGCAGAATACTCTTTGACATAAATTGTAGCAACATTTTTAATGGATCTGTCTCTTAAAGCAAAGGAAATAAAAGCAAAAATAAACAAATGACGCCTACTTAAATTTAAAAGTTTTTGCACTGCAAAGGAAAGCACTGACAAAACAAAAAGACAAGCTACTAAATGGGAGAAAATATTTTCAAATTATATGACAAATAAGGGGCTGTTATCCAAAATATATAAACAGTTCATACAACTCAAGATCAAGAAAATATACAACTGGATTAAAAAATGGACAAAAGGCCTGCCTGAATAGACATTTTTCCAAAGAGCACATGCAGATGGCCAATAAGCACATGAGAACATGCTCAACATCACTAGTAGTCAGGGAAATGCAAATCAAATCCACCATAAGATATTACCTCACACCTGCAAGAATGGCTATCAACAAAAAGAACACAAATAACAAATATCGATGAGGATATGGAGAAAAGGGAACTCTCATACACTCACAGTGGGAATGTAAACTGGTGCAGCCACTGTGGAAAACAGGCTTCTCAAAAAACTAAAAATAGAATTACTGTATGACCCAGCAAAATTCCACTCCTGGGTATATATCCAAAAAAAACAAAAACACTAACTGGAAAAGATACATGCACCCCAATGTTCACAGCAGCATTATTTACAATTACAAATATATGGAAGCAACCTAAGTGTCCATCAACAGATGAATGGATAAAGAAGATGTGATATATATATATACACAATGGAATTCTACTCAGCCATAAAATGAAGGAAATTTTGCCATTTGCAGCCATATGGATATACTTGGATGTTATTATGCTAAGTGAAATAAGTCAGACAGAGAAAGACAAATACTTTATAATATCACCTATATGTGCAATCTAAAAACTACAACAAACTAGTGAACAATACAAAAAAGAAGCAAACTCACAGATACAGAGAACAAGCTAGAGGTTACCAGAGGGGAGGGGGAAAAGGGAGGAGTGGTATAAGGGTAAGGGATAAAAAAAATAAAAAGCAAATTCAAACTAATTTGTTTTAAGAATATTTTATAAATGTTAGATTGTCTCATGATACAACTGGAAAATGACACAAAATAAGAGCTAGGGATTAACTATTTCAGAGTGTTTCTCATTATAAGAATATGAAGGAGAAGACAAACATTAATATATGTTTCAGCAATCAAAGATGAAGGTAGGAAAATGATGGCCCGTGAACATCATCATGAATATTTGAAGTTTTCATTCTCTATCTACTGGAGATTTTTGAAATATTTCTTTTGTTTTTCACAGAGTTCACATTTGCTTGTAAGGTACAGGTAAATGTGTCTTTAGCATTCTACGCTGAGAATAAATAGATGTTACAGACAACAGGGAAAATCAAATGGAAAAACTTCATTGTAAATCTTAATACACTTTTATTATTAATTTTGCTGTTTATTTTTTATTTTTTAATTGATAAAATTTAATGATATATTGAGGTAAAGGAAAGCATGAGTTTTGGAGTCAGGTGTATGTGAGAGCTTATCCTCATAGCCCACAGTCCCACTACCAGTCAGCTGTAGGACTTTGTTAAAGTCACACATAACCTTAGCATTCCCATCTCTAAAATAGAGGCAATATCCCACTGTCAACTCTTAGAGAAGGTTAAACAATACAGTTCCTCTTTAGAGTCTGGCACAACACGTTTGCTGTGTACAATAAATGTTGATTTCCTCTCCTTTCCTTTTTTATTAGGGCCTAACAGGAAATGATGAGCTTTTAAATTTTCGTAAGTTAGAATTTCATAGATATTAAATTTCACCACAGAAACCTGATCTTAGTCAAAATTGTTTTCTAGTGGAACTTTTAATCAGGATGTATAGGATTACTAAAGATAGTAGTTGGTTATCCTTCCAATAAGCAGATAAAGAGAAGCCATTCATAAATTGCTTGTGGTTGTTCTCCACAATGGAACATTATTCCATGTATGCAAAAGCTTTCACTGCAGTCAAGCATGTGAGACAGTTTAAATCTGCAGTTTAAATTATCATAATTGTTCTTTTATGAATGCTTTGTTTTTTTTTTGTTTTTTGTTTTTTTTTTTTGCGATATGTGGGCCTCTCACTGTCGCGGCCTCTCCCGTTGCCGGACGCGCAAGCTCAGCGGCCACGGCTCACAGATCGGCAGGCGGACTCCCAACCACTGCGCCACCAGGGAGGCCCTGAATGCTTTGTTTTAAACCCTTGCTTACAACAGACCAGACAACTAGGTGATGTAAGCTGGCTAGCTTATGCCACATTCCAAGTTTTGTAAATCACGGATTGTTAAATATCTAAGATATTTTGACAAGGCCATTCAGTCTAGATGGAAAATAAGGCTACTTCTTTCCTCCAAGAGATCTGTTTTTCAAATTATACACAACTACTACGCTTTTGTGATATTCATGGTCTTTACCTTCTTTGAGACTTTCATAGTCGTCTTAAAAAAGAAGAATGCATTCTCAACTTTAATTGCAAATCTCTCTCAATATAAAAATATTCAGATTTGAAAACTGAGATATATTATTCAATTAAAAATTTGTGTTCAAATGTCATTTTCATTCACATTTTTTAAACCAGCTGTAGCTCATAAGCATGACATGAGTGCCAAAGGACATCCACCCATTTTGTAAAAACTAAATGTGATTTTGAAGTGATTCAACATTCTGAGTCTGTTAGAAAGTGAAAAGGATTAATGACTGTAGAGATAAAAAGATGTGATTATTTCACACAGAAATCATGCAGCTGTGCCTTTTACAACCAAAATGCTGTGGTACTTTAGGAACATTAAAAGCACATACTGAAGGATGCTTTCATAGAGAATGAGAAACAGAGGACAATAAAACAAAAAAAATCATGACTTTAATGTTATCCTATGATTAGTTCATAGGGTAGGAGTAGGTATATTTGATATGTTGTGGACCTCACAATTATGTATTTTTCTGTCCTGGTTTTCAGGTTGTCTGTCCTGGTTGTCCATGACAAAAAGAAATGAAAGAACTTTCATACAATTATCTCTCCACTTCAACTGGCATTCTCATGTATATAGTTATTGGGGATAGAGGTAATACTTTCAAAATGTTAGAACAAAAAGCAATGGATAAGAGAATGAGTAAAAGAATCCCAGGGATAAATCAAGAAGATGCCGCAGATTATTCTTTGCAATTTTAATTCTATCATGGATGTAAACATGCATACATGTATTTATAGTCCATTGTAAAGAACAAGTGATGCCCTTTAACCTGGTATCGAAAATAAAACTGTTTAGATCAGTGAATACATACGAACCAGCTATGTCATGATTCAGTACAAGTTTTGAGAGGCATCAGAAAGTTATACTCATTTTTTTGCTTTTGTCCTCTGCCAGGAGGACAGCATTTTACGAAGAGGGCCTTCCTCATCTTTATTCCCAGAATGAGCCAACAACACTCAGAGAAGAATCGCAGGGGATCCACAGTCAAAACATGTAATATTAGGGAGACACAACCAATATAGTTGTAATGCACTGAGATTTGAGGTTATTTCTTTTTTAACTGCAATGAAGCTAACTCTTGGATGTCGGCTGTATTTTATTTTATTTTATCATTGCTACTGCCCTTGGACTAGTATCCTGACCTGTAATGTGTACCGTTCTACCCAGGGGAAAAAAGGTACATTTATGAGAAATATCTTTCTGGTCATTCAACTTCCTTATACCTGAAAATCTTATTGTGAATGTCTATTTTGCTTTTGTGTGAGTTTTACTTATCAAAAACTGTTATTTGAGTAGAAATTCTTTGCACAGGAATAACCAGTGCAAATATAGCTTAAATGTAATTGTTTGTAGTTTTACTTTTGATGTATCGTTTTAGTTCAAACATGTTATCCTATTGTTAGTAATAACAGATCATATTATTCATTGTGTTTTTTATTCCTTAAAAAATTCCCTAAGTTTTACTATATTTTAAGTATCACTGTCCTTTTGAAATTTTATTTCACTTTTCACAGTGTTTTACTTTACTCTCACTACTAATGATCATCCTTCCCTAGCTTAATGTTTTAAAAGGGATACATCCTGACATGTATCTTTCCACTAACATAGTGTTGTAGAAAAAAATGGTGTTTTAGAAACATATAGAAGGGAAAAAATTCTAGAAAAATAGGCTTCTAACAAGGAGCAGAGGCAAATATATAAAGACAGTAAAAAACAGACATGTTGGCTTAACACCAATTGGCACCTGCAAGATATTTTTGGAAGGAAATAGCTAGCCTTCTACAGCTTTGACAAAGAAGCATAATATGTTTTGCAAAACATTCCAAAAGAAAACAACTGATCTTATGATTATTAACAGTTATCCCCCCTAAAAAGTCTGAAAATTTTCTAAATAAAATTGCCCGGATACAATAGTCTCTATAGAACGATGACATGAAAGAAGAATAACTGGAAATATATAGTTTCAAGGATAGAGGGAACAGAATACATCCTGAATGAAATACAATTAAGGTACTTCTATTTTGGAGCTGCTTATAAACAATGCTATAATGAACATTTTGTTATGTAAAATTACAGACTCTTGCTATTATTTTGGTAAAATTAATTCTCAGAAGCGAGATTTCTGGAACAGTTAAGTACTCTCTAAATTTATATAGATACTCTAAATAGTGCTGTTCAAACTTAATGTGCATGTAAATCACCTGGAGATCTTGTTAACATGTTTCTGATTCATTAATCAGGGATGGAATCTGAGATTCTGCATTTCTAACAAGCTCCAAGGTGATGTTGATGCTGTTGGATCATGGACCACACTCAAGTAACGAGGCTCTAAACCACAGTAAAATTTATTACCAATTTAAATGTCTGTCTTTATCACTGACCTGTGTGTTCCTTTAAGGAAGGTGGTGAATCTTTGCACTTTTATAGGTAACTCAGTACGTATGTGTCAAATAAACGGACAGGTGATTTATCTGTCCTATTAAAGTGCTACAAAGAACAAGAAAGTATATAATCATATTTACAAAATTCTAAAATTTAGCATTTATCTTTTGACTTAGTTGCCAAGAACGCTATTATTAAGATCAACTGACATAGCAATTGTAATATCATCTTCTTTGTCATCTTTATTATTATTTTTATAAATGGGCTCAAATCACTTTAGTAGACAGCTGCCTTATAAACCATCAAAAGTGAATTAACAATATTATTTTAATTTCAAAGTTTTCATTTTATTTACCAGATAAACATGAGAGATAGGGATAGAGATGATACAGTGAAAGAGAGAAAGGAGACACAGAGACAGAGATATGAACTGATATCATTGATCTTAAGTAGCATGAGTAAATATTCGGTTTAATAACAGTATGGCAGTACCATTATTTTAATAATTCCCCAGGATATAAAGCTTCAGAAAATTGTTCTTTTCTTCCTTTCAGTTCTTTTTCTTCAACAGAATATGTATTCTAAGGAATGCATACATTCCATATATCTTCAATTATTTATATTTAATTAAGAAATAAATTATATATACATATCTTGGCAGATTAACTTCTTTAAATTACATTACAGATAAACTAAAATAAAAGGATTTGTACCTCCTAAGAAGAGATAAAGTGAAAATGAGAAAGACAGCTGTTAATCTATTTTGAAAGAAGATGATACATGACATAGAATTAAAAACTAACTGTGAATACTTTATACAGAATGTAATTCACATAGTAAAAAGTGAGAATTGAGTATTTCTGAAATTAAATAAGGATATTTGGAGTCCTATACTTACAGGGATGCTAGAATACAGGGAAAAAAACTAACTAATATTCTATCATACCCCAGCTTACCTCTGTTTTTTCTTTGAGAGATATACACACAAAAAATATGTATCATAAAACTAAATAAACTACCTTGCAGGCATAGTTAGTTATACTATGTAGTTATATACTATGTAGTCACTGAGGTAATACTTGTTATTTTAAATAATTGCCCTAGTAAGTTAATTTTACTCTGGACTACAATCAGGCATTTTTTTCACTCCAACAATGAAGAAAATATTTTCTATATTTAACAAAATTAAATACCTGACAAAATACTTAAGTTGAGTAATATGGTAACCGCAGATACATGTTCAGAAGAAGCACTTTCAGAAAAAAATTTCAAAAACAAACTTGCATGTGAAAAAAACAATTGTAACTCTTTCTGCTAAAAATTTAATTATGGCCTTTAAAACTATGCATTCAAAACCAGTGGTAAAAATGGAACTGTTTTTATGTTGCTGAGAATGAAAAATATTCTTTAAAGTTGTAAATGAACAAATCTTCATACATTATCCAGTTGCTCCTTGAATGAATTTTGGTCCAATAAAAAAAAAAAAAATTCTCTATCAGGAAAAGACTACTTTGGAGGGAAGCTATTTTGCCTTCAAAGTCCTCACTGTGTCCACATTCCTGACTCCACCCACAGAGGTGTAGTGAGCCGACAGACAGGCGGGGGGTAGGGAAGGGACTGGCATGAGAAACCCAGCCTCTTGCTCTTCTTCCTCTTTAGGATGTGCTGTCCGGAGAGCAGAGCACCTGTTTCCGTCAGCTTCTCACTGCCTTAAGCTTTAGAGAGCCAAGTCTCACCCAGGAGGTGTTCACATTCTCATGTGACTGTGAGTGGCTGAGGGCTTGGCCTATGGACTAATTAGACAAGTCTCTGTAATTCTGGAGGTGAAGATGAGGTCACATTTAAAATTACTGTAAATATTTTGCTATAACATTTTTATAAATTTTTAAATGAATTTTTGGTTTTCATCTTCCTTAGTCCTTTGTCCTTTACTATGGATCTAAAATCCTGATCTGGTACTTTTAGCAAACACCCTCTGTCTGCTCAGTAAGCCCAACAATTTTAAGGTCTTTTTGTTTTCATTCACTTATTATTTTTTTGTATTTCTATATTCACTGAAATAAAAGATACACTTTTATTTCAGTGTTTGTCATATATTGTATTATAATGAAATATATTACAAAAACAGTCATGAAATATATTCCATAGCTAGAAATCAATATATCCCAGGAGTGCAATCTATTTCAAGATTGATTCTTTAAATTGAGTAGCTTATTTTAGATTTTAAACAGTGATGGAGTTTAGATATCATTATCCCAAATAGAAGCAAGCTAAATTACTATATTGATAAATAGTCTGGAAGCTATAAGATGAAACAAATAGGGAAAATGATATATATTGAAGAAGGTTTTTTATAAATTATTTTTCCCTATAGGAAGATAATTCAATCACTGGCTTTATCTATCATAAAATATCCCATTAAAGGCTTCAAATATGCTATCCCAAGTTTTATGTCTAAGTCAATAATATGATGTACTAAATAACTCTTGGGGAAAAAAGACATTTTTCATTTATTTCCTTTTCACTGCTTTAATGCTGGTAGAGAGTATTTTGCACTCAACTTGTTTTGAAAAATGTTTAAATTTAGTTGAAGATCTAGTTACTTAGAAGGCATCTACTTATAAAATAACTGGCTTTTTCAGATGCAAAGTAGTATGTATAGACTGGATAAACAGCAAGGTCCTACTGCATAGCACAGGGAACTATATTCAATATTCTGTGATAAACCGTAATGGAAAAGACTATAAAAATGTATATATATATATATATATGTGTATAACTGAATCACTTTACTGTACAGCAGAAATTAACACAACATTGTAAATCAACTATATTTCAATTAAAAATAAAAAATAAGAAAATAATTTTTTTAAAACTGGCTTTTTGTTAAAAATATTTGCTTCCATACATGACATCCTCAGTGTGTTAATATTAGAGTTGTTCCTCAATCTGGGTCAATTAAGGAGAGAGAAAGAGAATTTGCTCAAGTTAAATACCACCAATCTCAATTTTTTAAGAAACAGAGTAATACAATTTCATGTTCAGTCAGGTAAAACACATGAAATTAAAATACACTTAGAGCAACAATAAAGACTTAGTGTAATTACAACAACAATAATTTAAAAATTGCCTGAAATCAACCTAGTATATATTTTAATTGCAAACAGTTTATATCCTTAAGCTACTTAATTAATTTCATGCATTTTAGCTAAATTATTAACATCACCCAACAGAGAGATTCCTGAAGGAAAATACAAGTAACATTTAAAGACAAAAAGAGAATTCCAATAGAAAATACCAGGAACACTAAATCCAAAGAATGGTCAGAGATTAGAAGGAAAGTGAGAGTGGCAACTCTATTCTTTCCCCCTCCCCACCATTGAAGAAATTGCTTGAACTAGACTTTTAAATAATTGAAGTAAAGCAATTTTGAGAAAGCATATTGTCATTATTAATCAACCCAAAGAAGTGATTTACCACAAAGGTTTTTATAAACCCCTTTTATAAAAACAAACAAAAAACATGCAAAACAAAAACTATTTTAAGACAACAGTGTGGCATTCATAATGCAAAAACAATGAAATAAATAAAAATGTCACCGCAATTTTGCTACTAAGGAACAAAAATGTCCTTGAGAATCATCTGTACTTTTGATGTCTTCTGCCTTCCCCCTTGTCCCTTCCTTCCTTTCTTGTTTGAAGAATACATTTCATGTTCTGAAATTCTTCTGGGAACTCTGTATTGTTGATACAATGGTAATGAAACCTAGGATGTGTTTCAAGACCACTGAACTTTTTAAAAGGAGATGTTATAGAAATAATTTAATTTTCACTTTTACTTCAGATTTTATTACATTAATAATCATTGTCAATACTAAGCCAAAAGACACTGCTTTCAAAGAATCAGTTTTCACAATTATGGGAATATTTTGTCATTGTTTTGCTATCCATACTGCTGTAGTAACAACAGCAATAACATTAATTCATGGCATGTTTATGCCAAGGACATTTTCCTACACTTACACTAATCTTCCCATGGCCTTGTCACACAGGTGTTACTCTCCCCCTTTCAACTAAAAAAAAAACCCTAAAAATCAGTGAAGTTACTTAACAGTTTTTAAAGTCTCACAATTGGCTTAAAAAAAAAGGAGCCAGAATTCAACACCAGGCTTGTCTGATCCCTTTATCTCATTATTTTAGTATTATTCATTTATGGAGGAAAGCAATGGAGAGAGAGTGCATATTCACAGCTAACCTTTCCTGTCCTCCTGAACCCCCTCCATCTTCTGCCTTTAATTCCTTAGGGTTACATGGCAGACTTGTTTCTTTGGCTTATCCAGGGATCTCTCTTTCTCCACCCTCTCCATGTCTGGCTCTCCTGCTCTCCCTTTCATCCTGATTCCAATTCTGAATCTATTTGTTTAACTGACCTTTTTTGGATCCATGGATTTTCTTTCTCATTCAGTCTTCTTCCTGAATTAGATCTCAATTATCCTCTGTCCATTTCAGAGTTTTGATGTTTATCTAGTGGACTGGGCAGCCTCAGCCTCCTAGCAAAGTATAGTTTCACTTAGTTTCATTTAACAAGTATGTAATGAGAACCTACTGTGTGCCAAGCACTACTATAATGTCGACTGAAAAAAATTCACAACCTAAAAGTTGAGAATTAAGTTTTATTTGGTGGACAAAATGGAAGACTTCAGCCCGGAACACAGCATCTCAGAGAGCTCTGAGGGATGGCTCCAAAGAAGTAAGGGATGAGCCAGGATATATAGGAGTTTTGCAATAAAAGCAGGTAGTGGAACATCAAAAGATTGCTGTTAACTAAAGAAAAACGGACATCTCAAGTTAATGAATTTAGTGCTTTTCTATTTATGGGAAGATGCAAGAGTCTGGGCTCACTGAAATCATTTCTCTGATATGCACCTTAACTATCTAGGGCCACTATCCTGCTTTTCTCCATCCTGAGTCCCCTCAGGGTGCACAGTCGGAGGCAGCTGCAGTGGCTGTTGGCCCGATGGCCACAACATGCTTTGTTTACTGATACGGCAGGTGACATTTTCCATCCATAATAACTATGTGAGTAAATTGGTAACAAATACAGGCAAGATTCCTGTTTTCAAGAAAATAAAAAATTTCCACATAATAATAAATACTATGAAGAATGCAGAGTGAGATCATGAAGTAGCAGAGAATATTGGTTGTCTATGGGCACTGTCGCTGGTAGGGTTAGAAAAGGTCTCTCTGAGAAAGTAACATTTGAGCAGAAAAATATGAAGTTTCCTTGTGGCTGAAACATAGAGCATGATCAGGAGAGAGAACAGATGAGGTTTGAGATGAAAGCCAATGGGCAGAGCATTCATGTGGTGCCTTAAGAAACCACAGAAAGACATCTGGATTTCATTTCAACTGGCTAACTGTAGGTTTTAATTAAAACAGAAAATGATTTGACCCAACTCAAGTTCAAAAGATCTGTGTGAAGGATGGACCTTAGGAATATTCTAAGAGAAACATGGTGGTGACTTGGTGTAGGGACACTGCGGTGGAAGTCAGGAAAGAGTTGGATACGGGATATATTCTAGAGGAATAAACTGACGTGACTTGGTGACAGACTGGACTGGCAGGTAAACGGAAAGAAAGACACATCCTCTAAGACTGGGAAAATGAAGAGCATTTTCACATTACCTCACCATTGGTGTGAACTAGCCTGCCCGGCTTCAGTAAACTTAACTGAGAAACTGACAAGGGAGCAGGGAATCACTGTTTTCATGGTGATTCCTATCCAATTTTGTCCACTCCTCCTATTATAGGAAAGAGTAACATCTATTTAAAACGGAATGTTTGGACATTATTTCAAGTCCTACACAAAATTAAATATACAGAATTCTGGGGTATTTATAAGTTTTAGAAAAATGTCATTTTCTTCCTATTACACACTATATCCCCCCAAATCATTTAAGTGTATTCAAAATACTGAATTATACATCACCATGATAAAACACACATTTAATGGTATTACATCACATTGAGGAGGGTGACATTATTAATCTCTACTTTCATATCATGCATCTTCATTGATATTTATTTATTACTCCCTTCACATCATATATCAACTACAATCAGAAATGTTAAAATAGCTCTAAAAAGTGTAATTTTAGAATTTCAACATTTACTTTGGGACCTTTCCTACTCTCTGTAACCTGAAGTCCTAGCTGTGACTTGATTGCTTATTATTCAATTTTTAAACAAAATTTGGCTCCTCACCTTGCATTATAGAGTGTAATAACTATGCCTATATTTAACAGAGGCTATTAGTTTGTAAATTGCTTTCAGGCAGAAACTAAGTGAAAATCCTCTACCTCATCATTGTGATCACCATACAAGATATTTAGTAATAATAACTCAATAAATGTTTTGATTAAAAGTTAATGAATGAAATTTAGGATTATTCAAACTGCAGTGATTTGGATGAATCGACACTTTTCCTTGACTTATACAGTTTTATGCACAAGCACACACAGGCACAAATATTTTCAAAGAGTCGTACCTCCCAGAGTAGCAGATAGCAAGAAATGTGTCCCATATTTCTTGATAAGGTTTTCTGTGATTTGCTGAAGGGTAGGTCGACGTCCCAAAAGTCTTATGTTGCGGAAGAATTCAGGGGCAAGAGGCAGAGGGGAGCCAAGGAAATTTCTTCTCTCAACTGCAAGGTTATTTACTTTCCAGCGGCCAAACTCCCTGAAAAGCAAATTTATTTTTATTCGTAAATACATAATCTATCTGAATATTTTCATTTGAAAAGTTCACTTGATAGTTTCGTTGGGGTCACTACATTACAATGATTCTTGTTTGTAATAATACTTCATGTGCTATGAGTAAGTAGGAGAAGCAATATTTATAATTTATGTAGCTGGAGTGAATATACTGAAACCAAGTCATGGAGAGGAAAAATAAACCACTTAAAGCAACAGACTCCACTGATTTTTTTTCCAAAGGAAAAATGTACTCATAAAAATGATTTCAGGGCTTCCCTGGTGGCGCAGTGGTTGAGAGTCTGCCTGCCGATGCAGGGGACACGTGTTCGTGCCCCGGTCCGGGAAGATCCCACATGCCGCGGAGCGGCTGGGCCCGTGAGCCGTGGCCGCTGAGCCTGCACGTCTGGAGCCTGTGCTCCGCAACGGGAGAGGCCACAACACTGAGAGGCCCGCGTACCACAAACAAACAAAAGATTTCATTATGTATAGAATATTAATGTAGAATTATTTTTTAAAAGGGAAACTAAAGTAATACTTTACCATTTTCCAATGGAAATTGAAAAAAATAAATTTATTTTCATCATTAATGATTATTTTCTATTCACTTTAGAGTGGGAACTTGTCAAACCTAAAGAATACTAAGGCACTGTAGAAGAATTTTTAAAAATATGATCCAAAGAAAAATTTTTTTTATAATAATTATTGTTTACAACATAATTTGAAGCCCCAATTCAACTTAATTAGTAATTACTCAAGATGCAAAATAACTTTTAAGGTGGATATGGTCAAATTAGAGAAGTAGCAAGTATGATTATAAAAAATTTATATATAAAAAATGTATACATTTATATTGTTAAAGTCAACCTAATAATACTTTAGAAAATAACTACAGTGAACTGGATTGCCTGATATCAACCATACAGATTTTTTTTCTGAGGAGTGGTCTGATAAAATCTCAAATACCTTCCACAGAGAAGACTTCCCTCTACTAGATTTAAACACTCCTACGTGTGTAATTTAACTGTTACTACTTAGCAAATAAAGGTTGATTAAATATTGTATAAATACTTGCCATACTTATTTATATTTTTGCCTCCAAAAAATTCCTGGAATGTACCACAAAAAGGTGCATGATAGATACATCTGTGAACCAGACTCTGCATGGAGTTCACATTCTAGAGAAAGTTTTAAAAATAAATAAAATAAAGATGTTAAGTTAAATTTTAAAAACATCCAGATTGTGACAAGGGCTGAGAGCTACCACAAACAGACTGCTGTGATGGGCCATAGGGCTGTGGACAGGATGGCCCTATTTTATTTTAAGTGATCTGAGAGGGCAACTCTGGAGAGGTGGTATTTGATACTTAGTCTCTGAAGGTAAAATAAAAGAGGCTAGATGTGGGGAAGCACAGAATAGATTTACACAGAATAAGGAGAAACAGTAAATACTTCCAGGACCAAGAACCATGCCCCTGATAGAGTCGCTTGCCATGAATAATTTGTCCCAGTGACACACATCTGGCAGCCATACAATCCATCCAGTCTTTTGGAATTTAATTATAAGAAAGATTCACTAAAGAATCTAGGTAAGGCCTTGGCCTGAAAATAAGTCAACTTAGTGTTTCCTTCATTGAGAAACTCTCGCTATTACCTCTGCAAATCAGCTGACCCAAACAGTTTTGAATAGTATTATTCTACCAATGGTTCTCAAATGTCAGCACATATCAGAATCACCTGGAAACTCCACCCCAGAGTTTCTGATACATGAGGCCTCGGATGGGGTCAAGAGTTTGCATTTTCAACAAGCAATGCCAGTACTGCTATTCTGGGGAAGATACTCTGAAGAAAACTACTGATTAGGTAATTTGGTTTGTTGTTTTTAAAATTTACTCAAAGTGCTCTCTTTTCAGTAAATCTTGGGCTTATAGAGATACTATACTGGATTTATTACTTCATATTTCCTCAGAAGAGAGTAAGAATGTCATTGTTATTGTTCCAAACCTAATTGGTATCAGTAATTTTTTGTCTTTTCATCTTGTAAGAAATTTACCTGAATGTATTTGTGCATGTGTGTGTTCGACATATATGTAGAATATACATATGTAAATACATATTCAAAACTGTGAAGGAGAGCACTTAAAATAAAATATTTTAGTATTTTGTGAATATAAGGTATATAGTAATACAATGCTTCTAAGAAGTTGTTTATTAAACCATGATCTAAATAATAGCTGCTCATTAATTTCCAAACTTTACCCTCAAACATTTACTTTTTTATTTGCTGAAAAAACTTTATAATTTTATCAAGGGATAGTAACATAGCTTGAACCTAAAGTTGTGGTATATCTTTTTCAATGGTTTAAATTACCAAATTTATAAACTCATATGTATATTCTCATAACTTAAAATGTGAATTGCTAAGTGAAGTAATTGGACTTAAGTAACCAAGACAATGGTGGTATTTTACAACCCATACAAACTCTCTCTAAACTGCTGAGTATTTCTTGCTAGATGGCTGTGGGTAACTACATATTGGGAGAGTGCCATTCTAGCCTCTCTTATTTTTTTTAACAATTTGTAAATATATAATATCAACCTGCAATCAGTACCAACCCATGATCTATTCTGACTTGAAATATTTGCAACTTTCTTGAGTTTGTTCCTCTTAAATTTGACAAAGAATGGATGTAATATGAAAGAACTAGAACAAATTTACATCATTTTCTGAAATCAGCTTATAACATTAATTTAACAAGAAAATTTATTAATGGTTTGCTACTTATTGTCATAACTACCAGATATCTTGGTAGTAATATAGATGAATAGAAGAAAACCTCTGACTTCAAGGATTCCAAAATTATACTAAGTGAAGTATAATATGAATGAATAAATTGCAATTCAATGGCTTTACAATATTTTTGTGTGCAAAAATACAAGTAGGCCAGTAGCTTATTGAGCACAACCCCTCTGCCCAATTCCTTGATATAAATGTTGCTAATCTAACTCACTTCGAATATGTTTTCTCTTCCCTTATATTCACACACTTCAGAAGGCTATAAAGAGCCTAAGACTATGGACAACCTTCCAGGGAGCTTTCTTCATCTATCAGGCGCTTTTTATTACCGCAGTATGTTAACCTCAATTAAGTTTATGGTCTCAATTCACCTTTTGACATTTCATTGGGATAAAACACTTTGCCACCACATCTGGTTAATTTATCCTCTCTGTCATGCAACACCAAAAGTAAAGGACAAACTCTTTGAGAGTATCACCAAACTAAGACTATAACTAAATCAACCAATCAACTAACTAACTGAATAAATGAATGAATGAATTTTATAAAACAGGATTGTTAGTAACCATAGCAAATTGTTTTCTTAATTTTCAGAGCTTCATCTAAAATTCTTCTCCTAGTTTTTTTTTATATTTTCATATAAAGAATGAAGTAAAATATTTTACTTTCTATTGTGTATATCCCAAAAGTATAATTTGAATAGAAAAAAAATGTCGGTTTGAGAACTGAGATCTCTCATTTCCACTCACGTTTGGATTATATTGTAATGATATATGATCACAGTTATAATCTCCATATATTTTGGAGAAAGCCTAGTTAGTACAGAAATCATCCTGAGAAGTGATGATAAGAGCACTTTAAGTAAAGGAAATCATCTCTGGACAGTTAAGTACCACACTATGAGCTGTGGACATAGATATGAATACAAATATCGTGTCTCTTACCTGGGCACAGGTATGATTGCATTTACCCGTGTGGCCACACAGCTTCCTTTGACCAATAACGTGTGAGCATGTAGGTTAGCCTGGACCCTCAGCCTGGGACTTTGATCAGCAAATATGATTCGAGTTCCCAACCTTCAACCACTACCCCTGCAGCTTCTTAGGATGAACAAGAGCATGAACTAAAAAGAGATCTTGTCATGTAAATCTACCAAGATTACAGAGTTAGTAGTTGGTTTCCTTGCTTTCTAGCAAAGTCATCTAGTATACCATGGCTGATGTAGAGTATTTTGACTGTGGGGTAACTTGAGAAGGCAAAAAGGAACTAATGGTTGTACATAAATTAGGAACATATGGGCACAGTTTTTTTTTTTTTTCCTTCCTTAAGAATAGATCCACTTCAGTTGGAACTAGACCACGCACACATTAAATTTTGGAAAAACAAAGCAATGGAATGCTGAATTGAAAACATGCTGTCTGGTATGATTATCATAATGAGAGCATTTTACCCAAAGGCATCTATGGAGTCTATCCAGATGCATTATGTTTATATTAAATAAGAACATTGTTGTATCTAACTAAATGCTGCCTTCTACCTGAAGCCTTCACAGAATGTAAATATCTTCTCATCATAACCTTTGGAAGTCTTTAAATGAAATCAGCACAATCATCATTGTTTAATTTAACTCAGCCCCTTTAGAATCACCACTATTTTGTGGAACACACAAATGGACTGTAAACAGTTCAGCTGGAACATTACTTTGAAAATGTTTTTGTTGGCTCTAAGGAGCCTCCATTAGTTGATTAGAGTTATATGTTTGCTGCTAAAAATTCTGACTTGCAACCATCATTTTTTATGCGTGTCCACGTAATGTTTACTTTTCTACAACAATATATATTATAATTTTATCCCCACGCATCTCATAAAAAAGGTTGGAAAACCGGACTGACATCAACAAATTCCATTTAAATAACGGTTACATCATTGCCACATTGCCACTGACCTTTCTAATTTGTATTTAAATTCTGTGTGAATGCATAAATGTACTCAGTATATTTGAACTATATTAACTACCATGATTTCTTTAAAATTACACATGTATACTTGGTTCCTGAGAAATACAGAATCTGCCACTGGTGATATTATATATTTTGGACTCTCTACCAAAGGAAAGGCAACATAAAAATATTGATAAAATCAGACGATGCATTTGCTGAAAAGGCTTATCTTTAACTGCTAACTTAACACTAAATAAAGTTGTTTGTGTAAAGCCCTAAAAGTTTTTATTACATTACTTTTCACAATACTACACTTGTTGGCTTGCAATTTTAATTCTGTCAATATTCATTAACACTTGCAGACACAACAGAATATTAAAACAAAATATATTACCCAAGCACTAATCTGTGAACAAATCCAGCCTAAGAATTATGAATTGCCAATCTTTAGTAGTAATAACTTTCTAATTACATCTGTAAAGTCATACTGATCTTAAGAAATGCCACTAATAATCAATACTATCCCCCCATAATTCTATTATGTGTAACTGTTATATATAAAATTGGCTCTTTTAATGTTCTTTCTGTAGCACTTCCACGCCTCACAAATGATGCTGTTTTCCATTTGGCCAGAACAAGAGAAATGTTCTTAATGACCTGAATAGCTGTAGCTCTGAAGGCAGTTTTTTAAAAGCAGCTAAATGCTGAGCAGTTGGCAGGGTAGAGAATCCACTCTCTTTCACTCTCCTGCCCCTTAATACACTAATATGTTTGTTTTTTTAAAATTTAACAGTAGCAGGGCTCTTAAAGCTTGGGAGGTATTTTGGTGTGAAGCTAGGAATTTAGAAGAATGAATCTATTTTTAAAAAACTGGAAGAAAGGCACAATCACAAATATGACATTTGTGAAATGTTTACATGCAGGATTTTGAGAAGCATCATTAATGACTATTGTGTTTTGAATGAGCCACCAAATTCACAGGAGAATGGAGAAGACAAATTAGCATTATTGCAAGAAAACACTTCCCAACCCAGTGAAGCAACACGAATTCATTGTAGCTGTAGCCTCTTGACTATATTATTGAATATATAAGATTGGGGTGGGGTTACTGAGAATTTTTAATGAATGGTCTGGTTTATGGCTACTAATGTATATTTTTAATTCTTAAAATATGTTAAATTTTTAGGGCTATGAAATAACTGAAAGTGATTTAATTTTATCTTACATAGCTTTAAATCATTTTCTATAGTTTAATAAATAGGGGTTTAAATCAAATTTTAAGGGAAATACCACAGAATTCAATTGTCATAGTTACTGTCATTATTCCCAAAGGTAATTCACTTCATAGGACTATAACGGTACCACATGCTTATACCCTTGCAGATATATATATAAAATAGAGATTTATTATCCATTTTTAAATTAAATCACTCCTTTGAAGAGGTGTTAGCAAAAGTTTTGATGTAAAAAATATACATACATGCTGTCAATGAATTACTTTCTAAATTGAGGAGAGAGGGAATTATTTAACAAGCAAAAGCTTTTCTTTCTAAATTTTGGAAGTATAGTTTTAACATCTATTACAACTCATCACAATTATTCCTCAATCACATTCATATAATTATACAGATTTGGTAATTATTGATCAGTGTAGATAAGCTAAGAGACAAATACAACTGAGCTAAAATAAAATGCCTACTCTGATTCCCTGTGAAAAAAAGCAATAAACAAATACAAATGTCTTTTTTGAAATTTATAATTAAAAAATTAATTATTTATTTGGGTTACTAAGTTGAAAAATTTACACTTCTTACATAAATTTAAATATTTTAGGGAGCTAGATAATGTTAGTTTTCCAAAGGAGACTGGATTTAGGAATCAGCTGAAGTTTCAAATCTCATCCTCACCAATTCAGTTCACAAAATTCAAAGCTGATTACATTTTGGCAAGTTTTTAACCTCACTGATGTAAAGTCATTTCATTTATAAGTGTACGTCCAATAATACTGACTCTGTAGAGTTTTTAAAGAAGTAAAATTTGTAGCAATTAACTAAAATAGTGCAAGAAGCACAGTTTACTTCTTGGTAAATTTTGGTGTGTGTACACTTGTGAAGTCACAGATTTTTGTCCCAGGATGTCAATGTGAATAAAGATAGCTAGCTAGCTAGCTAGCTAGCTAGCTAGCTAGATCAAGGTAATAAGCTTTAGTGAAATTAATGAGTAAAATTAACAAGAGAATTTTTAAATAGAGCCACACTCAAAGAATCTGCAAATTGTTTCTCTTGGTCCAGGCACAGATTAATAAATTAAATGCTCATCAGTAAGAATAAATGCCAAAAGAATAGTTACCTGCTAATGAAAAATTAATCTGCATTTGATAATTTCTTTAAACATTTAAGCAATAATTTCATTGAGATTCTTTATAATGGTACAACCTCTACCTTAAACATTGGAACAAATATTTATAAATCATGAATTATGACAATGTGGCTAACCAATTAAATATCTGAGGTTGCAATAAATCAAAACTTCATATACTTCTTAATTTCAAATAACCTTCAAGTTGCCTCCAAAAAGGCAAGATCAAGGACTTTTTTTAGAGTAACTAAATGTTTAGAGACAGTGAATACAAATTGTTAATCTTTTTATGAAAATTTTCCATAATAAAAATTATATTTAAGTAATAGTAACTCAATTTAATAGAATATTTTTCCTGTAATAAGTTTAAAATATCTTAAAGAAAACTCTTTTTAAATGTTATGATTTTTAAGGAAAATAAAAATGTGTTGTAGTAGGTCACAGGTTTTAAGATACATATAATTTATTTCAACTTTATGTCTTTCAAATCCACATGTCGTAGGGAGGCTGGATATGGTGTTTTATGACAAAATAAACTTTCAGAAAAATGTATAATTTTAATTTTACAAGGTATAAATTACTCATTCCCTAAATTATAACATTTCAGTTTGAGTCAGGCTTGAGTTGTCAAAATATCACTTTACACACAAAAAGCTTTTGAAACGTAAACTGGTAATGTTACTTTTCTCTGGATATTATTGTCATCTATGGATGTATATGTAATATGTAATCTATGGATTACAAATTGAAACATATTATCTGACAGGCACTTAGTCCTCCTGTCTTCTATGCTTGGAATTCATATAAAATAAATTTGTTATAAATTTATATAACATTATAATTTAAATATAATTTAAATTATAAATTTGTTATATTTAAAATAGATAACCAAAAAGCACCTACTGTGTAGCACAGGGAACTCTGCTTAATATTCTGTAATAACCTAAATGGGCAAAGAATTTGAAAAAGAATAGATACATGTATATGTATAACTGAATCACTTTGCTAGACACCTGAAACTAACACAACAATGTTAATGTTAATCAACTATACTCCAATATAAATAAAAATTTTAAAAGAGAAAAGATATTAGTTGCATATCACCCACTATATAACCCTTCAAAGACATCAATAACATATGGGGAAATTGCTGTCTTCTCTGCTCTGCCAATCCTGTCTCCAACTAATTCTGCTAAGTATTCATAGCAGAGTATTCTTTTCCTTCCTAGTAGTTAATATATTTATCTGTGTGGTTATTCAATTAATGTCTGCCTCTTCCATTATATAATAAGCTCCACATAGACATGGATTACGTCTTCTTTTTATAACTATGTATTCTTAAGACTCAGATACATGATCCACAGTAGTCACTCAATAAATACATACTGAAACAACAAAGGAGTGAATGTTATCATGTGAGCTAAAATGAAATAACCACCTAAGAAAGAAAAAGGCTGAAGTTTCTGACTTGTGAGCACACACCCTGGCTAAAGTTCACAGAAAACCAAGCTCATTGGAAGAATTCATTTTTCAGTTGGGCTCTTTGAGTGTTCAAGTGACTAGGGGTGGTTAGGAGTTAACTATTTGCTTTAAATTGAGAATCACTAAGTACTAGGTAAAAACCTACTCCTATTAAAAGTCGAAACATATATTTGAATGTTGAAAAAAAAGCTACCATTGTCTGTGAGTACAGTGAAATCTACAGAGTTGGGGCTCACAGCCTCCATTAGCTAATGCACTTCGGGGAGAGGAGTCCTGCTATCAGTTATAAGAGGATCTTCAATCTTTCGTATCTGTGTCAGCCTAAAGGCAAGGGAAAGACACTGATTGTACAAACTCAAATTCCATACTGCTAGGGGATAGATAAATATATAATATATACTTTGACAAGTTTTTTTCCTAAAAACATTAAAATGTAAGTTTTAACAGGCAATAAGTTTAAAGTCTGACTGGCAAAAAGCAAAATTTTCATATTATTTGATATTTTGATTGTCAAGTAACATTTACCTCAAGATGGAATTTGAAATGTTAGTTAAATTAGACTTGTGTTTAAAGTGACTCATTGGTTTAAACTACTACACTGTGAGGTATATATGCTCTTCTTATCTCCTTTTGGCACATGAGAGGGTTTTGGTGCAAATTATTTTTCTAAGGATGTATACCTAACAATAGCTTGAATCCAGGGAATTTGACACCAAAAGTAATGAACTTAACTTCTTTATAGATTAACAGCAACTTTGAAAGGTGGATTTTAATAGTAATGCATGATACTTGTGTGTGTAGGGATTGTAAAAGGGAGCATATGGTGAAAGAGAAGGAAAGTGATAGAAATATATATATATATATATATATATATATATATATATATAGAGAGAGAGAGAGAGAGAGAGAGAGAGAGAGAGAGGGAGAATGGTGGAAAGGAAGGAAGTTGGGAGACGTTTATCAATAAAATGGGGAGGAATGTGAGAGATATAAATTATTATAATAGAAACAAAATACTGACTATAGATTAATGCTTTATTGTCCTGACTAAACAGTTATCCAAGCAATACAGAATGTAAATATCTGTTTGGTAGAAGGAGCTAAAGAACGCTTGGGACTAATTCACATTTCTCAGAAGAGAGCAGTAGAATTGTAGGAACTGAATGATTAAAGAGGTTTACGATTAATTGCTTTCATAAGTGATATAGTACAGTCCAAACTCCAGCCTCAGAGTACAGAGAATAAAAGTCTCAGAGTGAGTCTCAGATGGTGTGAAAGAAAAGAGATTCTTCGATGGGATCACCCAGCTGTGATGAGGGAATTCAAGGATGAAATTGGGAAAATGATGGGAAAAATCTGTTACATCAAAAAACAACTAAGCTGAAGGTTGCCAATATGTCTCTAATGCGTAACAAGGATTCCAGAGAAGGAGGAAGTACTGTAAACCCACAGGGAAGCTTAGATTCCACGATAAAACGTTAACATCACCGAACACAAAGGGAGGTACTCCATCACAAGAAAAAGAGTGTTATTCCACAATGGGGATATTATGTCTCATCCCTTTACTGGAACTGCTTGTAATGAAAAATATGCATGTAGAAGAAAATAAATTCATAAATATAATCAATTGATTCTTAACAAAATAAATGATGTCTCCTCCACAAAGTTTGCTTTAAAAAAAACAGGTCACTGGACTACTGAGTAGTACAGAACACTTTGAGAAAAACCTATGCAAATACTGAAAATATCTGGAAAGAACGGTTAATCACAGCAGAAAGAACCAATCAGGTGTGCAGCCTAATTAGTGCAAAGTAAATAAACAAGCTATATTCAGTTAAAGTGCTAACACACCTATAGATGAAGAACAACTGAGAAGGATTCAGGGGGAAAACTGTTAAAAGACACTTTTTTTAAAAATGAAAGGGCATAATGAAAGATATACCAGCGATATGACAGTGAAAGACAGTACTTTGGGAAATATAACAACCACTGAAATATAATCTTTGGATGATTATATTATCACTTCATTATTGACTCTGAAAAGGAAGTGAATAAACAGGTCTAAAATACTGATGAACCTAAAAACTTATCATGGAGAGTCACTCCACGTGACCAAAGAAAACAGAAAATAAAACGGTGAAACAATAATCAAGGAAGTATCTAAAGAAAATTTCCCAGAATCAGAGAATAGTGTGGGTGGGGTAAAACTGAGGACACTACAGAGGAAAAATGAGAGCAAACAAAAGGAAAAATAAAAGATTTATATCATTTTGAAAGGAGAAAACAAAAAGTGTTTCCATCTCAGCAATAGAGGATTAAGAGAAACAAATGAAAATGGATATATAAAAGTGGTTGTTTTTAATTGCTCAGTCACCATCATAGTTTGTAGTTATCAGCATGACAGACCTGTACGTGATTTTTAGATTTGTACCTATGTATTTCCTTTTTTTTTTGAATGACTGTAGATGATATTGTATTTTTAATTTTGGTGTCGATATGTTCTTTGCTAGCTTAGAAATGCAATTGATTCTTGAATGTTTATCTTATATCCTACAAACTTATTAAACTCCTTCACTATTCTGGAAGTGTTTTGTAGAGTCTCTTGGAATTTCCTATGTAGACAATTATGTCATCTGCAGACAGTGACAGTTTTATATCTTCTTTTCTCATCTGTAGAATTTTCACTTTCTTTTAGTGCCATATTTTACTGGATAGAATTTCCAGCAATATATTGAGTAGAAGAGCTTAGAGTGGATGGATGTCCATGCCTAGTTTAATTTTGTTAAATGCTTTATCTTCATCAAGTGATGTGATCATCTTTTTTTTTTATCCTGTTAGTGTGGTGGATTATATTTATTAATTTTCAAATGGTGAGCTAGCCTTGCAACACTGGAATAAACCCCACTTGGTCATTTATGTATAATTATTTTTACATATTGCTGAATTCTATTTACTCAGATGTTATCAATAAACTTTTATCAATATTCATGAAAGAGATTGGTCTATAGTTTTCTACTTTGGAGCTGTTTTTTGTTCATTTTTTTTTCTTTTTTGGTTTTGATATCAGGTAACACTTGGGTGATAAAAATAAATTGGTATGTGCTCCTCCTCTCCTATTTTCTGAGAGAGACTGTGCAGAATTAATGTTAATTCTTATTTAAATATTTAGTAGAGTTTTGCAGTGAAATTATCTGAGCCTACAGATCTATTTATCTGGAGTTTTAAAACTAAAAATTCCATTTCTTTAATAGTCATAGGGCTAGTAAAATTAAATCTTTTATAGTAGGTGTTCTATGAAAGTTTGTATTTTTGAAGACTTGGTCCATCTTATCTAAGTTGTCAATTGTATGTGTATAGAGTCATTCATTGCATTCACTTATTATCATTTTGATATCCATCCACATGGTCTGTAGTGATAATCACTTAAATCCTGATATTGGTAGTTTGTGTCTTCTCTGTTTTTTTTCCTAGAGTTTTGCCAATTTAATTGATTTTTCCAAAGAACCTGCATGTTTTACTAATTCAGTCCATTGTTTCTCTGTTTTTAATCATTGATTTGCGCTATTGTCTCTAGTTTTTAAAATTTTGCTTGGGTTTACTTTTCTTTTTTGAGGTCTTTTTATTGTTGGTACGCAATTTTTTCCCCTTTACTATTGTGAGCAGTTTGTGCTATAAATTTCTCTCTCAGTATCACTTAAACTGTGTACTATAATTTTTGATACTTTCTATTTTTCTTTTCACTTAGTTCAAAGTATTTTTGTTTATATTGAGATTTATTATTTAACACACAGTTTATTTAGTAGTATGTGATTTAGTTCCCAAGTGTTTGGAATTTTTCATATTGTTTTGTCATTGATTTCTAGTATGATTTCATTATGATCAAAAAAATACACTGTACAATTATAATTCTTTCAAATTTGTTGAGGTTTATCTTATGATTGAGGAGATCTTCTATCTGTTATATGTTCCATGAGTACTAGAATATCTGTACTGGGCTATTTTACAGTAACGGGTTAAATAAATGATTTTATTCTATTGGTTAATAGTGGTGTTAAGTTTTTCTATATTCTTGCTGATTTTTTGTCTAGTTGCTCTACCCATTGATTAGAGACACTGAAATCTCCAACTATAATTGTGGATTTTTCTATTCTTTCATTTCTATTAGTTTTTGTTTCTCATATCTTGTAGCCTGGTGTTTTGGTGCACACACATTTAAGATTAGTATGTCTTCATATTGGATTGCTTTCTGATTACATTAGGCAGTTCTTTGTTTCTTACGATTTCCTTGCTTTGAATCTTACTTTATCTGATGTTAATGGATACTACTGCTTTATTTTGATTAATGTTTGCATGATATTTTTCTATTCTTTTATCATTTTGAAGTGAGGTTTATCATAGACAATCTATATTTTGCTTGTGTTTTGTGGTCCATTCAGCCAATCTCTGTCTTTTAATTAGAATACTTATACCATTTGTAATTAATGCAATTATTGATATTTGGGGGCTTAGTTATTTTTATTTTGTCTCTCTGCTTTTCATTTTTATGTTTTCTCTTTCCGATCTTTTTGTAGGTTACTTAAATAGTTTTTAGAACTTCATTTTGATGTGTCTATAGTTATTTTGAGTACATGTTTTTGTGTACTATTTATTATTGACTGCTTTGTGTATTAATTTTTTTGCCTTTGAGGGATGGGCAATTTAATAGGAGAGATAGATATATGAACAGACAAATCCAATAAATTATGTGGATGAGATAATACATCTATGTGAGTCATATAGAAGGATAGTTCAAAATATATTCAGAAAAGATTAATATATGAATCTGTTACAGGGATGGTATGCCTAAGAAATTAATCATCAATTCAACCAGCCTCACTAAAGACTCAGAGTTATAACAATAAGCAGCCAGATGAGAGGAAAGGCACATTGCCAGAGAGTCACAAATATTTTTAATGAACGATGAGGATATAAATATATCTCTGAAAATGACACAGGAAAATATTTTCTTTTTCTTTTAAGTTGTGGCAAAATGAAATTTACCATCATAACCATTTTAAAGTACACAGTTTAGTAGTGTTAAGTGGTTGCAAGACTGAAACTCATTTCTCACTAAACACTATACCCTGGGCACCACAATTCCACTTTCTGTTTCTATGAGTTTGAATACTCTAGATAGCTCGTATAAATGGAATCATACAGTATTTGTCTTTTTGTGACTGGCATTTTATTTAGAACAATTACCTTAAGATTCATTCATGTTATAGCCTGTGTCACAATTTCTTCCTTCTGTAAGGCTGATTAATATTTTATTGTTTGTATACAGCATATTTTATTTATCCATTCATTCACTGATGGACACTTAGGTTGCTTCCATGGTTGGCTATTGTGAATAATGCTGCTATGAGCATAGTGTACAACTATCTCTTCAAGACCCTACCTACTTTCAATTCATTTGGTATCCACAAAGGTAATTACTGGATCATATGGCAATTCTATATTTAAATTTTTGAGAAACTACCATTTTTTTTTCCCACAGCAGCTACAGCAGTTTACATTTCTCCCAACGGTGCACAAGGGTTTTATTAATTTCTCCACATCGTCACTTAACACTTGCTATTCTGTGATTTTTTTAAATAGTAGCTACATTAATGGGAATGAGGTGATATCTTGTGGTTTTGATTTGCATTTAGCTAAAGATTGGTGATGTCGAGCATCTTTTTATATGCTTATTGGTCATTTCTGTATCTTCCTTGGAGAAAT
Source organism: Lipotes vexillifer (assembly GCF_000442215.2). NCBI lineage: Eukaryota > Metazoa > Chordata > Mammalia > Artiodactyla > Lipotidae > Lipotes > Lipotes vexillifer. The sequence goes on from NW_006788130.1 coordinate 1,619,700, forward strand.
TTCTATTTAAGTCCCTTGCCCATTTTTAAATCATGTTTGTTTGTTTGTGAGTTTTAGCATACTACATTTTATATACGTAACTAACAATGGTCTACTGGGGTTAATCAACATTTTACCATTTCATTCAAGCATAGACACCATACTTCTCTCTATTTCCTTTTCTCTTCCCCATTTTAAATAAAATTGTCTTAAATATTTGTTCAAATTTATTTTGAACCATATAAGACAGTGTTATGTTTATTTCATAATTCAAAAATAATATAAAAAAATGGGAAGGAAAATGTTTTGTGCTTACCCATTTTTATTCTTATTTTTTCCCCTTCTTAATGTTTCAAGGTTCCTTCTTTTATCATTTTATTCCTATTTAGAGAATTCTCTTTTAGGTTACATTTTATGGAAATAAAATCTCTTCATTTTCCTTAATCTGAGAATGTCTTGATTTTTCCTTTTATTCCTAACAATTGAATAGATTTCGAGTAGATATTGAATTCTGGGTTGACAGTTCTTTTCTTCTAACACTTGAAAAAAATGTTCTGCCACTTCTTTCCAGCTTCCATTTTTTTCTAATGAGAAATCTGCATTTAAATTGAATTTCCCCTAGTATGGTGTTATTATTCTCTTGTTGCTTTGAAGATTTTTTCTCTTTTGCCTTCAGAAGTTTGATATGATGTGGCTTAGTAGGTATTTCTCTACATTTCCCTATTCAGGATTTTTCAGTTTCTTGAATCAGAGGGATTATGTTTTTTGACAAACTAGAAAAGGTGTTCTTTGTTTGAGTTCTTTTTCTTCCTTGACATCTACCTTCTGGGATTTCAGTGACATAAATGTTAGATACTTTGTTATAGTCCCATAGATCTCTGAGGCTCTGTTCATTGTGTTTTGTTATTGTTTATTTATGTTGAATTTATTTGTTTTTGTTTGGGGGAAACAATATGTAACTATATATAGTTATTCAGATAAGTCAATGTCTTTTGTTCTGTCTTTAAGTTCACAATTCTTTTTTCTTTTTCCCTATCATTTACTGCTACCCAATCCATTGAGATTTTGCTAAAGAATTTATCATATTTTAGGGCAGTTTTAGGTTCACAGCAAAATTGGGGAAAGGTACAGAGATTTTCTATGTATTCCCTAGCTCCACACATGTATAGCCCCCCTCCATTATCAACAACACTCACCAGAGAGGTACATTTGTTACAACTGATTGACCTACATTGACACATTATAATCACCCAAAGTCCACAGTTCATATAAGGTTCACTTTGGGTGTACATTCTTTGTGTTTGGACAAATGTATAATGATATGTATTCACCACTATAGTATTTTCACTGTCTTGAAAATACTCCAAGATTTGCATATTCATCCCTGTTTGCAACAACACCTGGCAACCGTAGATCTTTTTACTGTCTCCATAGTTTTGTGTTTTCCAGAATGCTGTAGCTTTGAAACCATATAGGATGCAGCCTTTATAGATCGGCTTCTTTCCCTTAGTAACACGCATTTAAGTTTCCTCCATATCTTTTCATGGTTTGCAGCTCATTTATTTTTAGCACTGAAAATCATTCCATTGTCCGGATGTCCATACCTACCAAAGGGCATCTTAGTTGCTTCCAAGTTTTGGCAATTATGAATAAAGCTTCTATAAACATTTGGGTACAGGTTTTTCTGTGGATATAACTTTTGAAATCCTTTGGGTAAATACCTAGTACAATTGCTAGATCATATGGTAAGAGTAGGTTTAGTTTTCTAAGGGAACTGCCAAACTGACTTCCAGAGTGCCTGAACCATTTTGCATTCCCACAAGCAATGTATGAGAGTTCCCATTGTTCTGGATTTTGGCTATTCTAATAGATGTGTAGGGGTATCATTGTTGTTTTAATTTTGCATTTCTCTGATGACACGTGATGTGGAGCATCTTTTCTTATGCTTATTTGCCATCTGTATATCTTCTTTGGTAAGATGGTTGTTAAGAACTTTGGCCCATTTATTAATTGCTTGCTTTATTTATTTATTTGCTTTATTTATTTATTTACTATTAGGTTGCTTTCTTATTGTTGAATTTTGAGTTCTTTGCATATTTCAGATCAGAGTCCTTTATCAGATGTGTCTTTTGCAAATTTTTTTTCCACTCTGGGTCTTGGCTCCTCATTCTCTTCACATTGTCTTTTGCATAGCAGAGGTTTTTAATTTTAATGAAGTTCACCTTATGAATCATTGCTTTCATGAATCATCCTTTTGGTGTTGTATCTAAAAGTCATTGCCAAACCCAGGAACAGCTAGGTTTTTTCTCCTATGTTATCTTCTAGAAGTTTTATACTTTTGCATTTACATTTAAGTCTGAGATCCATTTGAAATTAGCTTTTGTGAAGAGTGTTAAGTCTCTGTCTAGATGTTTTTTTTATTTTGCAGGTGGATATCTAGTTATTCCAGCATCATTTGTTGGAAAGACTATCTTCACCTCATTTTATTGCCTTTGCTTCTTTGTCAAAGATTAGTTGAACATATTTATGTGGGTCTTTTTCTAGGTTATCTATTCTGTTCCACTGATCTATTTATCTATTCTTTTGCCAATACTCCACTCTCTTGAAACTACTTTATAGTAGATCTTGAAGTTGTTAGTGTTAGTCCTCCAATTTTTTTCCTCATTATTGTGTTAGTTATCCTGGGATTTTGCCTCTCCCTTTAGAGTCAGTTTGACAATATCCATAAAATAACGAGAAGTCATTGACTCTACAGACCAAATTGAAAAGAACTGACATCTTGAGAATATTGTATCTTTCTCTCCATTAATGGAATATCTCTCGATTTATTTAGTTCTTCTTTGGTTTCATTCATCAGAGTTTTGTAGTTTTACTCATGTAGATCTTGCACATATTTTATTATATTTATACATAAGTATTTATTTTTTGTATTGTGTCTTTAAATACAAATTCCGCTTTTTCATTGACAGTATATAGGAAAGCAATGGACTGTGTATTAACCTTATATCCCGAAACCTCACTGTAATCACATGAGTTTAGCGAGTTTTCTTGTTGATTCTTTCAGATTTTTTTTCTGACATAGATTTTCATGTTATCCGAGAACAAAGACAGTTTTACCATTTCTTTCCTAATTTGCATAACTTTTATTTCTTTTTCTTGTCTTATTGCATTAACTACAACTTCATACACAATCCTGAAAAGGAGTGATAAGGGACATCCTTGTCTTAGGTAAAAAACTTCTAGCTTCTCACCATTAAATGTGATGTTAACTGTAGGCTTTGTGTAGATATTCTTTATCAAGTTGAGGAGTTCCCCACTATTCCTAATTTACTGAGAGTTTTTATTATGAATGGGTGTTGGATATTGTCAAATGCCTTTCTGCATCTATTGAAATGATCATAAGATTTTTCTTTTCTAGACTGCTATATGATGGATTACATTAATTAATTTTCAAATGTTGAACCAAGCTTGCATGCCTGGGTTAATTCCCACTTGATCACGGTGTGTAATTCTTTTTATACTTTGTTGGGTTAAATTTGTTAATATTTTGTTGAAGATTTTTGCATCTATATTCATGAGAGATATTGTTTTACAATTATCTTTACTCGTAATATCTTTGCCTGGTTTTGGTGTTAGAGTAATGCTGGCTTCTTAGAATGAATTAGGAAGTATTCCTTCAGCTTCTATTCTCTGAATGAGATTGTGGAGAATTGATACAATTTCTTTCTCAAATGTTTCCTATAATTCACCAATGAACCCATCTGGACTTTGTGCTTTCTATTTTCGAAGGTGATTAAGGATTGTTTCAATGTATTTAATAGATATAGGCCTACTCAGACTGTTTTTTCTTGTGTGATTTTCTGCCTGCTGGATCTGTCCATTTCTGATAGAAGGATGTTAAAGTCTTCCACTGAGTTTCTTAAATCAATTTTTATATTTTTCCATTCTGAAATTTCCATTTGGTTCTTTTTAAATAATGTTATTATTTTATATAAACTTTTTCAAGAGTAATTGGGCCATGTGTTAAGAGACAACATCACAAGGCAAAAGGCCAAATGGCATGGACAGTTCTGAGGCCCCAGCCCATAGGTCTCCAAGATCCAGGATGGCCTCAGACTGTAGTTTTCCACACTGTCACCAGAGGGCACCCAAACTAGCCCATCAGGGAGTGATGACCTGGCAAGGAGGAAAAGGGAGTGGTTTTAATGAATTTAACTTAGAGCTTCAAAGATTTCCACTCTATCACTCTTCAAGATGTACCCTCTCTGGGGAGAAACGAAGATGATCAGATTCCCTCACCATTGTGTCTTGAATAAACACTGCTGCTGCTGCTTAAAAAAAAGAAAAATACTTGAAATAAGTTGAGACTTTCTATTGCTTTACTGAGGGTTTCTATTCTTTTTTCCTACTGTTTAAGCTTGTTCATAATTGTTCAATGACACAATTTTATTATGGGTGTTTTCAAGTAGTTCTCAAATAGTTCTAATGCATCTGACATCTCAATGCTTTAATTTATTCATATTTTTATTCCAATTGAGATTTTCCTGGGTTTTGGTATGACAATCAATTTTTAATGAAAACCTAGATATTTTATATATTGTGTTATAAGACACTGGGTCTTATTTAAATCATCTCTTATAGCTGGCGTCCCCTGATACCTTATATAGTGGAGCACTGCTGCATTGTTGCCAAGTGCTAGTAGACATCCAATTTCCCTACTCAGCCTCTTTGGCACCCAATAGAAGAAATGGTTCCTGGGGTAGGTGGGGGGTGAGAGTTCCAGCTCTGAACTAGACTTTTGTTCAGTCTACCCTTGCTGTTAGTAGTAGTATTAGTCATAAAGCTACTAATACTACTAGTACTACTAGTAGTGCTACTGGCCCCTACTGACACCACGGTTGGGGCGGGGGCTTGCTTCATTTCTGCTGAGTGTGGTAAAAGTCTTCTTATCTATTTGGCCTCCTCTGACACCACACCAGTGGATAGAGGGAGGCATATCTGGTTAATGCTTGGTGGGGGTTAACATGTGTGCTCCACATGTAGATTCCACTGACACTGTGAGGGAGGGGTCTTGTTACCACCAGCAGGGATGAAAAATTCAGGCTTCCACTCACCTGGAATTCCCTGGCACAACCCTCGATCCGGGGGTTGGCTCCCTTGTTACAGCACGGCAAGGGTAGAAGTCTAGGACCCATTTGGTCTTTGCTGGCATGGGAGCAGTAAAGACAGAGTGGTTTTCTGTAAGTGTTTGGCTGGGGTAGAGACATTACCATCTAATTTCCATCTGTTTTTGCTAGCCAGCTCCTTTCCTGGTTGTTTAGCTAGAGACCAGGCTTTTATTGATTTTTTTTTTTTTTTTTTTGGTCTACATTCAATGGCGTTTCTGGCTTACTGGTGTTTTCACACCAAGTATGGGATATATGAGGCAAAAAGCAAATCTAGGAACTCATCAACTGTCAGTGCTTGGATTTCAACATCCCTAGCCAGTCTGCCTGCATCCCTGTAAGTTTTAAAGGCTCCTCAGTTTTGTTTTATATCTAATATCCAGGTTATTTTAGCTGGGCTTAGTGGGAGAAATCAAGAAAACTACACCTACATTTTTCCTTGAAGCAGGACTGCTATAACAATGCTAATATTTTTAAATTACTTTTCATTTATTTTATAATGGGTATTAAAATGTAATTGCATTATTAAATACAAAACACTGCGAAGAGGCTAATAATCCTGTTAAATGCTAAGGAGGAGTTAATAAACTTTCAACACAGGTGTCTGTGAAAAATGGTGAGTGAAAAATCCTTTCTATCAAGTTTACACACTTTTCTGAAGATCCGTGGAAAGAAAACAGAGAGAAAAGTGTATAGTATATTTTAAAATCTTTTAGAGTTTTCAGAATATATAAAAATCTAAAAGTGGTAAATTAGGAAACAAAGTCAGATGGAAAAACCATCCATATGTAATTACATAGACAATTTAATTTAGTAAAAGTATAACTGGAGTAATCTGAGGGAGAGTTATGTGTTCATTTAATCATAGGGTTTTTGTAATAATCTATAGAAAAGTCACATGACTGTATAAAAAATGCTATTTGTTAAGATTAAAATGTGAGCAATGGGACCTAATCGAACTTACAAGCTTTTGCACAGCAAAGGAAATCATAAACAAAACAAAAAGACAACATACAGACTAAAAGAAAATATTTGCAAATGATGCAACTGACAAGGGCTTAATTTCCAAAATATACAAACAGCTCATACAACTCAATAACAAAAAAGCAAACAACTCGATCAAAAAATGGGCAGAAGACCTAAATAGACATTTATCCAGAGAAGACATACATATGGCCAACAGGCACATGAAAAGATGTTCAACATTGCTAATTATTAGATAAACGCAAATCAAAACTACAATGAGGCATCACCTCACACTGGTCAGAATGGCCATTATTAAAAAGTCTAGAAATAATAAATGTTGGAGAGGGTGTGGAGAAAAGGGAACCCTCCTACACTGTTGGTGGGAATGTAAATTGGTGCAGCCACTATGGAAAACAGTACGGAGGTTCCTCAAAAAACTAAAAACAGAGCTACCATATGATCCAGCAATCCCACTTCTGGGCCTATATCTGGAGAAAAACATGGTTCAAAAGGATACATGCACTGCAATATTCATTGCAGCACTCTTTACAATAGCCAAGACATGGAAGCAATCTAAATGTCCATTGACAGATGAATGGATAAAGAAGATGTGGTACATATATACAATGGAATATTGCCCAGCCATTAAAAAGAATGAAATAATTCCATTTGCAGCAACAGGGATGGACCTAGAGATTATCATACTAAGTGAAGTAAGTCAGAAAGAAAAAGAAAAATACCATACGACATCACTTATATGTGGACTCTAAAATATGACACAAATGAACTTATTAACAAAACAGAAACAGACTCACAGACATAGAAAACAAAGTTATGGGAAGAGATATGGGAACATATGTATATATATAACTGATTCATTTTGTTGTGAAGCTGAAACTAACATACCATTGTAAAGCAATTACACTCCAATAAAGATGTTAAAAACAAACAAACAAACAAACAAACAAAACAAATATGAAACTAAGCTTAGATAACATAAGGATTCTGAAAGTTAAGTGCTATTTTATGGTACCTTTCCATTTAGAAGTGCACTGCAGATAAAACATGGCTTTGGTGTAAACCGTTGATGTATTGTGGAAAAAAAAAAAAAGAAAACAAAGTTATGGTTACCAAAGGGGAAAGGGGGGTGGGGAGGGGATAAATTAGAAGTTTGGGATCAGCAGATACAAGCTACTATATATAAAATAGATAAAGAACAAGCACCTACTGTATAGCACAGGGAACTATATTAAATGCTTTGTAATAAACCATAATGGAAAAGTATATGAAAAAGAATATGTGTATATATCTGAATCACTTTGTTGTACACCAGAAATTAACACTGTAAATCAACTATACTTCAATAAAAAATAAATAATAAGTAAAATGGGAGCACAAAACCAAGCATTTTCCAATAAAATGTATAATTTAATTATGTATAATATTGATATAAAACCACATTTCTCTATGTATGTATAGGAATGGTTTGTATATTTCCCTAGATTCCTATGTTGAAAGTGTTTTTGGTGCCAAATTTGATAGGCTCAAGTTTTGTTTTTTTATAATCGAAAGTTGTAACAATTATCAAACACACTCTGTAAGAAAAAAAAAACTCACACTGAATAAAAATAATAAAGTCAATAACAAAAACAATCTCATACTAGTTACAATAGCAAGAACAACAAAAAAATTGTCTAATATGTGACTTAGTAATAACATGTAACATATGCCTTAGTTACTAACTTCTCACACTTTAATTATTCCCCATGCCTCCCAGAGACAGAATTCCTCTTGTTGGTTCCTCAGGCCATAAATGTGAAAAATAGGCAAGAATCTCAGGACTACAGAGTTCCTCTAAATAAGAATATTTTTAATAGTTAAATGCTGTACATACTCAGATATAATGCAAATATGATTTTAGAATGCAGAAAACATTCAGCTTCTATCTGCTGAATGTTATTTTAAGTGATTAGAAAGCAAAATTAATGCTGACCATAAAGTATTTTTTAAATGTGTAGACTTTTAATAGTGTTTTTTCTTCAGTGGACAAACTTCAGAGAAATATACATTTAATTTTAACATCTAAAATAACTGTCTTATTACATCAAAATGGGGTGGGAGGATTCCAAGGCATTTTTTATTTTTTGTACTGATCGAGCACTTAATGATAACTCTAATATTAGATAACATATTTTAATTTATGAAGTTTAAGCATTAGCAGCAGATGGAAATTAAGTTTTTGTTAACTTTAACAGGAAGATCATGCCAAGAAGATCCCCAGAGAATAATTAAAATTGAGTTTTGTAGAAAAATTAATATTTTGAGGTCCATTGCAACCTAAGTTAAATTGTGTGATGACTCTTCTGATGATAATTTAATGAAAATGTTTCTTAGGAAGGAAAGAATTCAGGTGGCTAAGGTGACTGTGAGGTTTAAGATGACCATGGTTTTGGTAAAGCTGATATATTCTAATCAGAGACAGCAACTAGGTAACACAAAAATAATAGTAAATAAAGGCTGAAAAGGGAGGTGGTAAGAAAATACAAGTTAAATATTCAGACATTAGGCTAAATTGTTATACAATTATTAAGCTGACAATGAAAAGAAATGAATTTTTAATGCCCCAAAACAGACACTTATTTCATTTACAAAGTTTAGAATAAAATTGCGATTAAGTATTTGAACAAGTGACCTTCCTCATTCTGGGCTGAGCTTGAATAACTATTTTATAAATTAGGTATTACGACTCTTCTGAAAGAACTAGGTCAATTAAAAGTTAGTAAAGCCAGAAGTCCAGATGGCATTGAATTCACCCAACTAAAATTAACTCTCCTGGATTTGGCTGATTCTCATTATTCAATTATTCATGTGATATATGTGAAAATCTGGCAAATCGGAAAATTGCCAGTGATCTGCTCCATCAGTGGGAGATGACTCAGTTCTCCTAATTACAGACTTAGACACAATAAGTGTCTTCAGACACAATAAGTGTCTTCTCTTCCCCCATAGGTATTTTTAAAAGCAACTGACTCTATAATATTAAAACAAATTAACAATCAAAAGAAAATCACAGGTAATTAATTTTTTCCCACAAGTTAGTAACACAAGTAACCATTCACATAAAAGGTAACAAGTAGTCATCTAATGGAGAAGTAAACGCTGTATTGAGTAAATTGATGAAGAAAAAAATTTAAGAAATGGAAACTGCACAGAGGAAGAATTCTATATTCATACATTTTTGCACTACATTGTTTTATGTCCTTGAGTAAATCCCGTTATCACTCAGATTCTTAATTTTCTATGCTATAAAATCAAGCATATGCACTTAAAAAATCCTTGTCCTTTTTTCATACTTCTGATTTCCTGCTTTAAATTTATATAATTCTGTAGAAGAAAATTTAAACCGATTAAACTTCTCAAGATTAAGCACATCTCCAGATAGCTAGCATGTGTTTCATATTATTTTAAAAGGACTTATATACTGAAAATTATTTTATATTGTACCATCATATCATATGTATATACTTTAACAACAAAATGTTGCTTGTTCACTTGTGCTTTTTGTTTTTTTGTTTTTTTGTCAATATTCAACTAATACTCTGTGAAAACAATGATAATTACAATCAAAAATATAGATAACATTATGTTTTCTCACTGAAGACTCACAATAACCCTATAAGGCATATGTATTTATTTTCAGATTTCACTATTTACAGATGATGAAAATAAGGCATAGTTAAGTTAAAGTACTTGACCTACCTGAAACACTGTTTAAGTCAGTACTGCCCAATAGAAATACTTTGTGACCCTCAAATGCTATTGATCATCTGAGCAGGAAGGTGACATAATCAAAAGGCAAGTGAAGAGAAGGGTGTTGTGACCCTCAGGCTAGAAAAGGGTACCTGAATTTTTTGTTGTTAGTAGTGTTTTTACATTATCATTATGTCTTATTTCTTTTTTAATTTTTTAAATTTTTATATAATTTTAAAGGTTATTTTCCATTTACAGTTACTACAAAATATTGACTATATTCCATGTTGTATAATGCATCCTTAAGCCTATCTTACACCCAATAAGTTCATGCCTCTCATCCCCCCACCCCTTTATTGCCCCTCCCCACCCCCCCTGGTAACCACTAGTTTGTTCTCTGTATCTCTGAGTCTGCTTCTTTTTTTGTTATATTCATCAGTTTGTTATATTTTTTAGATTCCACATATAAGTGATATCATACAGTTTTTGTCTTTCTATGTCTGACTTATTTTACTTAGCATAATGCCCTCCAAGTCCAACGGATATCTAAATTTAAATAAGCCATTTTGGAGGCCACTGAAACATTCTGGTTGTGAGAAAAGTGAGGCCAAGAATCATAATGACAGGAATGCAAAGAAAAGGAAGCGTTTGAAAGGAAACAGAAAGATATGTTTTTATTATCTATTTGCAATATGACCTAGCGAGAAACATAAATTACCTCTTCAAGATGATAGAATTCTTTTCAGATTAAAGCCAATGCTGAATGGAGGAGCGTGCACTATTTTAGTGAAAATGGCTACGACCTGGATTTAGTTGATCAATTTGCAAGATAACAAACATCTCATCTCTGTAGTCCAACTGGGTAAATCAGTTGTTTATTTTCTGTGCTAGAGATCACTTAGCACAGATAATCAAGATTCCTTGTACAATAGCTACAGTAGACACAAGAATGAGGTAAAGAGACCAGGTCAGAAAAATGGTTTACATAAATGTTGTATCTCAAAGGTAGACTGGATAATTTCTATGTGTAAAATTCATAAAATATTATTAGGCTATCTAAATAAAAAGTACTCAGATAATATTACCTTGATCTTTACATTGCTCAAATTTTATAGCCTCGTGTAACAGTAAAAATTACAATTGGCTGTACTAATTTCCCAAACAATGAAAATTGTATGGTACTGAGGAGCAGAGTGCAAAACACTCTGTGTCTTGTTTAATGCATTTGTCACTTTACAGACTTGGAAACCAAGTTCTAAGTAGGCTTGGTTAAATGGCATTGCTAAGGTCAAGGAGTAATAGTTAAGAACATGAATTAAAAATTAAAACATAATTGGTACTAAAACATTTTTAGTTTTTTTATAAATTGAATGCACTGTGATGAACTGAACCTCATATTAAACACATCTTTAAATCGTTCCTAAAAATGAGAATAATATTATTAGTCAAATTTCAGAGAAGTCTGGGCTGTCCCAAAGTGAGTATGTTATGCTCCCATTTCCCTCTGTATATATAAATAATTGCATTATACAAAGATTCACTTAATATGTTAGTGGATAAAGAGAAATATCATATATTAATTTAAACTAGTTATTATCATAGTATGATGGTATTTACTCCTGAAATTCAAAGTCTAATTTCTCTCTTTGTAATTAAAATATTTTCCAGGGTAGATTTTAGTCATCAATAATGCTAAGCAAGGCTCAATTCTACCAAAAAAAACCCAAAAAAAAACCAAAAAGGTTTCCGTATTTAGAAACAGTTTCCTTTTTTCCTTTGCCTTACATATGTGCTTTGAAATAGTAAAAAAAAAAACATTAAAAATAATGAACAAAGTTTCCATTTACAGCAAAATGGTGGACTGTCTCTACCATGAGAGTAATTAAATACGCTAGACTAAGTCTTTTAAAATTGTTGAACTGAGAATAAAATTAGAATTCTTCAGAAGCAAAAATCTGAAAAAGCAAAAACATAGAAATAAGAAACAGTTTAAAACTGAACAATGCTATAAGTCAACAACTATTGGACACATCTAAAGTAGTTCTAAGCATGATATTTATAATCTCAAATGTTTACATTAGAAAGCCCCGAAATACTGAAAAGTAGTTAGATGTACACCTGTTAACAGGAATAAAAAATCACAGCAAGAAGAAAGAAGGAGAAAAAAACAGGGAACAAAGTAACAGAAAAATACAACATGGAGAATCAATAAAAGACAAAAGTTGTATCTCTGACATAGGCAACGACAGATAGATAGATAGATAGATAGTCCAATAGATAAATTGGACTACATGAAAATTAAAACGTTTTCTTCAAAGGATCCAATCAACAAAGTGAAAAGGCAGCCTACAGAATGGGAGATAATATTTTTAAATCATGTAACTTGTAAGGGGTTAATATCCAGCATACTTAAAGAGCTCCTTTAGCTCAACAAAAACAAAAAGAACCAACGACCCAGTTATAAAATGGGCAAGGGACTTGAATAGACATTTCTCCTAAGAAGATATACACATGGCCAAGAGCATATGAAAAGATGCTTGACATCACTAATCACTAGGGAAATGAAAATCAAAACCACAATGAGGTAGCACCTCATACCTATTAAGATGGCTACTATGAAACAGAGAAGACAGGAAGGAGGGAAGGAAGGAAGGAAGGAAATAATGGTGTTGGCAAGGATGTGAAAAATTAGAACTTTTGACCTTTGTGCACCGTTGGTGGGAATGTGCAGCCAGCAGCCACTGTGGAAAACAATAAAGTGGTACCTTTAAAAATTAAAAATAGAATTACCATGTGATGCACATATTTTACTTCTGGATATACACCACCCCCAAAGTTGAAAGCTGGATCTCAAAGAAATAGTTGTATACTCATGTTCACAGCAGCAATAGTAAAAGGTAGAAGCAATCCAAATGCCCATAGACAGATGAGTGGATAATGTGGTATAAACATGCAGTGGAGTATTATACAGCCTTAATACATTCTACAACATGGGTGAACCATGACATTCTGCTATATCAAATAAGCCAGTCATAAAAGACAAATACTGTATGATTCTACTTATTTGAGCTAGGTAGAATAGTCATAGAAATTAGAAAGGTGTTTGCCAGGGCTGGGGAAGGGGCAGTGGAGAGTTATTATTTAATGGCTAGAGTTTCAGTTTTCACAAGGTGAAAAGATTTCTAGAGATGGATGGTGGTGATGGTTGCACAACAATGTGAACATATTTAATACCACTGAACTGCACACTTAAAAATGGTCAAGATGGTAAATTTTATGTCATGTGTATTTGGCAACTATTTAGAAAAAAATAAATTTCTTTTTAAAAAGTATGATCCAGACACATATTTTCAGAGATGTGGAATATATATTTCATATAGTTACAAAAAAAATAATTTGAGGAGAAAGGTTCAAATGAATGGTATGACTGGCATTAAATTCATTGTTTAAGATTTTTATTTTACAAATTTTATCCTGTGTTTTACTCTATATTGTACCATAGGATTCTATATAGGAGACAGGAAATTTTTTAAATGGGATCTTGTTGCCAAAGAATTATTTGAAAGGAAATCACTTTTATTTTCCAGTCCCTTAGCAATTTCTAGATTGCTTCTATAAAGGGAGCTCTCCCATGTTCCTTAAAAATAATTATACCTATTATAGGATATTTTACTCTAATTTATAATTTGCTAATCCGAAAATATTATTGTTACTTAATCCTTATGAAAATAAACTTTAAATCTCAAAATTAGTCTTCAGTATAAAAATGAAATATACTCCTGAAATTAATCTCATGCGTTTTATTTTAATCTTCTAGTGTAGTAGTTTAGAAATTTTGCCCAGTTTTACAGAACTCTCTTCAGGGACTGCAGCTATAAGACATGGAGTGGGCAATGGAGCCAATCTCTACTTGTCTGTATATTCTCTCCTTTTTGTTACTTTTAGTTTTTAGAATATTGGTGCTCACTTTTTTTTGTTTCCTTAAGAAAACTGTTGTTCTAAGTGACTACTATTTAAAATAACACAAAGTAAAAAGCCCACAATAGGAAGGGTTAATAAGGAAAAATATGGGCCTTCCCTGGTGGCGCAGTGGCTGAGAGTCCACCTGCCGTTGCAAGGGACGCGGGTTCGTGCCCCGGTCCGCGAGGATCCCACATGCCGCGGAGCGGCTGGGCCCGTGAGCCATGGCCGCTGAGCCTGCGCGTCTGGAGCCTGTGCTCCGCAACGGGAGAGGCCGCGACAATGAGAGGCAGCGACAGTGAGAGGCCCGCGTACCGCAAAAAATAAAAATAAAATAATAAGGAAGAAGATGGTATATTGAACCCGAAGAATTTACAGTTGATCGTATGGGAATTTTTTACTGTCTCCTGACTTTTGGTTTACCAAGAAAAGCTTTGACAGCTCACACTCACGTTTATAAAAGCACACAGGCTTTCTGAGGCCATTAATTTGTCATTCAGATGGTGATTCAAGTGCTAGTCCACTAAGATGAAATGAAAATACATTTTTGTAGTGTTTTCCATACTAATATCTTTTTATGTATGCTTACAATAATTTCAATACCATTCTGACATGTTTTATCAACCAAAAAAATTTTGGAAGAAATACGATAGGATATGTAAAATGCCTAGTACAATGTCTGGCATTTAATTATTTACTAAAGGAGCACTGCTAAAAGGTAAGACCATCATCATTATGGCCATTTAAAATCTATATCATGAGTTTCTCATATTGAATCCTCATAACTTTTTCCCTCTGTTACTGTTTCCTCAGGCTTCTTCCCCTCCCCCAGTTTCTCTACCTCATTAATTATATAATCACAGAACAGCCCTCTTTGCAAATACCTGAAGCCTCCACCTTCTAACCCAAGGCTTCTTACTGCTCATCCTCAACCATCATCAACATTACTTATCCTATACTTTTCCCTCTCCAGGTCATTCAAAATACACAAGGTGAGAATAAATTAAGTTAATTGATTAGCCCATGATGCATTAGAAAATGGCTATTTAATTTTCAACGCAAAGGGCATAATTCAAGTCAATAAACATTGAATGAATACCTGCCAATGTAAGTAATTCCTTAACCATTGGCTGGATTCCATACTTTAAGGAAGGAACTAAGGACTCTCCATTTCCCTCACATCTTCTTAGCCACTTGGTTAATCACTTCTTCATGCCAGAGCCTGGTCTAAAACCCTTGTATCTTTCATTTCCAAACCCAAGCATTTTCTCTTATCCTGTATTTTCTCCTTGATTCTAGGAGTCAGGAGTCTAGTAAGAGTGCCAGGAACCTAAAACAGTAAGCCCCAAGTCTCACATGTTAGTATTTAGTATCATCCATTTTTGTGGTTTGAAAAGGTAGGCCATTTATTTTAATCTTGATTATCAAGGAAGGCTTCATAAAAGACACAGAATTTAAACTTTGCCTTGAAAACTGACAAGAATGTTCATATATGAGAAATGTGAGTAAAGCATTCAAGGTTAAAGGAAAGACTATATCCACAGGCACAGATAATAAAAAGTGCACTGAATGTTGATGGAACAGAGATTAATCCCAGGTTACTGAAAGGTAGACTGTAAGGAGGTAAATAATAAAATTTGGGAAAAAAATCACAGATACAAACATGGTGGTTGGCAACAGAGTATAATGATTAAGAGTTTGAGCTTTGAAACCAAAAAGAATAGGAATAAAATAGAAGTAATAATGATGCTTGTTTTGAGGATTCAAAGAGGAATGTTAATGAGTTAATCACAGAATCTGGAAAACAGTATTAACCAAATGTCACTATTAATTTTACTGTTATCTTGAGTATATATAGAATAAAGATTGCTTTATTCTGTGAGAAAGCTTAAATCATCATAGTTTTATTTTTTAAAAAGGATCAAAAAAGCTTTCCTTGTATAAAAAGAAGTTTATTTGATCTTTTAGGTAAAATAAAAATACAAAAAAACTGGTGACACTGAATAGATGAGAGAGAGAGAAATTGGACCTAAAGAGAGCAGAGGGATAAAACAAATGTAAAGTCTATTGCCACAGATCAAAAAGAGTTTATAAAGACTGAAACATCAAAACTTATAAGGATGGTGCCAGTAGAATGAACACTCACATGCCTGGAAGCATGTTAATCACATTTTCTGAATATAAATTCAAAGCATATGTATGGTCTTTTAATTGCACAGAATATTTAAAATCAAGACTGTCCAGAAAACTCCAGTCACGATAACTATTTCTAAGGTCACCTTGTAGATGAAAACACTTAATAATAGAAGCTTTTTTATGTTTCAGTAACTAACCACATTTGAAATATTGTCAAGACTTAATAGAAAATGATGGTCATTTATAAATTGTGTTCTTGAAAAGCTGAACATAATAACAGTCCAAAGAGTTCCTACATAGTTGAAAATGAGCTATAAATTAGAGACATTATAAAAGGGAATATACATGCATTTCAAAGAACTAAATAAATCTTGGAGTGGTATCAAAGCACGGAGGCAAGTCAAAATAGAGAATTTCTAACAATACATTTATATGCTCCCCAGAGGCATTTGAAAAAAACATGATGCATCTCAGTGATCTAAATTTATCTACCCTACCCTAGAGTGTTGAAATATATAAAGCAGCTTTTCCTAAGTTCAAAATACCTTAGTTGTAGATCTGGTTATATCTAAGTTGTCTCTGTGTCTCTAAATAGGAAATGAAATAGACCTTAAGGAGTATTTTCAATATTCTCAGGTTTTCTTCTGAAAAGATTCTTCCCAAAGTTACTGAGAGATTACAAATGTGAGAGGTACAAAGGTTTTGAAAGCAGAGTAAGATAAAATTTCTTAAATTAAAGCTCTAAAATACTGACCCCAAATCTTAAATTAAATCTCATTTTGTATCATCAGAAAATAACAGATAGCTAAGGATATGGGTGATATTTGGAGGAAATGTCCCATCATATGTGAAGGGCTATTTCTTTCGTGGTCTCTAACATTTAATTGGAAATCTTTGCCAACTTGTGGATATAATAACCTATTCTGGGAATATGTGGCTTATTGCTTAAGCAAAATTGTCATTCTATTCAATTTGAGTTTAAAACATTCATTTCAAATTCACCTATGTATTCTTGCAATAACTAATATTGTGATCAATTACAAACTTTACATTGCATAATGATTTTTAATTTACAAATAACTTTTAACATATATATTGTCATGTTAAGACTGGGACCACAGATTACAAAAGATTTGCAATAAACTGAAAATAGAAAAGAATTAAAAGTATAATTGGCTGTACCTACTTGAGTGTAATTAAATAAAATGGGAAAAATTGGTTGTCTAGTTAATGAAGTACAGGGGATTAGTACTTCCAGGGTTTTTTGAGACTATCTCAAGAGAAGCTGGTACTATGCTTAGTATATCAGTCCAACAAAATGTGGTAGTGTCGTATTCTGATGCATTTATATCAAGCCAATAAGTAAAATGAAAGTAGAAGAAATAGGTAGCATATATGAAGGAGGAGCATGAAAAAAAGCAGAAGTCATGGTGGGGAGAGGTGAGGAGGGAAAATGAAAGGGACAAAAGTGGTAAAATAATATGCACCAAAACAATAATGGGAACTGAACACATTTTGTTAAGTAGGGAAGGCTATCTAAACAGAGAGAACTACAAAGGAGAACTCTACAAACTATGTGATATATATTGGAACAGTAAATACATATAATGTAAAGTATATCTACCCATTTTTACTTGTGCAACATTTTCATTCATACAATAACATCATTAAAAATACGCTCCAGGCATTTTGATAAGTGCTTCCTAAGTTGTATCTTATTTAATCCTCATAACAACCCTTGAGGTAGCTACTTGGACTCTCCCTACACAACAAATTAGAAAACTGAGGTTTAAGGACATAAGTAAATTGTACAGATACACACTAAGAAAAGTGGAATTCTAGTTCAGATTCATCTGACCTTGACGGCTTCTTATTGTTTGATTTTTATGCCTCTATTATGCAGATACTTTGTGAACTAAATATTAAAACACTTTTCAAGTCATATTATCAAATTCAGAAAAACAATGGCTAAGTACTTGAATGTCTGGGATGAACTTTCTTCTGTCAAATGCAATTTTATAAAATAAAATATAGCTGGAAGAGATTTTAAGAGCCACCTATTCCACTTATGGGCCTTCTTTTTTTTTTTTTTTTTTTTTTTTGCTAAGTGATCTGATTTATTTTCAACCTATAATAGGTGACTTGTACATATAGAGACTGGGCTAGATATTTTGATATTTAAAAAGAATATTTTAAAACTTTGATCTCCATCTGGGATCAAACTGCATCAAAAATATACTTTTTAATGGAGAATAAAATACCTGAGAAATGCACACACAAATAATATGCTGTGGAAATGGAGAGAAAGGTATAATTAATGGTAACCAAGGAAATTAAATCTTAAGAAAGTAGGTTACACTTGAAGGTATTAAAGGATTATTAATATTTCAATAAATGAAAAATGAGAAAAGATTTATTCTGGGAAGGAGGGAACAGTATAGACACTGGAAATACCATTTCACCAGTTTTTCTCCCTTGTTTAACGGGAATATAACTCAGAAAAGTATAGTGATGATCGAGAAAGTTAATGGATACAAAGCTCATGTAATATTTGAAATAATGTAAATGTTACCACTACCACCAATGCTGTTGTTATAGTTAGAGAATAGAGTGGGCAGTTGCCACGAGTATTCTTGGAAAATACATTTTACAATGAAATTAATAATAGGTCATTTTACAGAGAATGATCAAATATGATATGACTTAGGAATAGAGAATAATAAAAACTGACTGGAAAAAAGAGATATGACTATGGGATATTATTTGACACAGTTTTAGAAAAATAAATTTAGGCCAGTTAATGGAGGATCTTAATAAAATCCATCGAATTTGAAAATTTATTTCTGGACTAATTCTCATGGCTAGGTCTTTGAGAAAGGAAGTAAAAAGATTCAATTTATGTTTTAATAACATATCACTTTATATACATATATTAATAGGCTTACCAATTAACAACACACGTTATGTGTTTTAGTTCATATTATTAATTTGATAACTTTCAAAAGTAGGACACATAATATTTTGTGTAATTTGTAGATAAAGAAATGGAGACTTGAAACATTAAATGATTTCCATATCATTAGCTTGTAAGTGGTAGAGCCAAGACTTAACCTAGTTCTCTAACTTCAAATCTAAGCTTTCTGCACAATGTATTCATTCATTCATTTGGTTTATTTCTGGAGGAACTACTGTGTGTATGAGTATTATAATAGTGAATAATTCAGACGCAGCCCCTGCCATCGTGCAGTTTACAACCTAGCAGTAGAGACAAAAATATTTAGGTTGTGACCTATAGTATAATAAGTGATATTTAAATTTTAGAAGTAGAACTTCAGGAGCACAAATGAGGAATAATCATCTAGACAGGGGAATAAGGGAAGGTTTCCTGGAGAAACAAATTCTGGGGTAGGCAGGATGAATTGGGAGATTGGGATTGACATATATACACTAATGTATAAAACAGATAACTAATAAGAACCTACTGTATAAAAAATAAATAAAATAAAATTAAAAAATTAAAAAAAAACTAAACTAAACTAAAACTGGTTTGGAGTCCACAGGAATGGAATAGAAAAAGACACAATGACATTTTAAATTTTCAGATAGTTACTCTACAAGTATTTGTTAAGTACCTAAAATATAGAGGCTCTGATTACCATGAACAATGAAACATATCCAAAAGAAAATAAATCTCTTTTTTGATTAAAAAAAAAAAAATTCTGCGGTTGGCAGAATAATGCCCCCACTTCCAAATGTCCACATTCTACTCCAAGGAACCTGTGAATATCTTAGGTATGTGACAAAGGAGAAAGAAGTTTGCTAATCAGCTAACTTTAAAATAGGGAGATTGGGGGCTTCCCTGGTGGCACAGTGGTTGAGAGTCCGCCTGCCAATGCAGGGGACATGGGTTCGTGCCCTGGTCCGGGAAGATCCCACATGCCGCAGAGAGGCTGGGCCCGTGAGCCATGGCCGCTGAGCCTGCGCATCTGGAGCCTGTGTCCCGCAACGGGAGACGCCACAACAGTGAGCGGCCCGTGTACCGCAAAAAAATAAATAAATAAAATAGGGAGATTATCCTGGATTAACCAGGTGGGCACAGTGTAAACAAAGGGACTGTTAAAAAATGGACGAGAGAATCAAAAGAGAGAATCAGAGATGGCAGCATAAGGAAGACTTGGCTTGACCATGCTGGCTTGACATGGCCATAGACCAAGTGATGCTGGTGACCTCTAGAAAGAAAAAAGGCAAAAGCATTCATTTGGTTGTAGAGCCTTTAAAATAAGTACAGCAGTACTGACATTTTCTTTTTAGTATGAGACCCATGTTGGACTTCTGGCCCCCAGAACTAAAAGATAATAAATTTGTGTTGTGGTAAGCTATCAAGTTTGTGGTAATTTGTTATAGCAGCAATAGAAAATTAATACAGATTCCTACACTGAGGCCTTCAATGTACTAGTAAGAATCATGGCATCTCTATGATGAATCATTTGAAATTCATAAGCAGGGAAGTAGCAAAAAGTTTGTATTTAAGAAAATAGCACAAGTGTTAAAGAAGTAGGAGATGAGAGTTAAAGGAGAGGGTAATCAAGACGGAAGACAAGTATTAATGGTAAGTTGACAGAAAGGTGCTAAAGACTGTGATGAAATAAAAAACAGGGTCCCTGCCTCCAGACCAATAGGTATTCTCATGCTAAAACAATCACATATAATTATAGTAAAATTTGAAGGAGCACCACCATGCAAAATCCAGAGGGAGAATTGAACTTAAGGCAAAATGCCAGAAAGATTGTAAGGAAGGTCCTGAGAAAAAGTGATGTTTGAGCTGTAAGAGAGTAAGATGAGTCAAGCTTCTTTAGGAGAACTGTAAAAGGGAAGAAGAAATAATCTCTAGTAGAGAAGAGCATGGGCGTGTGGCTTAATACAAGATTGATGTGTTGACAAAAAATAACTTTAGGTGACTAAAGTTAATATTTCCAGTGTAAAACAGCTCTAGGTCATGACAAAGTTAAGAATGGGACCAAGAAAATAGTCGTCCAAGTAAACCGAAGGTGAAAGGAGCTAAACATGAAAATGTAGAGGAACTAAAAGACTGGCATACGATGTGTGTGTGGCCCAAATGGATGTTTAAATTAGCCCCAGATATTAGTCAAGACTTGGTTTAAGAGGAGTGTATACACTTTGTTATTAATCAGAAACTAACACTCCATTGTAAAGCAATTATACTCGAATAAAGATGTTAAAAAAAAAATAAAAAGAGGAGTGTATAGAGCCTGGAGATACAGTATCCAGAAAATGTCATGAAATGACCTACCGATCAATATTTTACAGGATGAGGAGAGGGAAGGGGGAAAATGGTCTGACAGTTTAAGCTTTAAAACAGCCGACGATTTTATTCAACGGCAGGAGAGATACTGACAGGCAGTAATAATATGGCAGTGGTGTAGGGAGGTTAATTTAAGGTAAGGAAGGGTGAGTGAGAATACGCTTCTCCTCCTTGATTTGGCTGCAGGGAAAATAGCTTCAGTGGAGAGCTAGGTGTCAATTTTACCACTACGAGGTGAAGACGCTTACTATGTGGGATGTTTATTTACTGTGAAATCAGATGTTCCAGAAGGCATGGGGAAAATGCCAGGTAGGGGTCAGATTAAAGGGAAGTTGCTTCGGGAGAAACGTAGCACACTAACATCTGAGAGACTAGCAGAGGACATAAACCGTCGGCACTCTGTATCCAGGGGTTCTGCATTGGTGCATTCAATCAACCACAGATTTAAAGTTTTTGAAAAAAATTCCAGAAAGATCCAAAAAGCAAACCTTGAATTTGCTCTGCACCCAGCAACTATTTTCAGAGCATTTATATTGTATTTAGAAACATTTACACTGTATTAGGTATTATAAGTAACCTACAGATGATATAAAGTATACAAGAGGATGTGCATAGGTTATATGCAAATACTATGCCATTTTATATAAGGGACTTGAGCATCCACAGATTTTGGTATCCACAGGGGGTCCTGGAACCAGTCCCCCGTGGATACCAAGGGACAGCTGTAATGAGCAGCTATGTCTGGCAACACTAGGCCATGATAACCATATGAAGAATGAATGCAGAGTCTAGAAATCATAGGATGGAAAACTTGCTAGGGCTTATTTTAATAGACCAAATAAAAAATAATAAGTAAAATAAAGTCACAGAAGGAATAAAGAAATAAGAGAATCATTACATATTTGAATCTATAAGATTTAGCCACCATAACCTAAAAGTATGAAAGGGAAAGGTGAAGGAGAAAAGTCTGATGTTGCTATTCTAAGAAATTAGAAGGCTGATGATGCTAATATAGGGACATACACAATAAGGAGTGAGTTTTGGAATACAGTGGGTTCATTTTCTCAAATACTAAGCCTGATGAAGTAGGGGCATCCCAGAGAAGGTACCTACCAAATCATCTGAAATTTTGTTCTGGAATTCAGCGATTAGGGGATTAGGTCAGGGATTCATCTATACTCTCCAAAATCATCAACACACAACTATAGTTAAAGCTATGTTAAACATATGATCACCTATAGAGAAAGAAGTTTAAGAAGAAAAATATGACTAAGAACAAAACACTAAGAGAAATTATCATTTAAATTGCAGACGGAGTAAAAGGACAGAACAGAAAGCTATGAAATGTTCTGGGAGTTCGGAGAACTAGAAATGATATAGACTTTGGAAGGTAAGTATTAACTGTGGTCATATATACAAAGTAGCCAAAACAATCATTGGAAATGTTAATTAAGCACTTTGTTTCACATGGTGTTCCAAGTGTAGCAGTGAGTATTAATTGATCACCAAAACCATTCCCTTTTTTTCTTGAGCACACAGGTGGGCACCATGCTTCCTTCCCCTTTGCAGAGGATGTGGCTCTGTAATTGAGATCTAGCTACTAGAACAGGAGCAAAAGTGATGTCTACCACATCCATTCCTGGCCAACCAAACTGCCAACACAATTCACTATGTGCTTTTCCTATTTATTTTAGTAAAGGCAGCCTTAAGAAAGCTCTATTAAGTTGAGAGAGAAATCGGCATGGGGCAAGAAGGCAAATAAATACAGGAGATCTTGAAAACTATGACTCCATAAAGACTTTGAGTGGGATTACATAAGATTGGAAGCAAATAAATTCAAAGAACACTAACTAGGGTTTTATGGACCCAATATTGACAAAGAAACCATAAAACCCGGATCAAATGAAACAATGACAAAACATTTACCTGTTTAAACCTTGAAAACTTTTAACTGTTTGAGGCTTAAAACAGCTCTATGTGTCCACCCTAGAATAGGCAAGTGGGCTGCAGAAGCAGTGGTGGCCCCAAGGAGGAAACTCCACCTAATGCCCATTGCAGATATGGCCATGAAGAGCAACGGATAAGGAAGAATCTTCAAGAAGGAAGAGTTCAGGACCACAGAGAACACAGACAACTAATTTTCTCACAGAGAGCAGAGCCTAAGTCTAATCAATCTATGTATTCCGAGGGTAGGAAGTCTTCAGCATGTCTACCAGCAGGGTTGCATACCATCTATTGGTCAATAATTACTGTATGTCTTCTATTCTTCTTCAGAATGAGAAATTGTATTATGGTTGTCCAGTCCCCAGTCCACAGAATAAGTCTTTTTAGTTCATTAGTTGAAAGAACTCTGCTACACCCAGAGATCTTGGGTACAATGACTTGATAAAACTTTGATCTGTCTTCCTTGGGGTGTAAGTGTATTCTATATATAAAAAAGAAGGTTGAATAGATATTTGATGTCCAGAAGGGTGGAATTTTACAGAGATTGCTACCTGATCGCCACTCTCAGTTCTTCCTCAACACAAAGCCAAACCACATTTTCTAGCCTCCCATATTGATAGAAGTAGCCACATGATTGAGTTCTAGCAAAAAGAAGGCACACAGAAATGAAGAAACTCATTTCTAAGCTTGGTGCATGAAAACATCTCATGACAGATCCTCCATGATCCATCCCAACCAACAACTGCCCACCAACACAGTGGAAGATGGTAGAGCTGCCAGCAACACGGGGCTCTGAATGACTTCTACCCATGGGATGAAAAAAGGAATTAGTGAAAAGCCATCTTGAGCCATCCTCCCAAATGCAAGGCAAAGAACAAAAACATACAGATCACTAGAAAAACTATGTAACAGACCAATCCCCAAGGATATTCACATTCACAGTCAGTTTAATCTTTTCTTGAACACTTAAGTTTCAGGAAATATTCTAAGCAGTGTGGGCACAGGTGAGAAAAAAATTGACAATGTCCCGAAACAAAATAATTTCAGGTAAGAATAAATGCTCTAAAGGAAAAAAAGAAAAAACGCCCCAGCACTCTTACCTCTGCAGAACAGGAATACGAACATCGGAGTGTTCTGTGAGTGCCGAAAATGGTTTAGTCACTGAAACTTGAGAGTTTGTTTGTGACAGCTGCTAATGCAACCTCAACCCAGACATTCTTACAACTCTGTTAGGTAGATTCATTAACTTCATTCTAGATATAAGAAAATGGAGACACTGAGAAGTCAGGCGACTTGCCCAAGGTTACACTAATTAGTACGTAGCAGAGTCAGATTTGAACCCAGGAAGTTTGGCTGCAGGCGCCCTTCTCTTAACATGTCTTACACGTGTTACTGTATGAGAAAAAGTCTTTGAGATTGAACAAGAATAAGCACTGATGATCCTGGAAAGAATTATTTTAGAGTAGTCGTGAGGATAAGGTGTGACTGTGTACAGAAGATAAAAGATAGTGAATATAAACTATTTTACTGAATCTCTCACCTAAGATGGATCATTTTCATAGATCCTGACAAACTCAGCGTTACAAAGCTTAAGAATTGCAGATACCCTTGAGACCTCTAAAATCTGAATACAATTGTATTTCTAGGCAAAAACATCAATGATGATATTCACCCTGAATATAAGTTCTGAAAGACTTTCTGGGCTTGTGTTAAATACATTTTAAATTCACTAATTTAGCATTCTTTTGTATTCAACAAAAGCAAATAAAAGGGTCAATATAGAAAAATTGTTAATTTTTGTAATGGTTTTCATTATGCTAAAATATCTCTAAAATAGCTTGCCTTTCAAAAAGCAGTTGCTCTCAGCAGCAGCCTATCTAAGGATCTTTAGAAAAAGCAAGACACATAGTAATTGTTGCTAAGTTTTATGCTTAAAAATGGACGAGGCTGGCATTAGCCTATCCCAGCCTCAAACATTTCCAGGGGCAGCTATTCCAAGTTTTTCTCTCTTGTCTCAAACCTCCACAGAGCTCCCATGTTGTCCATAAACGGTCTTGCCTCCAATTTTATAGTAGAAATTGAGGTCATTAGGGAGAAAATCCTTTATATTCCTTATCTCCATTTCTTGAGTTGTCTGCCAAAGCTCCCATGCGCCCCTGCTGCCCCCCTACCTCAGGGAAGGTAGTGATGGCCTTCTACTTTAACTCCCTGTCCCAGCTTCAAGTCCTTTGTTCCATCAATGACTCCCTTTATCTTGCATTTTCAATCGTGCTTTCTCTGCCATTCATTAGTTTCCCAGTTCTTTAGAAAGTCACTTTGAACAAAAATCACATTGAACTATTGTCATTTTCCAAATATAGTGCATATTTCTTCATATATCCATATGCCTTTCCCCATCTCATTCCCCTGCCTGATAACCCTCTTCCTTACCTTTGCCTGTTTAAATCACATTCTTCCTGTAATATTTTGACCTTTCCTTCTCCTTCTCAGTAAAATCTATACCGGTTTCAGTGGACAGAATCATTCAGCCCTGTGACATTCTGGGTACGATTGATTGATATCTCTATTTGTTACTTGTGTTATAACATAGTTTATCTGTTACATGTCGGTCTCCCTCCTAAACTGAAGGCGGAGTTCATGTGCAAGCATAATCAGTCCTCAGCACAAAGACCAGCATTTAAATGCTCAATATATATTTGACACAATGAATGAAAACACTATTCAAAGAAAGAAAGCAAAGAAAATACGCCTTTCCTCTTTATATTGGTAAAAAAAAATTGGACAAGGGAAAGTTTGCTCAAACTGATTCTCTTAAGTTGAACCTTAAAGCTAGACTTGTTGGATGATAAAATAAATATAGTAATACCTGTCTCTGCATCTCTTTCTAAGAATCTTGCTTCATTTTTAGCTGAGCTCTCATTCCCATTCTAATTTTATTTACCTTTATCTAATGTTTTCAGTAGTTCTGGATACATAATGAGAATGTTAACTCCATGGTTTGATTGTTTCATTTCTATAAAGACCTCACCTTAAGCTCAATATTTTGATTTGTTCCAATCTGCCCTTCACTTGCTTAGAGGAATGAGGCTGGAAAAAAACAAATTATTTCAAGTGTTTTTTATCCCATCAAGGTTTTGAAAAAATAAGTGCTTATATATTGTCACCAACTGTCCATGCAACCCTATCTTCCAACCTGCTTCTCAAGGTAATGCACCCATGGACTGAAGGTTCTCCTTGTGTCTTGTGATAAATGTGGGAGTAGAGAAAATAATTTTAATTATTATAATCTCCTCCTTCCATCTTTATTCTCCTGTGTAAAAGAATAAAGATAAAGAATATATCAGGATTAAATCTTTTGCAGATATGCTTCACCCAAATTGACCCTTGAATTATGAAACTGGACCACGTTCTGACTGGTTCCTCTTCCCTAAAATGATTACATCAGACATAGAGTCTTATGTTGCCTTGTATCGTTCACTCATTTGATTAGGTGAACAGTTTTAATTAATTTACCTCATTGAATGAGTGAAAGCTTATTAACAGGAAGAAATAAAACATTCTTTGGTGAGATAATAATAATATTATTATTATTATTATAATAAAATGATTATTAATTTGCTTTCTTGTTATGGCTCTCTTCTTGCCCTTACTTTTTCTGGCTGGATAATTGCAGTCAGAACTTTAGGACATTCCTTGCCTATGGCTGGCTCAAATATGACACCTCCATCTAAATCCACCTTTTAAGACCTACACCCATTCATCTGGCTTCACACCCTCTTACTGAAGCAAGGAGCACCACAGATTTCCTTACTCTTTTTTTCCTCTCTTCATGGTTCTGTCTTTCTCTGGCACATCTTTTTCCCTCCACTGTCCTCATCATGGGTTTTAATACTATATCATCCTATGCATTCCACTGTCATAATTCCTATCCCAAGATTGCTTTTTCTTTTTTTTTTAAACTTCTCTCCTTCCCCTACCAGAGAATTAAGTACATCTTTGATAAACACTGTATTATATTTATCTTTGTATACTGATACCTGGCACTGGGCCTACCACTTAGAAGATGCCCTGAAAATTAATTAATAACTGAAAAAGTAAAGATGTTTAGAAAACAGAATAATAGAAATCCCATAGATCACTGTTGAAATCTTGCTCTTTGTGCTATTCCTGTGTATTTATGTCTTTATTGCCAAATTAAAGTTGAGTTTATAACAAATTATCCTTTAAGATAAAAGATAAATGTTTAGAAAAATAATGAACTATCTTAGTTTTTCCATGATTAATCGGGACCAAGGCTAGACTTCTTAGTTAGACAACATGACCCTACCATCCTTTGGGTGAAAATATTGAAGAATAGGGTTAGGTCAGCAGACACAGAATAAATCAAAGCTAATCTCCACCATAAACTCGATAAACGATGACAAGTATCAGAGGTGGAAGGAAGTGATTACCTTTATATTTATTACCCTCAACTTGAACAAAACAACCATGTTTTGAGTTAAGCTGAAAAAAAAAATACGTTTTAAAATACCTTTCGCTTATATTCTCAACACTCTTCAATTAAATCATATATAAAACAAAATTCCAAGTGAGAAATATTTGAAAAAAATAAAGTGTAAATCTCAAGAATCTTATATATCTAAATAAAAATTAGACTTCTGTATATTTGAAAATCTTACAAAATGGTAGAATCAAGTTTGTGTAAAGAATGGTGTCTTAAATGTTAAAATTAGACAAAGGGTCTCAATTAAGAAACAATAAAATGTTTTCAGTACCACTGTTTTTACATTTTAACTGATGAAACAAATTAGGATATCATTTGCTCATCATCATTTTTCATGAATTGTTTTTTCATTATCTTTGGAAACGTTATGATGTCAAAAAATGTCCTTAATGCATTTTTATTTGAAAATAATTATGCCGCATATTTTCACCTGAAGTTGATAGGACTATAAATATTTAAACACAGTTGATTTCCATGCTGATACGAAAACTTCATATCATTTGGAAAAATTGTTGCTTGCCATAGCATTTAGTAGATTTTGTTTTTAAAAACGTTTTTCATGTTACATGCAGAAAAAATATAAGGCTTACAATGATTAGGCAGATATTTTCTGAAAGTAGTAAAAGGATGTTTTTAGAAACTATATATATGTATATATGTATGTATATACATATGTATATATATATATATATATATATATATAAATCAAATACTCTTTAAATCAAATATACCAATAGATTTCATATAATAATACATCTAGAAACTGGAGAATTTGAAATCTCAAGCAAATACAATAGTTGATCCTGAAAATTTGCTCTGTACCTTACCCAGTTCTGGGGATGATGGGGGTGAGAGAAAGTCCTGAAAGGTTGGACACTTGAGAAGAAAACCAGTCCTCTGTCCCTAAATATAGTCCATGAAAAATGGCAAGGTCCAGCCTCTTTGCTCCCAGCTTTGCCTGGAAACAAAATACTAGTCGGTACCCAATGTTTAAGCAGATACGCCTAAGAGTGATCCATAAGGATTAGAGATAGAGAGCACCTGTTTCTCATTCATGTGAGAATGACATGGATGTAACTAAGTAAGCAGACAGATCTGAAGAAAGAGAAGTGGCTTTCTAATGGCTGAGAAAGGGGAATATCATAGAGTGAATTTTATCAACTAAGGGCAGTGGTGAAGATATTTCAGTGGATCTCAGGATGAATAAATGATGATCCCAATGACCAGAAATAGTCCTCCCCAACATCTACCACCAGGTGCCATGTCAATCTTCCCAACCAATTTCAAAGAAAGGGAAGAGGAACCCTGGATGGATCAAGTTTAAATTTCTGCTATCCCGACAAATGAAAACTCACACTGAAATGTAAATCTTCTGATAAAAATAAAGTTACATTCCTCTTACTTCTGCAATTGTGTGACTGTTAGCTGTGTAATCATCATTATCATCATCACCATGTCCGGAGTGCTCATTTTGCTTCAAGCAGTAATAACTTGCTTCACATTAATCATCTCATTTAATCTGATGAACTCCTTTAAAGAGTAGGTGACGTAACTCACATCTTTTTACATATACGAAGATCAGAATTAAGTAACTTGACCAAATCATACTTTAAGGATCCAAGATCTTTACTAGGATTGTAATAATTAGTTCTAGGTATTTAGATCAGCTACCTATAGAAGTACTTAGATACATAGATAGACTGCCATATGATAAAGACATCTCTTTTATATATCAGTCCTAGTCAGTGAGAATTTAATGATGAGAAAAGCTTTCTCCACCACAAATTTTTATCTAAAGTTGGATTTTTTTATTATTGTCACTACCATCATTTTTCTGTTTAGCAGAAAAACTGGATAGAAAATAGAAAGGATATTAAGTCCCTTTGTTTTCACAGTCTCAAAGAATGTTCGTATCAAAATGATGACTTGATTTTAAAATGTAGTTGACATGTTTAGTGATCAGATGGGAGCAATGGAGATGCTCATTAAGAACCATAACATTTACAAAAGGAGAAAAAAAAACACTTCTAACTTTTGCAGTCTTCTCTTGAGGAATGCAGCGTGTTGTAGTAGTTTAATTTTCTTTTAATCTGATGAGATTTACCCAACTGAGCAAATAAGATAACAATAAATGATTTAATATTTAACAGATAACAAAATTGCATGTACTTCAGAGAAATGCTTAAAAGAATATGGAAAGTTTACACAAGAATTTTTTTCTAATCTGCATTATAACTAGTTATTTAACTGTTCTTTGTGGTTGAATATTATAGCTCATGTCACTGAGATTACATAAAAAAGCAAGACAAACATGACAAGCATGGCAGAATCATGAGACAGCTGCATAATTACCGCAAATGAAAGCCTTCAGTTACCTGTAAGAAATTTTAAGAGAAAATCCCTCTGCAGCTTCACAGCTTGAGTGCGTAAAAGTACTGAGTGATAAATTCTTAGGTTTTCTGGAAAAAATATCGACAGTTTTACAACTTGAACTCTAAATGAATAAAGCATGCTTAAAGGAAGGCAAATATACCATTGGAAGAGCATGCTTCTGGCATTAAAGATAGGAACTCTTGAAAATAAATATATACAAATGACTGTTTCATGACCATTCATAGGTTAAGAGAAAGTGAAATTGTTTTCAGCTTGTTTCACAATGCAAAAAGTGGAAGGAACATGTGGAAAAAATGCTAGATGTAGTCAAACAGTGTTTTTTATTATAATCCAAGCTACTAATTTGGTTTGGTAAGCAGCAAGGAAAAAAGATCACTTTCTATGTTCTATAGTTATAAAATTTGAGTGATGTCTCAAAACTAGGAGGCAGAAAGAGAAAGAAAACTTAAAAAGAGGGGTGAAACATGAATAGGGTGAAAAGTAATATGGCAGTTTCCAAAATTATGTTCTATTCTAATTTTTGGAGATTGAGATCACACACACCTGTCTCCAATACATAATGAAGCTATATTCCAGAGCCAATAACTTCACCACAAGCCACTGAACATAAACATTTTCCCTAATAAATAGTTGAATGTTATCGGTAATAAACAAGACACTATTTTGGGGAAAATCTTAGCTTTGATAAATCACTGAAAAGTATAGTATTTCATTCTGTTTCCAGAATATGACGACAAATATTGCTCTTGAAACATTTGCCAAAGTTTTATAAGTGTTCCTTTTGATTAATTTTGGGGAAAAAAACAACTTGTTTAAATTGTTCCATCAATAATTTTTACTGTTGCTAATTATCAAATATTTCTAAAATATCATTTATATTTTAAATAATAATCAATGTTTATATAATTAGCTATATAAAAATACTTTGTAACCACAAAGCAATTATTATCTTGGTGATATTTGTTGTCATAAGGTTAGTGATAAATTACCTCTAACTGAACTAGAAGAGATGCAAGGGAGCATAAAAAAATAGCGATATTGATGGCTTTTTAAAAACTTCAGTATCTTGCAAGCATTAGGTTAGCCAGAGGGAATAAGACTCAAAAACATGGGAACCTTAATAAACAATATCTGATAATGAACTGTTTTTAGAGGATGAAAACAGAAAGTGATAACATTAATATATTTCTGATTTTTTTCAATGTGCTTGAATTTTAAAATAAGAAGATTAAAAATTAAATAAAGGGAGTATCAGTAGAACCAATACAAGAAAGTCATAAACAACTAGCATGTTCATGTGAAATACTGATACCCAGAGAGAAGCTTATGTCAAATACTGAAGGGAATAAAAAGTTATTTTAGTCATTTTGAGTAATAAAGAGATAGATATTGCTTTAGACAGCAAAATTCTTCATTTGCTCCCAACTTCCTTGAAAAATAATATTGGAATGAAGTATTTGTTGGTTTTAGAGGGACTAAAGTTTACAAAAGGAAAATTATGGTGAGCAAGGATTGAGCTACTTTAAATTCCAGATCTGGAATATTACTGCCCTCACTGCTGATAAATGGGCTGACAGAATGATAAAACTACAATCAGCAAACATTGAAAAATAATGTACCAAAAAGGGTTAAGAAGAAACTTACACTGACTTTTAAAGGTTGGGGAAGTGGTATGAAGTAGATATTTAAACTTCATGCTGAAGACTTTGATATCAAGTCCATGCAAACATTTAATCAGAATTGTAAACTAATAGTTTGGGTGTAAGAAAGGAGCATTCCCTAGGCGCTGACGTAAAGAATAGGCCACTCAAGAAAGTTATCCTCAGTTATCTGATAATACTCAAGTAACTAGGTAAGCAGCAATTCAGAAGCCAGTTTTATAACATGCCTGTGTAACCACAGACCCAAAAATGTTAGTCCCTTTGCTGAGTCCCTTTGTTATTGTGTTTATTACTTGTCCTGCCCATGTCCAAAAGTATTTTTATTGTATCTCATTTGTACTATTAAAATTGATCCTATTATTACAAAATTTTTAAAAATATATAAACTAAACTATTTTATAAAAACTCAGCCCTGTTTGAGTGCTCTGAGGTCAACTCATTAAAAATAATGAAGTCTTCTTCAACTCCACTAATCATCAGGGAAATTCAAATCAAAACCACAATGAGATATCACCTCACACTTGTTAGGATAGCTTTTATCAAAAAGACAAGAGATAACAAATGTTGGTGAGGATGGAGAGAAAAGGGACCCCTTACACACTGTTGGTGGGAAAGTAAATTGGTGAAGCCCCTATGGAAAACAGTTTGGTGGTTCCTCAAAAAATTGAAAATTGGACTACCATACACATGATCCAGCAACCCCACTCCTGGCTACATATCTGAAGGAACTGAAATCAGTATCTCAAAGTGACATCTACATTCCCATGTTCCTTGAGCCATTATTCACAATAGCCAAGACATGGAAACAACCTATGTATCTGTCAACAGATGAATGGATAAAGAAGTAATGGTATATATATATATACAATGCAATTCGGCTACGAGAAAGAAGGAAATCCTGTCATTTATGACAATATGAACCCAATCTTGAAATCATTTTGTTAAATGAGATAAGTCAGACAGAGAACAACAAATACTGCATGATGTCGCTTATACGTGGAATCTAAAAAATCTTAACTTGTAAAAACAGTGAGCAAAATGTTATTGGGGCTAGAGGCTGAAGGGGAATTGGGGAGATGTTGTTTAAGAGTATAAACTTACGACTAGTAGATAAACAAGTTCTGGAGATCTAATGCACAACATAGTGAGTAGAGTCAACAATATTATATTATAAACTTCAAAATTGCTAAGAGATTTAATCTTAACTGTTTTCAACACAAAATAAATGACAACTATATGACATTAAAAAAGTGTTAATTAATGCTACTGTAGTTATCATGTTGCAAAATATAAATGTATCAAACCAACACATAATTAACCTTAAATTTACACAAAGTTATATGTCAATTATATCTCAGTGAAAAATGAAAAAGGAAATGAGTTTTTGATTGAATGATGTACAATTTCATGGACTTTGTTTTTTACCTATACACTGCAACCACTTGAAACCATCTTAATTTAGCTATGAAACTTAATTTATCTAGATTTATGAACTAAAGTGAGTGTTAGGACAATAGTTTACTGAGGACTGATCATCATGCTTTTAAGAAGTCCAATATTTATTCAGTGTATGGTGAAGTCTGTTCAACACTCACACACACACACACACAAAATGTTCTGTTACACCTGGACACACCCACAGACATCCAGAGGTGACCATGTGACTGATTTCTGCCATCTATTGCAAGCAGATATGATATGTGGTCTCGTTCAGGCCTGGTCTATGAAAATCCACCATCTGAACTTCAACATGCTCTTTTCCTCTTCCAGCTAATTAAAATGGGGTTAACCCCTAGGGCAAACACAGAAACCACATATTTAAGAGCAGATTATCCAATTCTATTAGATGAGCAAGAAATAAATCCATTTATATTTGAAACATGAACTCTTGTATCTATTTGTTGCAGTAGTGAGCTTACCAACACAAATTGAGCAATATCACCAAGTTGCTTCCATTATGTAGACATGTTGATAACTTAAATTCCCATAATTTTAAGGAAAATTCTTTTGTTATCAGAGCATCACTAGTATTTTCTTGATTTGGTTGTGATTATTAGTTGTCTGGTTTTTTTGTTTTGTTTGCGGTACGCGGGCCTCTCACTGTCGTGGCCTCTCCCGTTGTGGAGCACAGGCTCCGGACGTGCAGGCTCAGCGGCCATGGCTCACGGGCCCAGCCGCTCCGCGGCATGTGGGATCTTCCCGGATCAGGGCACGAACCCGTGTCCCCTGCATCGGCAGGCGGACTCTCAACCACTGCGCCACCAGGGAAGCCCGTGTTCTTTTTGATAACAAATTTCTTCTAATTATCAATATTTTGTTTGGTTAACTTGATCATTCATAATAAAACATATATACATCAACCCTGTTTTGAACTATTCCAATAACCAGATTTAAAAGTATATACACATTTCTGTTTTCATATTAAATATTGATAAAATGAGTATATATTTCAAAGAAGAAATATATGAATGTGTATATGTGTATATGTCTGTGTGAAATTGCACAATGCCATCTGTTCTTTATCTCTTAGTTCTTTCACTACAGGAAGGTGGGAATAAGTATGATAGATGAGTGCCAAAGGGAAAATTGCCCTAACTAAAGGGCCCATCATCAAGAAAACTTGAAGGTCATTGCCAAAGAACTCGTATTTGGCTGAACTGGCATACTGTATGTTAACCAACTACTAATTATTCTTATTTCATATTGATCACTGCATCTGTCCTTTCTGACCACCTCCCCCAGTGTGCTCAAAATGTGAATTTAAATCTACCTGGTCTCCTTTACCAGCTTGTTCTCATCAGTGGAAAGAGTAGCCAAGCTTGAACTTGGAGCTATCAGAATTCAGTAATGTCTTCTGGTAGAATGCCACCAGGAAGACAGACCTTCTGGAAACAATAGACCCCTTCTATTTTTTTGCCGTGTTTACATCTTTCACATTTCCTTTTTGGCAATCCCTGACTGACTGGAAATAAAGTCACACTGCTGCACGCATCAAAGACAAGACATACTTTCACAGTGATTTAGTTAGTCTACTATGATTTCTCCAAGGGCAGTTCATAACAATGAACCAGATGATTCCTTTTTAATACACTTTCTCTGAAAGAAACATAAGAAAAACACAATAGAATATATGCTTCTTAATTTATCAAGACATTTAATTAAGGCTCTTGTCAATCTGGATGTGTTTCATTGTGAGGGGTTCTTCAGTGATTTGCTCCACTTTTCCTGTTCATCCATCCATATACCTACACATTCATTATATTAAACAAAATCTACTTCAGACCTTTTTTGCACATAAGACTGTGTAAAAATTTTGGATGCAAAGATGAAAAAATCTGTTCTTATCCTTAACATATTTTAAGTATATTTATTGATAATTATAATATCAATTATTAACAAACAATAGTTGTTACCAAATGTTATTGACAACATTTCTGGATGCTTATTATGAGCCTGATGCCATGCTAACTGATTTGCATAAAGGATCTCATTTAACTCTTACAATAGCTAAGGTAGATTTTCTTTCCCT
>NW_006788130.1:1655024-1656731 GCF_000442215.2 Lipotes vexillifer
CCTATGATATTTCGATGAGAAAACCAAAGTACAAAAAAAGTTAAAACTAACCCTAAATACCCAGGCTATTATGTGGTGAACCTATGATTCAAGAACATGTCATTTTCTGAAGCCTTTCTACTAAAGTAAATGCATGGTCAATATAGGGACGTTGATCCAATTTGTTAATGACCCTAAGCTTAATGGACAGCTGTGCAGCAGGTGGTCAAATCTTCAATTTTTAAGCTATCAAGAGAGTCAAAATAAAGATAAAGTTAATAGGATGAATGTAGCATATGCACATTTTAGTAGAGTTGAACCAAATATTCATTTCTAATGATCAAATTATAGCACTGCATTTTGAGGCAAATTTTTTTTTAATATTTACTCCTCTGTTTATGAAATGCTTGTAGTGTTGAAAATGAATTTAAAGTTATACCTTTAAGATTATTTTCTAATGTAGGAATTACCTTAATCACATCCATAGCAATTGAGCATCAACGTCTACTTAAGACGTTTCTGTGGAAAAGATCAATTCCTCATAACGGAACCCAATCTATACAGTGTGATCTTTCTGAAATCTATCCCACTTCTAACTTTAACTCATCGATCCCAGTTCTGTCCTCTGAGGAACACATAATTAATTTACTTACAGATTCTACTTGACAGCCTTCAAATACTTATAGATCTCCATAATGATCCCAATGAGTTTCTCATTTCCAGAGTAGCTCCTTAGTTTAGATACATTGTATTATAATAAGCACAATATTATAAGGGAACACCTTTCCTCCCCACCCCACATGTGCATACATAAGAACACTAAGGTCTTTAACTAAAAGAATAATAAAAGTGGAAATTAAAACAATTTAAATTCTAGAAACTTCAGGTTAGGTCCATATAAGGTCACTCTACAAATAGGGTGGAGTGGCTATTAAGTAACTTGATTCTGTCCTCTGGTTTCACTTTTCCTTCAAATTTCTTGTTTTCAAAGGCTCCTGGCCAAGTTGTTTTTAAGAGTTGGATGCTTCTCCATTTAAACCCATAGTCAAAAATATATAAAACAATTTTTGGGGGGTTTCCTCTATCACAGTTGAGAGAAAATCTGTATCTTTTCAAGTCTTCTTTTTGAAAAGATATGCCATTGTGAAAGTTTCTAATTCCATTATAGTTTGTTAGTTTATTGTATTTTATAGATGGGTTTTTTTTTTAATACAGCCAGAGTGTATTTCCTCTTATTTATTGGAGATGCATGACTCTTCTACCCTTGAATAAGGTCAGATTCTACCCACTACATTTATTATAGAAAGGAAAATGCTCTGAAAATAGATCATGGTCTTTTCTGTATTTTATGTTTGAGCAAAATTGATCTCTAAGGTAAACTGTATTTCATTTAGGTGGTGGCCCTTAAATATGAAGTGATACTTGATCTCATATGGGCAGGTTCAGACTGGAAATTTCTTAACGTAGGAATGTGTGAAAAAGAAGAAATAGCAGTCTCTGCAGAATGAAGGAAGCATCAGAAACAAAAGAGAAATGCCTCTTGGAAGAGACTTCCTATGTTAGGTACGGCCCATGGGCTTGATGAACTTTGAGATTTTATTGATATAACCAGTTCGAAGAGGTTTCCTCTTTTATATTCTAATTCCTCCCTAAGACTTCTTCTTTCGACTCTGTAGAGTCTCCAGGAAAACTTAGTTAACTATAGTTATCATTTAGTATTAGGGAAAG